>NC_058407.1:161471196-161615719 GCF_002201575.2 Neomonachus schauinslandi | reverse complement strand
AAGAAAGAAAGAAAGAAAGAAAGAAAGAAAGAAAGAAAGAAAGAAAGAAAGAAAAAAGAAAGGAAGGAAGGAAGAAACAAAATGTGTACACAATACAGTGGAATGCTACTTGACTTAAAAAAAATAATTCTGCAAAATGGAACCCAACATGGATGGACCTTAGGACATAAGGTATGATTCCACTTATATGAGATATTTAAAACATGGGCGCCTGGGTGGCTCAGTTGGTTGGGCGACTGCCTTCGGCTCAGGTCATGATCCTGGAGTCCCGGGATCGGGTCCCGGGATTGGGTCCTGGGTCGGGCTCCCTGCTCGGCGGGGAGTCTGCTTCTCTCTCTGACCCTCCCCCCTCTCATGTGCTCTCTCTCTCTCTCTCTCTCTCTCTCAAATAAATAAATAAAATCTTAAAATAAAATAGCCAAATTCATAAAATCAAAGATTGGGATGGTGGTTACAGGGGTTAGAGGGGGGATAGAAAATTGGGAGTTATTAATCAACAGTCAAAAAGGTTCAGTGAAGAAAGATGAATAAGCTCTAGATAGCTGCTGTCCAAGTCAACAATAATGCACACGTAAAAATTTGTGAAGTGCATAGATTTTATGTTAAGTGTTGTTACCACAATAAAAAGTAAAAGACATAAAAAGAGCGGGGGCCCTGGAGCTCATCTGCTTGGGTTTGAATCCTGGCTCCCCACTTCAGCTCTGTGATCTTGAGCAAAGACCCTCGCATCTCTGTGCACCAGCTTCCTCTCTGTGCCTCAGGTTAATTAGTATTACTTACCTGCAGGATTAAATGAGTTCTTCCACATGAAGCACTTAGCACAGCGACTAGCAGGTATCAAGCACCAATTAATGCTACTTATTATTATTCCCGCCAAACTAGGTTTGCTAGACCCATTTAAGAGGCAATACCTTTTAAATGCTTGCTTAGCATGCTACCTGGTACATCAGGGCTAAATACATGTAAGATTTTGTAATTATTCCACGAGGCAGCTCAACAGCGTCACTTCCCTTGTATCTTACACCTAACTCTTGAGCTATTTAATTTTTCATGTTTTTACACCTTCCCCTTTCTCCTGGATTGTAAGCTCTGGGACACGTGTCTTTTCGCAGCCCCTCCAGCCCCATTCTGTATATGTAGTCTGGGCTGGAATATATATAGGGCATAGACTTAACGCAGTTTTAAAGGGAGAACCTTGAGCAGACCACCTAGTTCAACACCCTACTGATTGGTTCATCTAAACACTAAAAAGACAGAGCTTCCCGAATGAGTCACTACTACTTAGGAAATGATAAAAGAAAGTTTTCACTTGAGATAGCGATCGCATCCATCCACCCCTCTGACTTTCCAAATCAGGAGAAAATGCCCAGACTCCTCCCCCTCCCCTCCCCCACCCCACCCGCTCACCAGAAATTCAGGTTAATTCTGACTGCGGACTCAGTGCTCAGGCGAGGTGCCTCCATATTTAAGAATGCTTACCAATCTTCCAGCTGCCACCCCAAATCCAAGAAACAAGATTTCTTTCAGCTTCATTGACTTTTTATTAAGGGAGGGAGCAACTTTCTTCTGGCAGTGAAACCATTCAGCAGGTGTATACTTCTGTAAAGGGAATTTAAACCAGACACCTACCCCTGCAGACAGCTCATTATTCTTTTAAGGAGGGGTAGGTCTCAGAACCTTCCAAGAGGGTGATTCTACCGCTAGAGGTGGCATTCTATATTGGCAACCACGAGGGGTTGCCTGGGAAACCTTGTTTAGAGACCAACTGTGTCACTTTTAAAACAAACGTCTCCCTTTAAGAGCTAACCTGCGGCTATTACAGTTCTGTGTTGTGTGGTGGTTTGGATAGCTTTAGTTCTTATACTCTTAGAATAATTTTCTTCATTTTTCTGATTATAAAACAACCATGGCATTGTATGAAGTTGGGAAAATTTAGAAAATATTAAAAAGGAAATTAAAACCATCTGTAATAACCCACCCAGTGGTAACTACTGACAAGATTTTGCTGTAGTTCTTTCTTTTTTTCTAGCATTGCATGGAATTTTATTTTATTTTTTAAAGATTTTATTTATTTATTTGAGAGAGAGAAAGAGAGCATGAGAGGGGGAAGGGTCAGAGGGAGAAGCAAACTCCCTGCTGAGCAGGGAGCCTGATGTGGGATTCGATTCTGGGACTCCACGATCATGACCTGAGCCGAAGGCAGTCGCTTAACCAACTGAGCCACCCAGGTGCCCAATTGCAGGGAATTTTAAAACAAACTTGGAATATGCTTAACATCGTGCTAGGATAGTTTTCTACATAATTACTATTTAATTTAAACACCCCCCTCTACACAATTGAAACACTGAAAATTTTAACTTCTGTAGTCAATATTTTTTATAGAAATCTTTATTGTTTTTTTTTAATTATTTTCTTACATAGCTTTCCAGAAATGGGATTACTGTGCCAAAAAGTAAAAAGGTTTTTAAGACTCTTGACATATAGTGCTGATTTGATATCTGGAAATTTTATAATCTGCTCTTCTATCAATGAGGCATATTTCTCTGTACATTCATAGTCATAAAATGTTATTATAAAATTTTGCTTTTGCCAATTTGACAAGAGAAAAATTATGTTATTAAATTATTTTACATTTCTCTGATCACTAATGAGGTTGAAATTTTTCATCTGTTGCTGTCCATTTGTAAGTTTAAATGGTGAATTGTTTGTTCATGTCCTTTGGGCATTTTTGGCTTTGTTTGTTTATTTGTTTGTTTGTTTGTTTGTTTGTTTAGAAAGAGAGAGAAAGCAGGGGTGGGGAGAGGCAGAGGGAGAGGGAGAGAGAGAATCTTAAGCAGGCTCACACCCAGCATGGAGCCTGACTCAGGGCTTAATCCCATGACCCTGAGACCATGACCTGAGCCAAAATCCAGAGTCAGACACTTAACTGACTGAGCCACCCAGGTACCCCACTTTGTGCATTTTTAAATGGTTAAAATGTTTTTAATTTTCTTACTTGAAGAAGTACTTAAGGGCGCCTGGGTGGCTCAGTTGGTTAAGCGACTGCCTTCGGCTCAGGTCATGATCCTGGAGTCCAGGGATAGAGTCCCGCATCGAGTCCCACATCGGGCTCCCTGCTCGGTGGGGGGTCTGCTTCTCCCTCTGCCCTCTTCCCTCTTGTGTTCTCTGTCTCTCATTCTCTCTCTCTCAAATAAATAAATAAAATCTTTAAAAAAAAAAAGTACTTAAATTTTTTTTCATATTTGTATTGGTAATTTGTCTTTCTTCTTTTTTTCCCCTGACTTCATTGTGATATAATTGACATGTAACATTGTGTAAGTTTAAAGTATACAGCATGATTTAATACACAGTAATGTTGCAAAGTGATTACCAGAAAATGGTTAGTTAACACATCCATCACCTCACACAATTACCTTTTTAATTTAATTTAGGTTTTTTTGGTGAGAACATTTAAGATCTAATTTCTTAGCAATTTTCAAGTATGTAATATAGTTTTGTTAACTATGAGTCACCATGCTGTGCATTAGATCCTCAGAACTCACTCAACTTATAACTGGAAGTTTGTACATTTTGACCAACATCTCCCCATTTCCCACCCCTCAGCTGCTGGCAACCACAATTTTACTATTTCCATGAGTTCAACCTTTTTATTTTTTAATTATTTATTTATTTGAGAGAGAATGAGGGGGAGGGGCAGAGGGAAGGAATTTCAAGCAGACTCCCCAATGAGTGGGAGCCTGACACGGGGCTGGATCTCATGACCCTGAGATCATGACCTGAACCGAGATCAAGAGTTGGATGCTTAACCAACCGAGCCACCCAGGTGCCCCAGAACTCCATTATTCATACTGATCAGAGATGAAGGCCCTGAGTGTGTTTACTTAATATACGATTACCATATTCTGTGCTAAGTGATCCAGAGGAAAAATGAATGCTTCTGACTTCATTATATATATCATTTTTTTTTGAGATTTATTTATTTGAGAGAGAGAGAGAACAAGCAGGGGGAGGGGCAGAGGGAGAGGGTCTGCTTGGGGATCTACCTCCCCCTACCAAGCACAGAGCCCAACTTGGGGCCTATCCCAGGACCCCGAGATCATGATCCAAGCTGAAATCAAGCCCAACTGGCTGAACCACCATTTTAACTGATTTCATTTCCTTCCATATCTATACACAGAAGTGGGATTGCTGGATCATATGGTAATATTTTTAATTTTTTGAGGAAACTCCATAGTTTTTTCCACACTGACTGTACCAATTTACATTCCCACCAACAGTGCCCAAGGGTCCTCTTTTCTCCATATCCTCACCAATACTTGTTGCCTCTCATCTTTTTTTTTTTTTTAAGATTTTATTTATTTATTTGAGAGAGAGAGAATGAGAGAGAGAGAGCACATGAGAGGGGGGAGGGTCAGAGGGAGAAGCAGACCCCCCGCTGAGCAAGGGAGCCGGATGCGGGACTCGATCCCGGGACTCCAGGATCATGACCTGAGCCGAAGGCAGTCGCTTAACCAACTGAGCCACCCAGGCGCCCGCCTCTCATCTTTTTTATAATAACCATCCCCACAGGTGTGGCGTGATATGTCATTGAGGTTTTGATTTGCATTTCCCTGATGATTAGTGGTGTTGAGCATCTTTTCATGTATCTATTGGTCATTTGTATGCCTTCTTTGGGAAAATGTCTACCTATTCAGGTTCTCTGCCCATTTTTTAAATTTGATTGGGTTTTTTTCTATTGAGTTGTATGAGTTATTTATATATTTTGGAAATTAACTCCTTATCAGATACATGATTTACAAATATTTTCTCCCACTCCATAGATTGCTTTTCATTTTGTTGATGGTTTCCTGTGCTGTAAAGAAGTTTTTTTTAGTTTGGTGTAGTCCCATTTGTTTATTTTTGCTTTTGTTGCCATTGCTTTCGGTGTCAAATCCAAAAAAATCGTTGCCAAGACCAATGCCAAAAAGTTAATCCCCATGTTTTCTTCTAGGAGTTTTATGGTTTCAGGTCTTATATTCAAGCCTTTCATCCATTTTGAGCTAATTTTTGTGTATGGTGTATGATAGCGGTCCAGTTTTATGCTTATTGCATGTGGCTGTCCAGCTTTCCTAACACCATTTAATGAAGAGACTATCCTTTCTTCATTGTATGTTCTTGTCTTCTTTGTTGTAAATTAATTGATTATGCACATGTGAGTTTATTTCTGAGCTTTCAGTTCTGTTCCATTGATCTATGTGTGTGTGTTTTTAATATTTTATTTATTTATTAGAGAGAGCGAGAGAGAGAAGCAGACTCCCCCTGAGCAATCAGTCTGATGTGGGACTCGATCCCAGGACCCTGGGATCATGACCTGAGCCAAAGGCAGACCCTTAACTGACTGTGCCACCCAGGCATCCCTATATGCACTTTGTTAAGGGTTTTTATCATGAATGGATGTTGAATTTTGTCAAATACTATTTCTGCATTTACTGAGATGATCATGTGATTTTTATCATTCATCTTGTTAATGTGGTGTATCACATTAATTAATTTCTTATGTTGAGCCATCCTTGCATCCCATGAATAAATCCCACTTGATCGTGTTGTATGACCCTTCTAATGTGCTGCTGAATTCAGTTTGCTAGTATTTTGTTGAGAATTTTTTTGCATCTATATTCATCAGGAATATTGGCCTGTAATTTTCTTTCCCTGTTGTGTTCTTATCTGGCTTTGGTATCAGGGTGATGCTGGCCTCAAAATGAGTTTGGGAGTGCTCCATCCTCTTCAATTTTCTGGAAGAGTTTGAGAAGGATTGGCACTAATTCTTTAAATGTTTGGTAGAATTCACTAGTGAAACCATCTGGTCCTGGATTTTTGTTTGTTGGGAGGTTTTTTACTACTAATTCAATCGCCATACTCATTATTGGTCTGTTCAGATTTTCTATTTCTTCATGATTCAGTTTTGGTAGGTTGTGTATTTCAAGGAATTTAGGTTATTCAATTTATTGACATACAATTCTTCACAGAAATCTCTCACAATCCATTGCATTTCTGTGGTATCAATTGTAATTTTTTAAATTTGATTTTGTTTATTTGAATCTTCTCCCCTTTTCTTCTAAATAGTCTAGCTAAAGATTTATCAATTTTGTTTATCTTTTTAAAAAACCAGCTCTTAGTTTCACTGATCTTTTCTTTTTTTTTTTTTTTAAGATTTTATTTATTTATTTGACAGAGAGAGACACAGCAAGAGAGGGAACACAAGCAGGGGGAGTGGGAGAGGGAGAGGCAGGCCCCCCGCTGAATGGGGAGCCTGACATGGGCCTCGATCCCAGGATCCTGGGATCATGACCTGAGCCAAAGGCAGACACTTAAAGATTGAGCCACCCAGGCGCCCTCACTGCTCTTTTTTATTGTTTTTCTGGTCTCTATTTTGTTTATTTTTGTTCTGATCTTTGTTATTTTCTTCCTTCTGCAAACTGTGGGCTTAATTACTTTTCTAGTTCTTTGAGGTTTAAAATTAGGTTGTTAATTTGAGATCTTTCTTTTATCTTAATGTAGGCAGTTAACACTTATAAACTTCCCTTTAGTACTGTTTTTTGCAGCATCCCATAAGTTCTGGTATGTTGTGTTTCCATTTTCACTTGTGTTTCACAGCAAAGATTTTTGTTTCCTTATTGATTTTTCTGCCTGAATGATCTATCCATTGATGTAAGTGGGGTGTTAAAGTCCCCTACTATCACTAATTTACTGTCAGTTTCTCACTTTATGTCTGTTAATAACTGCTTTATGTATTTAGTTGTTCTTATGGTGGGTGCATAGACGTTTAGAACCGTTACATCATCTTGCTGGATTGATCTCCTTATCATTATATAAATCATTATGTAATACTGTTCTTTGTCTCTTGTTCCAGTCTTTGTCTTAAAGTCTGTTTTGTCTGGCATAAGTATTGCTATTTTGGTTTTTTTTTTTTTTTCACTTCTATCTGCATGGAATATTTTTCTCCCTCCTTTTTCTTTCAGTCTGTATGTGTCCTTACATCTGAAGTGAATCTCTTGTAGGCACCATTTGACCCATTGATTGTTCAGGGGTGTGTTGTTTAATTTTCATATATTCGTGAATTTTTCAGGTTTCCTCCTGTTGCTGGCTTCAAGTTTCATACCATTGCTGTTAGAAAAGATTCTTGGCATAATTTCAACATTTTTAAGTTTGCTAAGACTTATTTTGTGGTCTAACATATGACCTATCCTAGACAGTTTTCTATGTATGCTTAAGAGGAATATGTACTTTGCTGCTGTTGGATGGAATGTTCTGTATATATCAGTTGGGTCCATTTGGTCTAAAGCGTAGTTCAGGCCCAGTGTTTCCTTATTTTTTTTTTTTAAAGATTTTATTTATTTATTTGAGAAAGAGAGAGAATGAGAGACAGAGAGCACGAGAGGGAAGAGAGCAGAGGGGGAAGCAGACCCCCTGCCGAGCAGGGAGCCCGATGTGGGACTCGATCCCGGGACTCCAGGATCATGACCTGAGCCGAAGGCAGTCGCTTAACCAACTGAGCCACCCAGGCGCCCCCAGTGTTTCCTTATTGATGTTCTGTCTGGATGATCTATCCATTGTTGAAAGTGCACTCAAGTCCCCTACTATTATTGCATTTCTGTCAATGTCTCCCTTCAGATTTGTTAGTATTTGCTTAATATATGTAGGTGCTCTGATGTTGGATGTATATGTATATTTACAATTGTAATATACTCTTGTTGAATTTACCCCTTGTCTATTTTGGTTTCTGTTTGCATGGAATATTTTTTTCCATCCTTTCACTTTGAGTCTATATGTGTCCCCGAAGCTGAAGTGAGTCTTTTGTAGGCAGCATCTTCTTTTTACCCAGAAAGCCACTCTATATCTTGAGTTGGGGAATATAATCCATTTACATTTAACAGTGTCATATGTAATTGGTGTTATAAACGGAATGAACTTCCCCAACTTAGCCACCTTTATGGAATATGCATTCTACGAATGTAAAGAAAACAGTTTAAGAACAACAAAGGGTAAAGGGAATACTTACATATATTTTACACTAGTACTTCTACCATTTTGTATTTTTATATTTGTCTCTTTAGTCCACCAGGAATTGAATTCATGATAGTATGAGATGAAGTTCTACTTTAATTATTTACCAAAAATTGGTAATACGGTAGTATATCACTGGGGAGTGGAAAGCAATCACTCGTGATAAGGAGGAGAGTGCAAATCAATGGGCTGGGAATTGTACATCTCCTCCCTCAGTCATTCTTATCTACGCTTCATTCTACCATTAAAACATCTTGCCACTGAAGCTGGCTCTATCCAAGTGTGTTACCCCTGGGCACCTGTCACATCGGAGAAGCTTCTAAACCATTGAAATAATGATATCCAACATGATTAAACTTTTAATTTTGAAATACTCGTAGGAAGATGGTAAAAAAGTAGAGAGACCTCCTGTACATACTTACCTCCAATGGTAATACCATACATAACTATAATACAGTATCATACCAGGAAGTCAATATTGGTAAAATCTACAAAACTTATTCCCATTTCACCATTTTTACATGCACTTATTTGTGTTTGCACACATGTGTATTTCTGTGCAATTTAATAGCATGTATAGATTCGTGTAACCATCACCGACAACATCAAGAACTACCATCAAGAACTACCATCACAAAGCAACTCCCTCATGCTATCTTCCACTCCTGCCCCAAACCCCTAGCAACCACTAATCTTTTCTCCATGTACATAATTTTATCATTTCAGCAATGTTATGTAAATGGAATCATACAATATGTAACTTTTTGAAGTTGGATTTTTTTTCACTCCAGTTGTTGCATGTATTAAGAGGTCTTCCTTTATGTTGCTTAGTCGTGTTCCATTGTACTACACTTGATCTTAGCCAGAAGGCCGAGGAGAAGCGATAGTCATGTTCCATTGTATGTATGTACCACAGTTAGGTTAACCCATGAAAGAACATATGGAATGTTGCTAGTTTGGAGTTATCAAAATAAAGCCGCTATTAATATTTGTGCACAGGTTTTGCATGCCCAGGAGTTTTCATGCCCAGGAGTGCTATTGCTGGGTTGGATGGTAAGTATATGTTTTATAAGAAACTACCCAACTATTTTCTAGAGTGGCTATAGCATTCTACACTTTTTCTTTTCTAATTCCATGTTTTTATTTTTTTCCTGGATTCATTTTCCCTTTTAGCAAATATAATTCCTTTTACTTCTTTTTTATTTTTATTTAAAATTTTAAAAATGTGGTAAGATATACATAACTAAAATGTTATTCTTAAGTGCACAATTCAGTGGCATTGATTATATTCACAATGTTATGCAACTATCATGACACCCATTTCCTGAACTTTTCCATCATCGCAAACAGAAACTCTGTGCCATTAAACAATAACTCTGCACTCCTCCTCTTTGCTCCAGACTGTGGTAACCTCTATTCTACTTTATTCTGTCTCCATATAGTTGCCTCACGTAAGTGGAATCATAACAATATTTTACGTTTGTCTCTGCTTTATTTCACTCAGCATAAGGTTTTCAAAGTTTATCTATGTATCATGTACCAGAATTTCATTCCTTTTTAAGGCTGAATAATATTCTACTGCGTGGATAAAGACATTTTGTTTTAATTCATTCATCTCTTGATGACCATTTGAGTTATATCAACCTTTTGGCTATTGTGAATAATGCTCTCCGAGCATGGGTGCATAAATGTTACAAACTAAATTGTGTCCCCACAAAAACTCATTTGTTGAAGTCTTAACCTTTAGGACCTCAGAATGTGACTGTATTTGGAGATAGGATCTTTACAAGTATAATTAAATTTAAATGAGGTCATTAGGGCGGACCCTAATCTAGTATGACTGGTGTGTGTATAAGAGGAGGGAATTTGGACATAGACATATACATAGGCAGACGATGTGGGGTCGTGGGAGAAAGATGGCCATCCACAAACCAAGGAGAGGCCTCAGACCTAACCCTACGGCCACCATAACCTCACATTTCTAGCCTCCAGAACTGTGAGAAAATAAATTTCTGTTGTTTAAGCTACACAGTTTTGGGTACTTGTTGTAATACAAATTAATTATTTTTTACAATACAAATTAATTATTAATTATATATAATTAATGAATTATTATTAATACTAATAATACAAATTAATACAGCAAGTATCTGTTTGAATCCCTATTTTCTTTTCTTTCTTTCTTTTTTTTTTTTTAAGATTTCACTTATTTATCAGAGAAAGAGAGAGAGAGTGAGTACAAGCAGGGGGAGTGGCAGGCAGAGGGAGAGAAGCAGGCTTCCCGCTGAGCAAGGAGCCAGATGGAGGACTCGATCCCAGGACCCTGGGATCATGACCTGAGCCGAACCCAGACGCTTAACTGACTGAGGCACCCTGGCATCTCTGAATCCCTATTTTCAATTCTTTTGGGTACTATATCTAGAAATGGAATTGCAGGATCATATAATAGTCTAATAATCATATTATCATATAATAATCCTATATTTAACTCTTTGAGGAACTAAAACACATCAAACACACCAAAATGTTTTCCACAATGACTGCACTATTTTATATTCCCAACAGCAATGCATCAGGATTCCATCCACATCTTCATAACCACTTGTTTTCTGCTTTTCTGCCAAGAGCTGTCCTGATTGGTATGAAGTGGTAATTCACTGTAATTTTGATTTGCTTTTTTCTTTCTTTCTTTTTTTTTTTTTTAAAGATTTTATTTATTTTTTTGACAGAGAGACAGCGAGAGAGGGAACACAAGCAGGGGGAGTGGGAGAGGGAGAAGCAGGCTTCCCGTTGAGCAGGGAGCCCGATGTGGGGCTCGATCCCAGGACCCTGGGATCATGACCTGAGCCGAAGGCAGACGCTTAACCGACTGAGCCACCCAGGCGCCCTTTGATTTGCTTTTTGTTTGTTTGTTTGTTTGTTTTATTTTTTCATGAGAGTCAGAGAGAGAGATAGAGAGAGGCAGCGGCAGAGGGAGAAGCAGGCTCCCTGCCTAGCAGGGAGCCCGATGCGGGACTCGATCCCAGGACCCTGGGATCGTGACCTGAGCCGAAGGCAGACGCTTAACCATCTGAGCCACCCAGGTGTTCCCCCTTGATTTGCTTTTTTTCTTTTATTTATTTATTTATTTTTATTTTTTTATTCTTATGTTAATCCCCATACATTACATCATTAGTTTTAGATGTAGTGTTCCATGATTCATTGTTTGTGCATAACACCCAGGGCTCCATGCAGAACGTGCCCTCCTCAATACCCACCACCAGGCTAACCCATCCTCCCACCCCCCTCCCCTCTAGAACCCTCAGTTTGTTTTTCAGAGTCCATCGTCTCTCATGGTTCTTCTACCCCTCCGATTCTTCCCCTCCCGCTACCTTCTTCTTCTTCTTCTTTTTTTTTTTTCTTAACATATATTGCATTATTTATTTCAGAGGTACAGATCTGAGATTCAACAGTCTTGCACAATTCACAGCGCTTACCAGAGCACGTACCCTCCCCAGTGTCTGTCACCCAGTCACCCCATCCCTCCCACCCCAACCCTCACTCCAGCAACCCTCAGTTTGTTTCCTGCGATTAAGAATTCCTCATATCAGTGAGATCATATGATACATGTCTTTCTCTGTTTGACTTATTTCGCTCAACATAATACCCTCCAGTTCCATCCACGTCGTTGCAAATGGCAAGATCTCATTCCTTTTGATGGCTGCATAATATTCCATTGTATATATATACCACTTCTTCTTTATCCATTCATCTGTCGATGGACATCTTGGCTCTTTCCACAGTTTGGCTATTGTGGACATTGCTGCTATAAACATCGGGGTGCACATACCCTTTCGGATCCCTACTTTTGTATCTTTGGGGTAAATACCCAGTAGTGCAATTGCTGGATCATATGGTAGCTCTATTTTCAACTTTTTGAGGAACCTCCATACTGTTTTCCAGAGTGGCTGCACCAGCTGCATTCCCACCAACAGTGTAGGAGGGTTCCCCTTTCTCCGCATCCCCGCCAACATCTGTCGTTTCCTGACTTGTTAATTTTAGCCATTCTGACTGGTGTGAGGTGGTATCTCATTGAGGTTTTGATTTGGATTTCCCTGATGCCGAGCGATATTGAGCACTTTTTCATGTGTCTGTTGGCCATTTGGATGTCTTCTTTGGAAAAATGTCTGTTCATGCCTTCTGCCCATTTCTTGATTGGATTATTTGTTCTTTGGGTGTTGAGTTTGATGAGTTCTTTATAGATTTTGGATACTAGCCCTTTATCTGATATGTCATTTGCAAATATCTTCTCCCATTCTGTCGGTTGTCTTTTGGTTTTGTTGACTGTTTCCTTTGCTTTGCAAAAGCTTTTTATCTTGATGAAGTCCCAATAGTTCATTTTTGCCCTTGCTTCCCTTGCCTTTGGCGATGTTTCTAGGAAGAAGTTGCTTCGGCTGAGGTCAAAGAGGTTGCTGCCTGTGTTCTCCTTTAGGATTTTGATGGACTCCTGTCTCACATTGAGGTCTTTCAACCATTTGGAGTCTATTTTTGTGTGTGGTGTAAGGAAATGGTCCAGTTTCATTCTTCTGCATGTGGCTGTCCAATTTTCCCAACACCATTTGTTGAAGAGACTGTCTTTGTTCCATTGGACATTCTTTCCTGCTTTGTCAAAGATTAGTTGACCATAGAGTTGAGGGTTCATTTTGGGCTCTCTATTCTGTTCCATTGATCTATGTGTCTGTTTTTGTGCCAATACCATGCTGTCTTGATCACAGCTTTGTAATAGAGCTGGAAGTCCGGAATTGTGATGCCGCTGGCTTTGCTTTTCTTTTTCAACATTCCTCTGGCTATGCGGGGTCTTTTCTGGTTCCATACAAATTTTAGGATTATTTGTTCCATTTCTTTGAAAAAAGTGGATGGTATTTTGATGGGGAGATTTGCTTTTTTCTAATGACTACTAATGTTGAGCATCTTTTCATGGGCTTATGGGCACTTGTGTATTTTCTTTGGAGATAGCTATTCAAGTATTTTGTACATTTTTGAATTGGGTTGCTGGTTTTTTTTTTTAATTGTTGTTGAGTAGTAGGAGTATTTTATATATATTCTGGGTATGTAACCCTTATCAAGTATATGATTTGCAACTATATTCTCTTGTAAAACAGTGATTTCTAGGGGCTTGGGAGAAGAAGGAATGGGGAGGTGATGGCCAAAGTATACAAAACTTCAAGTAGGCAACATAAGTAAGTTCTGGAGATCGACTATACAACACAGTGCTTGTAGCTAACAATACTGTGTCTTTAAATTTTTCTAAGAGGGTAGAAACTATCCCCCCCCACACACATGCACAAGTTAATGATAATAAAAAAGGACAAGAGGCAACTTTGAAAAGTGATGGATATATCTATGGCCTGGATGTTGGTGATGGTTTCACAGATGTATAATTATCCTCACTCATCGAGTTGCACATTAAATATGTACAGCTTTGGGGCGCCAGGGTGGCTCAGTCATTAAGCGTCTGCCTTGGGCTCAGGTCATGATCCCAGGGTCCTGGGATTGAGCCCCACATGGGGCTCCCTGCTCCGCGGGAAGCCTGCTTCTCCCTCTCCCAGTCCCCCTGCTTGTGTTCCCTCTCTCGCTGTGTCTCTCTCTGTCAAATAAATAAATAAAATCTTAAAAAAAAAAAAAGTGATGGATTTGTCTATGGCCTGGATGTTGGTGATGGTTTCACAGATGTATAATTATCCTCACTCATCAAGTTGCACATTAAATATGCACAGCTTTGGGGCGCCAGGGTGGCTCAGTCGTTAAGCATCTGCCTTCGGCTCAGGTCATGATCCCAGGGTCCTGGGATCGAGCCCCACATCGGGCTCTCTGCTCAGCGGGGAGCCTGCTCCTCCCTCTCCCACTCCCCCTGCTTGTGTTCCCTCTCTCGCTGTCCCTCTCTCTCTGTCAAATAAATAAATAAAGTCTTTAAAAAAAAATTTCTCTCTCCCGTTCTGTGGGTTGTCTTTTCACTCTCTTATTACTGTCCTTTGAAGCACAAAAGTTTTAAATTTTTTTTTTTTTTAGATTTTTTATTTATTTATTTGTCAGAGAGAGAGCACACACAAGCAGGGAGAGTGGAAGGCAGAGGGAGAAGCAGGCTCCCCGCCGAGCAGAGAGCCCGATGTGGGGCTCGATCCCAGGACCCCAGGATCATGACCTGAGCCGAAGGCAGACGCTTAACCGACTGAGCCACCCAGGCGTCCCACAAAAGTTTTAAATTTTGATGAAGTCCAGTTGATCCATCATTTCTTTTGTTTTCTGTGCTTTTGGTGTCACATACAAGAAATCATTGCCAAGTTCAATGTCATGAGGATTTCCCCCTCTGTTTTCTTCTAAGTTTTATAGTTTTAGCTTTTATGTTTAAGTCTTTGATTCATTGAATTAATTTTTTATGGTGTGAGGTAAGGTCCAACTTCATTCACATGAGGATATCTAGTTTTCCCAACACCACTTATGGAAAAGATTGTCATTTCTCTCACTGAATGGTCTTGTATATATCTGCTAAGGTTAAATTTCTGTTCAAGTCTTTTGTCCATTGTCTAACTGAATTCCTTTTTAATTGTTGATTTCAGAGCATTCTTTAGATATCATGGATATCACTTGTTGGCTGGACATGATTTGCAAAATTTTTTGCAGTCTCTAGCTTGTCCTGTCATTCTGTTAACAGGGTCTTTCATAGAGCAAAAGTTTTAAATTCTGACTAACTCCAGTTTATCAGCTTTTTTTCTTTTATGGATCATGCTTCTGGCGTCATGTCCAAGAACTTTTGGTGTAGCCCTGAGATTCCAAATATTTTCTTCTAAGAGTATTATAGAAGTTATAACTTATAGTTAAGTGCAAGTTCTTTTTTTTTTTTTTAAGATTTTATTTATTTATTTGAGAGAGAGAGAATGAGAGAGAGCAAGCACATGAGAGGGGAGAGGGTCAGAGGGAGAAGCAGACTCCCCACCGAGCAGGGAGCCCGATGCGGGATCGATCCAGGGACTCCAGGATCATGACCTGAGCCGAAGGCAGTCGCTTAACCAACTGAGCCACCCAGGCGCCCAGTGCAAGTTCTTCTTCTCTTTCTCCTCCTTCTCTTTCTCCTTCTTCTTTTGCACTATGGATGTCCAATTGCTACAGCACCATTTGTTGAAAGTCTACCCTTCTTCCATTGAATTGCTTTTACACCTCTGTAAAAATTCAGTTGGTCATACGTGCGTGGGTCCATTTTGTGTTCTTTATTCTGTTCCATTGTGTCAGTCCTTCCACTAATACCGCACTGTCTTGATTACTGCAACCATATAGCAAATCCTAAAACTAGATAGAGTGATTCCTTTCACTTTATTCTCCTTTTTCAAATCGATTTTGGCTGTTCTAGTTCCTTTGCCTTTTTTTCCCCTATGCCTTTTCATATGAACTTTAGAACAAGCATCTATATCTACAAAAAAGTCTTACTGGGATATTAATAGGAATTTCATTAAAGGTGTAGAACAGTTTGGGGAGAACTGTAGTCTTTACTATGCTGAGTCTTCCAACACAGTATGTTTCTCTATTTGTTTGGCTTTTTCTTGATTTCTTCACCAGCATTTTGTAGTTTTCAGCATAGATATGCAGAACATGTATTATTATATTTATACCTTAGCATATTGCTTTTTGAGCATTTGTAAATTGTATTTTATATTTAGTTTCCACCTGTTCATTGCTGGTATATATATATTTTTGTTTCTATATAACTTTATTTTTATTTAAGTGGATCAAATGTTTAGCATCCTTCACTGCAAAGTGCCTATTTACTTTCCACTTACATTTGTATTCTTTGTTGACGTATTTCTCTCTCCCTCTCTTTTTCTTTTTTTGGTAAATATTTATTCTTAATAACATTTTAACAAAATCACCAAGGGAACTTTAAGAAAACAAAAGGAAAGCTGCCAAAATTATGTACAGGCATCATCTTTAAAGCACATCAACTTTAAGTAATAGTATCCTGAAGTAAAGGCAGAAATCTTAAAGTAAATGCCACAATGCAGCCTGGAGGATTTGCCTGAAAAATTTTAGATGCTAGGAATGAGCTCCACTGCTGTTATTCTGACATTTTAAAGCTTTGTTGAAATATAACTCACCATAATATTCATTCTTTTAAAGTGGACAATTCAGTATTTTAAGTACATTCACAAAGTTGTGAAACCATTATCATTAATTTCAGAACATTTTGTCACCCCAAAAAGAAACCCTGTACCCATTAGCAGTCAATTCCCATTTCCCACCCCCCCACTCCCCCCACCCCCCACCCCCCACCCCCTGCTCTTGGCAACCACCAATACTTTCTGTCTCTATGGATTTGCCTATTCTGGAGATTTCATATAAATGGAATCATACAGTATGTGGTATTTTGTGTATGGCTTCTTTCAATCAGCATAATGTTTTCAAAGTTAATCCATGGTCTAGAATGTGTCAGTATTTCATTCCATTTTTTATGGCCAAATAATATTCCATTGTATGCATATACTATTTTTATCTACTCATGACTTGATGGGCATACAGGTTGTTTCCTCATGATTTAATAGATTCAAAAAATCAAACCTCTTATTTTAGGATAACTGTCAACTTCACACGCAGGAGTAAGAAATAATAGAGATCCAAGTACTCTTTTTTTTTTTAGATTTTATTTATTTGTCAGAGAAAGAGAGAGCACAAGCAGGGGGAGCAGCAGGCAGAGAGAGAAGCAGGCTCCCCACTGAGCAAGGAACCTGACATGGGACTCGATCCCAGGACCCTGGGGTCATGACCTGAGCCAAAGGCAGACGCTTAACCGACTGAGCCACCCAGGCATCCCCCAAGTATTCTTCAAACCAGGTTTTCCCAAGGGTAACATCTTGCAAAACTATGGTACAATAATACAAGCAGGAAATTTACACTGAAACAATACACTGATTTTATACAGATTTCAACAGTTTTACATAATATCATTTGTGGTTTCGTTCTATGCAATTTTATCATGTGTAGATTCGTGCAATCACCACCACAATCAAAATACAGAACAATTTCACACCAAAAGGATCCATTGTGCTGCCTTCTTATAACAACATTCAGCTCCCTCCCTACCCTATCCTGAACCCCTGTAATCCACCAATCTGTTCTTTACCTCTATAATTATCATTTTAAGAACACTATTTAATTTTGATATAAATTATAATGGAATAAAAATAAATGGAATCATACAGTATGTAATCTTTTCAGATTGGATTTTTCACTCAATATATATCCCTTGAGATCCATCCAAGTAGCTTTATAAATAGTTAATTCCTTATTATTGAAATACCACCTTATTACTGAGTAGTGGTATTCCATTGTATGAATGTACCACAGTTTGTTTAACCATTCACCTGTTGAAGAATATTTGGTTTCCAGTTTGGGGCTATCATGAATAAAAGTGCTGTGAGCAATTGTGTACATGTTTCTGTGTGAACATAGTTTTCATTTATCTGGGATAAATGCCCACCAATGCAATTGGTGGGTTGTGTGATAATGACATGTTTAGTTCTATGAGAAGTTGCCAAAATGTTTTCCAGAGTAGCTATATTAGATTTCCATCAGGATTGTACAAGTGATCCACTTTCTCCACATCCTTGTCAGCATTTTCTTCTGGCCTCCATGGTTTCTGATGACAAATCCAATGTCATTCAAGTAATTGCTCTATCATAGGTAATGTATCTTTACTACTTTAAAGATTTTGTTTTTAATTTTGAGAAGTTTGTAAAATATGTCTTTGCATGGATTTCTTTGGGTTTATCCTGTTTGGAGTTCACTCAGCTTCTTGAATCTATAGGTTTACTATACCTTTGGCCAAATTTGGTAAACTTACACCTACTATTTCTTTTAACAATTTTTTAGCCATAACCTTTTCCTTCCCTCCTTCTGGAACTCTAATGACAAGAATGCTAGAGCTTTCATTATTGTCCCAGAGGTCCCTGAGGCTACATTCATTTTTTTAAATTTCAGCCTATTTTTCAGTCCATTATCAGATCGGATAATATCTATTGATCTGTCTTTAGCTCACAGACTCATTCCTGTCATTTCCATTCTAATACGAAGGCCATCAGTGGTATTTTTTTCTTTGTAAATTTCAGTGATTGTAGTTTTCCGTTCTAACATTTCTATTTGGTTCTTTCCTATTTCTTTGTTTTGCTGGGACTTACTACTTTTTCATTTGTTTCAGGCATGTTCATCTTTGCTCATCAATGCATTCTTAGGATGGTGTCTTAAAATTTCTCATTAGATAATTCCAACATATATGTCATCTTGAATAGAAGTGGTGGAAGCAGGCATCCTTGTCTTAGAGGAAGAGCTTTTAGTCTTTCACCACTGAGTATGATAGCTCTGGGTTTTCAAATATGCCTTTTA
The DNA here is from genome assembly GCF_002201575.2 of Neomonachus schauinslandi. NCBI lineage: Eukaryota > Metazoa > Chordata > Mammalia > Carnivora > Phocidae > Neomonachus > Neomonachus schauinslandi. Next base: position 161,597,269 of record NC_058407.1, on the reverse strand, counting down.
TTATGTTGTGGTTTCCTTCTAAGTTTATTGTTGTTTTTTTTTCAAGAAGGGTATTAAATTTTGTTAAATACTTTTTCTGCTTCAGTTGAGATGACTATGGTGTTTGATCCCTTTATTCTGTTAATGTATAGCATAGATTGGTTTTGTATGTTGAACCATTTTTTTTTTTTTAAATTTTTTTTATTTATTTGAGAGAGGGAGCACAAGAGGTGGTAGGGTCAGAGGGAGAAGCAGACTCCCCGCCGAGCAGGGAGCCCGATGCGGGACTCGATCCTGTGACTCCAGGATCATGACCTGAGCCGAAGGCAGTCGCCCAACCAACTGAGCCACCCAGGCACCCTTGTATGTTGAACCATTTTTGCATGCCAGCAATCAATCCCACTTGGTCATGGTGTATAATCCTTTTAATGCATTGTTGAATGTGGTTTGCTAATAGGTTGTTGAGAATGTTTGCATCTGGGGCGCCTGGGTGGCTCAGTTGGTTAGACGACTGCCTTCGGCTCAGGTCGTGATCCTGGAGTCCCGGGATCGAGTCCCGCATCGGGCTCTCTGCTCGGCGGGGGGTCTGCTTCTCCCTCTGACCCTCTTCCCTCTCGTGCTCTCTGTCTCTCATTCTCTCTCTCTCAAATAAATAAATAAAATCTTTAAAAAAAAAAAAAAGAGAATGTTTGCATCTGTAGTCACCAGAGAAACTGGTCTGTAGATTTCTTTTCTCGTAGTGTCCTTATCTCGCTTTGGTATCAAAGTAATACTGGTCTCCTAAGAAGTGTTCCCTCTTCGATTTTTTAGAAGAGCTTGAGAAGGACTGATGTTAGTTCCTTAAATGGTATAATTCACCAGTGAAGCCATCTGGTCTTGGGCTAAAAGACTGATATTTAAAATTGCATTCCCCCCACCCCCACTATAGTTACTAGCTATCATTTTACTGTGAAGAAGGCTTTCCCTCCATCAACTGCGTGCCAATTATAGTTCTTCCTCAAAATGGGTTGGTATAACAGTAACCTCCAATATGTGGAGGTTTTTAAAAATTTATTCCATGTTTTTCACAATTACTCTTCACAATTTTTTATTCAAACTGTCCCCAAATTGGCCAGTGAGAATCCTTTCAAACTGACTCTTCTGTCCTATTGGAATATGCCCATTAGCCTTTTTTTAAGATTTATTTATTTGACAGAGAGACACAGCGAGAGAGGGAACACAAGCAGGGGGAGTGGGAGAGGGAGAAGCAGGCTTCCCGCTGAGCAGGGAGCCCGATGCGGGGCTCGATCCCAGGACCCTGGGATCATGACCTGAGCCAAAGGCAGACACTTGACTGAGCCACCCAGGTGCCCCCATTAGCCTTAATTTCTTACTTTCTTGCTTTCGGACCAAAGATTTATTTTCCTTATTTTTTAACTTATCTGGAGTCAGCCTTTTATCCATGGAGCATGCTGGAGAAAGGGTGAGTGAAGCTCCTCCCCACCCCCCAACTGGCCAAGATGCAGCGCTCAGCCAGCTAACCATCAGTTGCACCATCATGTCCTGGTCCAACGCCCCAAGCATGCACACCCAGCTCGGACCATTCCTGAGTGCCCAGGCCCTGGTAGAGTGGTCATAGGGTGGGAGGGGTAAGACCAAGAGCTCGTCCTTGGAGGGTGGTGAGAAGCGAGATTATGAATGAGCTAAGGCTCTAAGCCCCACTGTGCATGCTCCATTGTCCCATCAGACTTGACTTAAAAACACAAATTCAATGATAAAATAGAATCTCCAAGATGGCAGGGAGCCTGGGTGGCTCAGTTGGTTAAGCATCTGCCTTCGGCTCAGGTCATGATCTCAGGCTCCTGGGATCAAGCTCTACATCAGGCTTCCTCCCCAGGGGGAGTCTGCTTCTCCCTCTCCCTCTGCCCCTCCCCTTGCTCACGCTCTCTCTCAAATAAATAATCTAAAAAAAAAAAAAATTCCAAGAATGCAGAGATAGAACATTAAAGCCCAAGTGCAGGGAACTTCTGAGCATAGGCCCTATGTAGGTCTATTTTTTGTCTCTCAATTTTATATTTTTTCCATATAAATCCTAAAAGCTCTTGCTACTTGATTTATAGGTTTCTGTATCGAGTAAGTTTTCCCATTGTATTTGCTAACTGGCTAGTAATGAAATACAGAAAAGTCATTTTGTAGTTATTTTTGATGGCTATGCCTAGCATTTTCTATCTTACCATTTTAGTGAAATTTAATGTTTCAATATCAGTTCTCTTGGGTTTTCTACATAGAAGAATCAACTATAAATAATGGCTATCACTTGAGCACTTAGCATTGCTAGGTACTGTTGCAAGTCATTTAATCCTCACAAGCCCTTGAAGTAGGCACAATGATTATCCCCAATTCACAGATTAGGGATGTGAAAAATGAGAGACTTGCCCAAGGCCAAAGAGGTATTACCTAAATGGCAGCCAAACTCAAAACCAACACCAAGCCTCCTAGCTCGAGTTCACGTCCTCTATCATGAGGCTAGAACATTTTTTTTTTTTAAAGATTTTATTTTACAGAGAGAGACACAGCGAGAGAGGGAACACAAGCAGGGGGAGTCGGGGAGGGAGAAGCAGGCTTCCCGGGGAGCAGGGAGTCTGCTTCTCCATCACCCGTGTCCACCACTCCCCCTGCTCATGCTCTCTCTCTCAGATAAATAAAATCTTTTTAAAAAATAAAAAATAAATAAAAAAAGATTAAGCCCCCTTTATTTCTGTTTGAAGACTGAGTACCTGGGGTAAAACTTCCAGAATAATGCGAATAGTAGTAACAGCAAACATCCTTCTCTTGTTCTTAATTTTAACTGGAATGTCTCTAATATTTCCTTTTTGGAATGGTAATGGTAATGATGGTTGTGGCCTAAACAGGAAAACTTTGTAACCTAAGAATGTTAGTAATGTAATTTTCCTAAGGAACTAAAAATCAATCTATTTGGAAGAGGGATGGATGATGACACCTTATTAATATGGACTTCTGTTCCAAAGGTTTATTCCAGTTACATTTATAGTACATAAAATAGCAATACATTCTTGTTGAGAAGACAGAAACTGTGGCCATAGTACTGACGCTGACCTAAGAGAAATATAAGCTTCTACCTCAGGCAAGAGTTCCTATCTAAAGAATTCAATTAATATGAGATAAACAAATCAATTCAACAACTTACTCTAACGATATGTAAGAAATCAAAAGAAGACAGCTTTGTGGGAGGCCGATATGCACATTTTATTTAACAAATATAGTGTACAACGACTAGAAGAACTGTATATTCCCAGGAGAATTAAGAGTGTGTGTACCTGGATTAGCACCTAGAGAGTACATAGAAAAGAACAAAGGAAAAAGGGGACCGTCTTCTACGGAAATCACTTGGGGCCGGGTTTCTAAGTGCAGATTCTCACTGGTATCTGACAGTAACTCACTGCACTTCACGTGAGCTCGGTGATCGGGGACTCGGGTCACTGCTTCATCACATCTTCAGTGCTTTATGACAACAGCTGTGTCAACCTGATGGGCTTGTACGTGTAAATTCAAGGATAAAAAGTTTTATACTCACCCTAGTTTTATTCCAAAATTATTGCACTATAAATTTGTGGTACACTATTAGGACAGTATTGGGAAAGCAAAGAAACCTTCTTAACTGCTTGTGACGTGACCTTGTTTCAGAGTGGTGCCCTGTAATTACGCACCGTTTCCCAGGCCCACTGGTAACCCGCAGAAATCATTGACTGGAAGGAGGAGCATACGTGGCCTACTTAGGTTGCGAAGGGTTCCATGAGCATTAGAACAGGTTCCACAGTACCAGTGACTGTAAAGCTTCAATGACTACCAGTTAACTGTATGGTGCATTTAATGCAATATTCTTTGGTTACATCACATTAACCACCACGAGGATAACTTCCTCACTTACAAAACAGATCAGGGGCTCTTAACTGGGGGCGGTTTTGCCGCCCCCCCCCAACCTGGAAATATTTGGCAATGTGTGGAGATCGTTTTTCACACCTCTGGGGGCTGCCACTAGTGTCTAGTGGGCAGAGAAGCCAGGAATACTGCTAAACATCCTACAGTGCGCAGGGAAGCCCTGGTAACGAAAGCCCCTCAGGCTGCAGTGTCGGGAGTACTGAGGCTGAGAAGCCCTGGCAGAGGTTCACAGGACACGTGTCCGGGCTGTCCATCAAGTCAGAAGTTCGCCCAGAGGCAGAAAGGCACCTGCGCACGTCGGAGCTCGGAGGGATCCCCCATCGGCTCCCCCCAGTGGAGTCCTGGTCATTCCTATCTTCTGATCCAGACCCAGGACCAGCTCCTTTACAAAGAACTCTGTAAGTATTTCCTGAATGAGTGGAGGAAAAAGGTGCAAGAAGCATGGTTCCAAGTCTTCAAATGACTATCCTGAACTGCAACTTTATGTGACCGAAAAATTATTCTGAAGCTCAATGGTGTCACGGTCTCTAACTGTACAGAACCCAAGTCAGGGCTAACCGATGGTTAAAAATGGAGTTGAGATTTTAAGGGGACTATGTCTAAACACTTCTAGATTCATTTAAGTGGGGGCAAACCAAATAAAATGGAGTTAAAGGCAAACATTCAATATACTTCATTTTAAACTAAACAAATTAACACATGAAATGCCATGCAACGCAGACACCATTCCTTTTTTGTTTTTACATATTTACAATTTTACATATTTACTTATCAATATATCTTCTATCTTTACAATTATAAAATATTTCAAACTGTAGAAGAGTGGTACCACTGAATCCCCTTAAACATACATTTTGTAGCATTCATCTGTTTTATCCTTTAAAGGCAAGTATATACCCAAAACCAAACCACAGTGAATGCCAAAGAGGAAGCACACAGGAAAATCATGGAGAAAAAATAGATTTAGACAAAACTTTCACATAAACCTTAAATGAATCTATTTCAGTAACTCAAATAAATAGTATTTTATTATTTACTAAGCTTCCCCTGCCAGGAAAAACAAAACAAACAAAACAATCCCCACAAACTGTACCTTGAAAAATGCTCTGACATTTATAAGCAATTAAGTTATAGTCTAGGTCCCAATCATGGACTGTAGTAAGGGCTAGCTACAATTTAGGCTCAAATAAATACTACCCATGTAAATTTTTATCATCCTGCATAAACTTGAGGTTGCAAAGGTGGAGGAAGCTTATCATTTTCAACATTTTCAGAGTCAATAGCTGCTAAAGATTGATTTGGGGGTTTAATTTCAAGCGGGTATTTCTCAACAATGTCTTGAACCTCTTTTGCAATTCCATCCGTCCACTCTATTAGGTCTTTCTCAAGTTTCTTGGCTTCACTCATGATCCTTTCTTGCCGTTCATTCAACTGAGACAGAAGATCCAAGTTCTTATACATTTGCTTAACCCCTAAGCAAGCATCAGGAGACCAATTCTCAGATTCCTGTTTCCTGGGAGAAGTCTGGCCGGACATGTATCGATCAAAATCTTCCTGACTTAAATTCAAAGACTGAGCATCTAATTTCTCAATGAAAGCCACAGCACAGCACTACAAAAAAAAAAAACCAGAATGTTATTTACTATAGTCACATGAGGAAAGCTTCAAATATTCAAATATATATTTTTAAATCCTTTTATTATGGTGAATTTAAAATAGAATCAAAAAGTAGACACAACAGTTGAATGACCCACCATGGACTTCAGCTTCAAAAATTACCAACTCCTAGCCAATCATATTTCCTTTATACTCCCATCTGAAACAATACATTTCTTCCTTAAAAAAAAAGTCACACTGCCGATTCCCACTGAGTCTGTCAGAAATTCAGTCCTCTCCTTGGGTTGTTCACAGGCGCAGAGTCTCGTACAGAGTGAACGCTAGAGCAGGCACCTTTGGTCTGTTCCACACCGGCTACTACAGAGCTTCCCGTGGACAAACCCGAACGATTCCCCAAACTCCAGGGCTCTCTGCCTCCTGGCCGCGTTCAGGGTACAGGAATCACAATCCCATGTGCCTCGGGAACATGCCCCATAAAGCCATTCCCTCTTGAGGTCTAGCCAGTCCCACAGCGTTCACCCAGGGCACGGCAGCTACCAGGCGCATCTTCAGGGACTGCTGTGGCACACAGACCTCTGGTCCTGAAAGGACCATCGGTCCTTTAACATCAGATGGTTAAAAGAATATAAGCTTTGAAATCAGGCAACCTGAGTTGTCACCTCTGTCACAGGATAGCCTAAGAGTCTGTGAGCCTAGGAAAGTTACCCATGCTCTCTGAGGTTCCGGCATCTGTAAAACGGGAAATACCACCCAGATTTATAGTGAGAACTAAACAATCCAGCACATGTAACGTACTTAGCTCACAGGTCAGCAGCAAGCAATGAATAAATGGGAGCAATTACTAGTACAGAAATCCTTGGGCAAATGCTCAGTTGAACAGACATCTGTTAGCTCTACTTTCTTATACGGATTTAATTTTTCTATAAGGAAAATTAATTTTCACATTTTTATTATTTATTCATTTTTATTTATTTTTATTTATTTTATTTTTTTTTAGATTTTATTATTTGACAGAGAGAGAATGAGAGAGAGAGAGAGCACATGAGAGGGGGGAGGGGCAGAGGGAGAAGCAGGCTCCCTGCCGAGCAGGGAGCCCGATGCGGAACTCGATCCCAGGACTCCAGGATCATGACCTGAGCCGAAGGCAGTTGCTTAACCAACTGAGCCACCCAGGCGCCCTTTATTTTTGTTTTTTAAGTAATCTCCATACCCAACATGGAGCTCGAACCCGTATCCTCGAGATCAAGAGTTGCATGCTCCACTGACAGAGCCAGGCCCTCACATTTTTTAAAAAAGCCATTTTCACAAGACATGCAATATAAACAGAGGAAAACAGGCAGCTCTCGGAACTTCTTCTGAGAAGCTCATTCCCAGGATCCTCCATTATTGCTCATAAAAAAGGGACTCTCTTTAAGGAGTATTCACAAACCTACTGCAAGTGACTCATGTGATGAGAAGGGGCCCATGTGACCCCTTCACACAGGCTCGCACCGTATCTGTGGAAGTGCGCAGCCCCTGCGACCTGGAGAGAGGAGGCATCTATGATTCTAGCACTCCTGGCATGGATATACGCTATTGCTACAAGTGGAAACAGTCTATGTTAGAAAAGAGAAAACCATCTGAAGTTCCGGGAAGCAGTTTTAGTTTTGAAAAATTAAATTTGAGGGCGCCTGGGTGGCTCAGTTGGTTAAGCGACTGCCTTCGGCTCAGGTCATGATCCTGGAGTCCTGGGATTGAGTCCCACATTGGGCTCCCAGCTCGGCGGCGAGCCTGCTTCTCCCTCTGACCTTCTCCCCTCTCATGCTGTTTCTCTCTCTCTCTCTCTCTAATACATAAATAAATAAAACCTTAAAAAAAAAAAAAAGAAAAAGAAAAATTACATTTGAGGCATAATGAATAGCTGGGAGTGAAGCTCAGTGTGAGGGCAAAACAGGTGACATGAGCTTGTGCATCATCACCGTGCAGGTGACAGTGGAGCTGTGACCAGAGGACACAGCCGAGGGAGAGGAATGCAGAGGACAGAACCCTAGGGAGTAACACAATTCAAGGGGAAGCAGAGGACACAAAGCCTACAGAGACAAGGAAGGAGTGGTATTGTGGAATTCAAAAAACATAGGAAGTTCCAGAACAAAGGAGTTATCGAGAGTGTTAAAGAAGTAAGATGAAGACCGAGAGTTTTCATGGGATCGAACAACTGGCAGATTTTCACTTTTGCCAGAGCAGTTTCACTGAAGCAGTAGGAGTAGAAGCTAGACTCTGAATCAGACAAGAAGATGGAGAAATAAGGTGCAAACATAGTTAAGGCTGTAGGTCACGGCTCTGGGAAGCTGCAGGAAGAGGCGACCCAGCAGCCTCCATTGCTGACCACAAGGGCTACACCTCTGGGTCCTGCTCATTTCTTCTACTACCAGCCGTGTCTCCATCTCCATTTAATTTTTCTATAAGGAAAATTAATTTTCACATTTTTATTATTTATTCATTTTTATTTATTTATTTTTTTTTTAGATTTTATTATTTGACAGAGAGAGAATGAGAGAGAGAGAGAGCACATGAGAGGGGGGAGGGGCAGAGGGAGAAGCAGGCTCCCCCGCCGAGCAGGGAGCCCGATGCGGGACTCAATCCCAGGACTCCAGGATCATGACCTGAGCCGAAGGCAGTCCCCTTCTCAGGGATTTGCAGATTGTCTGATTTCCCTAGATTAAGAACTAAATCCAAAAGGCTCTTCTCTAGCAGTCAAGAGCATGTTTCACTTATGTTAAGAAATGAGTACTTCAGCCACTTAAACGTTTTGGGGGAGTATAATTTAAACAAGCACGTGTCTGGAAGGATGAAAAATACTGCAAATAATGGTGCAAGCATCATTTTGAAAAAAAGCATTCCTGGGATGGGTTAAATGGTGATGGGCATTAAGGAGGGCACTTGTGATGAGCACTGGGTATTGTATGATGATGAATCACTAAATTCTACTCCTGAAACTAATATTACACTGTATGTTAACTAACTGGAATATAAATGAAAACCTGAAAAAAGAGCACTCCGAAGTCGAGCAGCTGAACCCAATGGCTGAGGGTGACGAGTGACAGGGGCAGGTCCAGGTTTTGAGGGACCGGAAGCTTAGAGACTTTTGGGAACCCACTTAAAGGAAAACACAATATAAAATTAGGTACAAAGGTGAATACGTATTTAGGATGTAAAAATAAATCACAACAAATTTCTGGAAGCCTCGAAGATTGAAGTACCGTCTTTTTAGACAATTTACTAGAAACACTACCTTATGTAACCTTGCTTCCTCTCCCTATTACCCTGTACAACTTCCAACACAGGAAAGAAAGCATATACGGTGTTTTGATGCTCAAATTCATTAGTAAATCTAGTCTAAAGCAAACAAACAAAAATTCAGTGGTCAGTAAAAGGAAGTATTCAGCCTTACTACTTAGACATACATACTTTAATACTGTCTTACCAAGAATCAATTAGCACTGTTAACAATACTTGAAAATCATTTTACATCCTCTAAACCGACCCTTTTAAAATCTCAGTATTCAGTTCTAAGAGATCACTTATAGAAATAAAACAAAAAATAATTCCTAAGTCTTTTAATAAATCAAAATCCATGATCTGATTCATTCATGGTTAACCCAACTAAGTGAATAGCCCTTTTACCCAGGACCTGGGGGAGTGATGGCCAAGAGCAGCAGAGACTCCTCCATGTGGCTATCAGGTTTTCCGTAAGAGGACCACAATCTCTGGTCAAGCACCGAGAGGTGGGGTGTTCGCATGGCGTGGTCACATGCGCTATGTGACACCAAGCAAGCATCCTCAGCTATGCTGAGGCATTAAACTGTCACAAGCCTGTGAGTGATCTGTCACATCCCTACAATAAGTACCTCCATGGTTCTTCTCCGTTAACTCCAGGAAATCAAATACTCACCAGATTGGTGAAATAGTAGCCATCCTCCCCAGCCATCAATCGGCTTGGGTTGCAGAAGCGGGTGATATACTGGATGTTGGACTGAAGGCGTGGGGGGTTGCCCTTCAAGACAATGTAGATGAGAGTTGGTAAAAAGTCATCAGCTGAGGCTGGCTCATTCTTGGTGATCTTAATGGCATTGAAGATGTGCTTGCTGCACTTGGTGATGCAGGCCAACTTGTCTCGAGGCACACGCTTTGAATCCATTTCAATGATATCTATAAAGCAGAAAAGACACTGCTTCCAGTGAGAAATAATTACATAAAAGAAGCATTAGAATAATCATTTTTTAATCTGTCAAGTTAAGAGGTACCCTCGCTAACCCCTTCTCCGGCAGGTAATTTATGTATGAACAACTCTGACCACAAAAAAACATAAGCACTAGCTCATCCTTTCAGGAAGCGTGACCACGAGCCAGACACTATGTGCATTATTTCTATGCTCCGCAAGCCTATTTCTTTTTCATTCTCAGATTGTACAATGGGTACTACTATTAGGAAGGGAACTGAGGTTCAGAGAAGTTTGATAATTTGCCCAAAATTATATAGATAGCAAGTGGCAAACGGAGGATTTGAAACGAAGTCTATCTGACTCTAAAACCCATGCTTCAATTACGATGTTAAACTGCTTATGAGCTCCTTGGAGAAGAGTCTTTTTCTTGCTTCTGTTCCTCTAATACACTGTAAAACTCAGTTTAGAAAGCGTACTGCTTTTTAGAAAGGTGGGTATCATACAAAGCATCATTGTATTGGGTATCAAAATACAGCTGCTGAAATCTATCCCATGTAGGTCTACAGCGGCCAGTCCCCGTGGCATATAAATCCCCACCAACTATAAACATCTACAGAACCTTTACTGCATTTATAACCTACTGGTTAGCACAGGGGATAAAGCAAGGATATAAAATTTAATCTCATGAATACCATTCATTTCCCTCAGAAAAAAATTACTTTACTGTCCCTAACTACCACTAAGTGGTAGGCTCTCATAAATGCACACCCTGTGTCACAAAGACTAGGAGGTGGTGAGGAATAGCTGTCCGCATCACTAGAACAATACAAGAGGAAGGAGGGAGAGTGCCCTTGGATGCACATTTCTGCTTATAATCTGGAGCAACATGAAAGAAACAGCTGAGGCAGGTTAATTTGACAGCAATTTCTGGCCAATAGCGGGAGTAAAAGTTTTCAATTGAGGCAGGGTGGTGGTGCACATCGGAGTTCTTTCTGCTCCCAGCTCCCATCCCTGAGGTCGGCTCCCGGGGGAACCCTCACGGGACCACCAGCCATGGAAGAGTAGTGTGCGGGGGACAGTGCGGAGGCCGTATTTTAACTTACTAATGCTTTCATTTTCTGAACTCACATGTCTATTGTGTGCTTTTGCTTATTTTATAGTTTAGTTCCTTTAATCTTTTAATTATAGGTTGTAATTATTGTTAGTATGTCTCAGTCTATTTTCATTTCCTTTTTCTATTTGAGCAGAACAAATTACAAAAGAGATTTGGGGATAAGACTTTTACTGGTTTTTATTCTTTAAACTTTTAGCCACTCTCTCATTAATGTTTATCCTTTAAGGGGTGCCTGGGTGGCTCAGTTGGTTAAGCGGCTGCCTTTGGCTCAGGTCATGATCCCAGAGTCCTGGGATCGAGCCCCACATCGGGCTCCCTGCTCGGCGGAGAGCCTGCTTCTCCCTCTCCCTCTGTCTGCCACTCTGCCTACTTGTGCTCTCTATCTCTGTTAAATAGATAAATAAGAATCTTAAAAAAAAAAAAAGTTTATCCTTTAAGTATTAAAGGGAATAAAAAATGAATTACTCTTTATCTGGAAGCATGTGTAGCTGCCAATGCCAGGAGGGAGGGCCAAGAGTGTAAAAAGGAAGAGAAGGGAAGGAAAAAAAAGAATAAAGGGGGGGGGTGGTGGAGATTTCTCCCACACTCTTTGTCCTACAGCGACCCTTAACTTCCTAGCATCCTTTAAGCCTGAAAGAAGTTTTTTGGGGGGAACGCTTTTGAACCCCCCACCACGTGTAGTTAATTCCATGACTTGCACTGCCTGAAAGCCTGAACGAGGAGATCCCGGAGAAAATAACCTAACAGGAAACTCCCCACTGTATTAATTCTTCCAGTAATGATTTCCCGCCCTAGTCTGCCTCCTGCTGTCACTTACTTCTCACAGTCCTCAGCTAACTGCTGTGTGTCTGCCGTCCAGGGCTTTTACGTGTCATCAGTAGGAATGATGGGCTGAGTGTGGGTACTCCATCTCGGCAGAAGTCTGGTTTTATCTTTAATGAAGTTTTGAAAACAAAGTAAGCCAGCCCTCTAAGTCATGATTTCTCAACGCTGGCACCAAACAATATTTTAGATTGTATCATCTTTTTTGTAGGGAACTGTCCTGTCCTGAAGGATGTTTAACAGCATCCCTAGCCTCCACCTACTAGATGAGAGATGTCAACTGAAATGGAAAATGCCTCATTCAGTGTATTTATCAACAAAACTGACAGTGCTGATTAGTAGCACATGCGATGATTTTGAGAAATTTAACTGATGTCTCCATTTTTAAGACCACTGTTATACACTGTCCTCTCTGGTTGCTCCTGTACTTAGGCTAACAAGGAAGAAAGTGATCATATAACCTTTGGCCCTCACAGAATGTATCTGCACTCGGATTGGCAAGATATGGGGGCTAAGATGAGAAAAAGTAAGAAGGCCTTTATAATTCTGTGGCCAAATTTCTACTATCAAAACATCTCTTCAAACTCCAACTCAGATGATTTGAGAAAAGTTTCATCCCTCAAAATCTATTAATAAACTATTGATATACTCAAGTCCTCTTAGTTCTATTTTTAAGCAAACAATGGTCTGGTTCTTGTAGTTTTTGGTTTTACAAGGTCTATCCTATGGCACTTCAGAAAAGAGTCCCAGACATAAATTTCTATGAAGTACTTTAAACATAAACCAGTTGGTCTTGAACTTGGCAAGAGTCTTCGGAAAAAAACACAAGTACAAGGCCCATATCCAGGCTTCTCACCTTCAATCTCTTATGACGTTCCCTGAGCAAAAGGTGGGAGTGGGAGTGGGCCTTGACCCAAAGGAGTCAATTCATGAAACCTACAACACAGCCTTGCAGAAAAGCTTTGAACAACAAAGATAACAGTATTTAGCTAGGCCAGACTCTGCAAGCGGAATTACAGAAAATAATTCATTTAATAAAGGAGTTAAAAAGCAAAGATATGCAAAGAGAAGCAGAACCTGAGAGAGTGGAAGAATCATGTTAAGAGCAGATGACCCAGGCCCTAGAGGGGCCGTGAAGCTAAGTTTCTGTGAGTGTCCTGCTTCCTTTCCTACCTTGATAAGCAAACCCTCCTTTCTTCCTGTAACATGAGTCTCTAGTTCTTATAACCAAAGGAGCCTACTTAATGGCTTGCCCCTGGCCACTGCCAACAGCAGCTGACCAACTTTCTTTACCAGCAGAATTTCATTAACGACTCTAAACAGGAAAGTCTTTCCAACTCTTCTTAATTAAGAAGAAGCTGGCCAAGGTTGGGTATCCTCTCCATTAGGAGGAATTTGTTTTGGTTCTGTTTTTTTCTTTGTTTTTAACTTTTGTGGTATACTTCTGCTGAGCTATTCCTATGAATAAGAAACAGAAACCTTATCAGGTGCCTGGACCTGTCCAGGATGGTGGAGCCACATCAGTTCAGGGCACTTCATTTACACCTTAAACAAACCAGAAAAATAATCCAAAGTACATCTCTGATTAACAACCAATTAGAGAGATATTGTTTTAGTATGTAACTGTAGCAGGGGATTACCATGCCCCATCAATTCCCTTCCTTCCTCCAAAATTATTTTGAATATATAAATGCAACTGAGTTTTAAGAAATCTGCGCTTGGGGCACCTGGGTGGCTCAGTCGTTAAGCGTCTGCCTTCGGCTCGGGTCATACTCCCAGGGTCCTGGTATGGAGCCCCGCATCGGGCTCCCTGCTCAGCAAGGAGCCTGCTTCTCCCTCTCCCACTCCCTCTGCTTGTGTTCCCTCTCTTGCTGTCTCTCTCTGTCAAATAAATAAAATCTTAAAAAAAAAAAAAAGAAAGAAATCTGCCCTAGCTAGGGTGCCTGGGTGGTTCGGTTGGTTAAGCGTCCTACTCTTGACTTCTGGCTCAGGTCATTATCAAGCCCCATGTCGGGTTCTGCGCTGGGCATGGAGCCTGCTTGAGATTCTCTCTCTCCTTCTTTCTGCCCCTCCTCCCCCTCCCCCCGCCCCAGTCACATACTCTCTCTCTCTAAAAAAAAAAAAAAAAAAAGGAAAGAAATTTGCCCTAGCTGCATTTGACCTTAGTTTAGTTCAATACCCAAGAAATAAGAGACCCTGGTCACGGGCGCCTGGGTGGCTCAGTTGGTTAAGCGACTGCCTTCGGCTCAGGTCATGATCCTGGAGTCCCTGGATCGAGTCCCGCATCGGGCTCCCTGCTCGGCAGGGAGCCTGCTTCTCCCTCTGACTCTCCCTCCTCTCATGTGCTCTCTCTCTCATTCTCTCTGTCTCAAATAAATAAATAAAATCTTTAAAAAAAAAAAAAAAAGAGACCCTGGTCACAGAAAGTAAAGGGGAAACGTAGTTCACCTGCTAAAATGAATGCTTCAAATTCATAAAACTAGCCCACTTATAAACTGCTTTTACTGCATTTCAATATGTCTTTGGCAGTCTGCATTTTAGAAATATTTTGCTGTCTCATATGGATTTATGTTAACTTCAAGGGAGAAACATCCAGATAAAAAAGCTCTCCATTTCACTGACCTGTGATTGCTTTCACCACCATATCAGATACTTCTGAAATTTCTTCATTAACAGGGACACAAAGCATCTGAGGTGTAACCCAGTGCAAGGCTCTACAAAGAGGGAGAGACAGTAAAAAAAAATTCCAAGAATGGACCACAGTCATTTGTCTTGTCATTTCCTTCAGTAAAGGAGAAATACGGGGCACCGCTGACTAATGAGGCAATCCTAGGAACCAGCACACTGCCTCTAAACATATTAGGAGCTCAGATGAAGTGACCAAAATCCTAAAATGAGGCTTCTCTTATCACAAGAAAAGCAGAAGACAATTTTACTGGTTGAAATGAGATTATACTGAGACTGAAAAGACTGAAGATTTGAGAAGAATCTGCTGCTCCCTCTCTTCATTGTCCATCACCATAATGTCCATTTAGGCTCTGCCTTCAACTTCTGAGGCACACTAGAGGCTGCTAAGAGGTCAACAAGCATGTGCCACCCAATCTGAATCCCTGAGTTTCCTGGTCACACCCTATCTTCACAGCAGAGATTCTTGGCTGACGAATGCTCTCACCATGCACATCAGTCCAAAGCCCATCTAGTTCCTTCGGGCTCCATGTGCAACCTTCCTAATACCAACTCCTCGCTTCTGGTGTGACACCATCAAGAAGAGATCTACCATTACCAGCCCCATTGTCGGGGAATCCTGTTTGGATTCCTAGGCCCCCTCTTCCAGAAGCACCTTAGCATGACCAGTCTTGGACCCATTCCCACATTTAGATGGCCTGTTTCCTAAAGGTTTTACTGCCATTGGAATACAGAGCCCTGGGGCTCACTCTACCGCCCCGGGAAGATGGAGTGCTTTGGGAAGTATTATCAACCCAGTGCAAGTGGGAAGATGTGATCAGAGGAACAGCTAAATAATAAGCACCCCTGGTAGGGAGGAGGAATAATGACCCCTACTGCCTTCTATGGATATTCACAGCTTCTTGCCTGACAAGACATTAAAATGAAATGAGAAAATAATGAAATTTCCTCCCGTTCCTTGGAAATTTTGGAGATTTGAAACAATCTCAAACATCAGATCTGCTTCTTATCTAAAGCTGCTTGGAGTCAGATGCATAAGCAAGAAGGTGATTTCAGGGGCGCCTGGGTGGCTCAGTCGGTTGAGCGACTGCCTTCGGCTCAGGTCATGATCCTGGAGTCCCGGGATCGAGTCCCGCGTCGGGCTCCCTGCTCGGCGGGGGGTCTGCTTCTCCCTCTGACCCTCCTCCCTCTCATGCTCTCTGTCTCTCATTGTCTCTCTCGCAAATAAATAAAATCTTAAAAAAAAAAAAAAAAAAAAAAGAAGGTGATTTCAGCCCTTTCCTCCTATCAATTTACCATAGTCCTTTTCCTTCTGACACCATGAAGAAGCTGAGATGCTAAGGATGGTGGGTACCTTTGATGTTAGTTGCTGTCAAGGTTTGAAACGCAAGTGTCCTGTTGACCCACAACGTGTTCTCCTGATGGTAGGTAGTAAATACAAGACAAAGCAAAACAACCAACTACCTGATCCTTTTTTGAATAGCGAGATCTTTCTTCTCATCATCTGTAGTTTCTGGACAGAACACATATTTATAGAGACGAGTCATGATGTACTTTTCGATCTGATCCATTATCTTCTCAACTCTTTCTGAAGGCACTGAAATATCCAAACGGACATAAAAGCTAAGCTCTCAAGAGAAGGATGGACAGTTTAGGAGTATGTCTTCATAGCTTTTCCTATGTAGCAGAAAACTAATTTACTAGTAATGCATTAAATATACCCAGAAAT
Source organism: Neomonachus schauinslandi (assembly GCF_002201575.2). Taxonomy (NCBI): domain Eukaryota; kingdom Metazoa; phylum Chordata; class Mammalia; order Carnivora; family Phocidae; genus Neomonachus; species Neomonachus schauinslandi. The sequence goes on along the minus strand of NC_058407.1, from coordinate 161,581,183 downwards.
AAAAGTATAAGATGTTACATTAAAAAATACCCTTTAAAAATTTACCTCAACTTTTGGGACTGCCTTTCACAGAATCACCACTTCTAACTGAAACTGTTTGGGCAGGACCTAACAGCTGTACGCCCTGCCAAGTGGGAACACCGCAGCGTGGGTCACTCCGCACTGCTACATTAGAGAAGCACCTGAAACTCCCAAGACTGAGAATGATGGCAATCGCTCTTTCATTTTTCTGAGGTTTACTATACAACCTTGGGGAGCTCTTAAGAGATGCACAGGTGGGGCTTATTTCTCAGATAGACATCTATGCTAAGTATATCCTAAAACCCAACATCAATGCAAGTCAAATTCCAGACAATTCTCTAAAAACCTACAGCTCTAGGGACGTCTGGGTGGCTCAGTCGTTAAGCGTCTGCCTTTGGCTCAGGTCATGGTCCCAGGGTCCTGGGATCGAGCCCCGAATCAGGCTCCCTGCTTAGCAGGAAGCCTGCTTCTCCCTCCCCCACTCTCCCTGTTTATGTTCCCTCTCTCGCTGTGTCCCTCTCTCTGTCAAACAAACAAACAAATAAATAAATAGAAACAGCTCTAAGTCTGATTCTCATTCCCCCCCACCCAATCTGAGGAATACATAATCATGAAAAATGACTCACCAAAATGGTGATTCCAAGATGGGCATTTCATTTAGAAGCATCCTAAGGGGTTTTAATGGATTCTGCCCCTACCCCAATGGGATTATTAAACAATGTTCAATAAATTACCCAACTGCTGTGATCACCTTGGAGTGATACACACGGTGGTATTCAAAGGCCCTCTAAGGATAAGACCAGCTACCAGAATGTCAGTGGAGTTGTTTATAGGACAGAGTTGGCAAACCAGCCAGGCCATCAGAGAAACAGAGAAAGTTCTAACAGACATAGCAGTCAGACTCTGTACAATTACCAGCAATCCTTTTATGGCTGGCTAACAAAGCATTACCTTTTCCACGAGTCTGCATTCTTTCAGCCACATTCTGGTAAAAATCCTGAGTACACTCTGACTGTTCCTCAATGCTTAAATCCTGAAACAAAGGGACAAAGAGGCTACTTGGTAGCTGAAGAAAGATCATGCATAAAGCTCTAAATTTTATAAAGTTTCCAAAACCCACTCTTTGGTAATCTCAAAAAGTACCTACCAATTATATGAACTCTGCAGAGGAGAAAAACCTATCCTTTAAAGTTATTTACAACTCGGGCGCCTGGGTGGCTCAGTTGGTTAAGCGACTGCCTTCGGCTCAGGTCATGATCCTGGAGTCCCAGGATCGAGTCCCGCATCGGGCTCCCTGCTCAGCAGGGAGTCTGCTTCTCCCTTGACCCTCCTCCCTCTCATGCTCTCTGTCTCTCATTCTCTCTCTCTCAAATAAATAAATAAAATCTTTAAAAAAATAAAAAAATAAAAAAAATAAAGTTATTACAACTCCCATGACCTCTTACTTCTGTGTGTGTGTGTGTGTGTGTGTATTGTTACGTGGGTATAATGCATATTTTGACAATTTACATGTTTATGTACATTTCTATTTATCTGATCTACTTTGTCATTTCTCCGTGGCTTTCTCACATTCCATTATATTAAACAATTTACTTAACCAGTCTACCACTGTGCATTTGGGTTCCTTCTCTTTTTGTCACTATTATGTACTGCAGCTATAAATAATTGTGTGGACTATTTCTCTTGGGTTATTTCTTTGTGATACATTTTCAAGAGTGACACTGACAGTTTAATAAATATGAACAACTTTATAGCTCTAAGTATCTACTGCTAGATACAATCCTCAGAAACTCCAATGTCCAGCCATTAGCCATATATGTGTGTTTATTTCTCCATGGCCCCTACAACACTGGGCCTTATAATTTTCCTTTAGGTTTACTGATTATTTAGGTATAATATGTATATTTATACCTTATTTTCTTCTAAAGAATAAAGTCTACATAAAATATAAACACAGTTCAGCACAATTAACCAGATGAAAAACAAAACATGGAGAGAAACACAAAATGGATCTAGGAACAACAGAAAAATGTAGTCCTTGAAGATACAGAAATTAGTGGAGTCAACCCATACCTTTGTCTCTAACTAAACTTTCTAGCAATCATCACTAAGACAAAAATAATCACATAACTGGGTGTCCAAAATGTAAAGGTAAACTAACTCTTCAGATGAAATTCTAACACCAAACCCAGAAATTTCTCCCAAGGGTTCTCATAAAGAAGTCACTGCAGAAGAGCATGAATATGGCCCGGGACAAATTCCATAGGACTGTTTTTCAGACTGCCTCCACACAGGCCAATGAGAGCATAGAGCAAAGGCCCATAAGGCCCTGGGGAGAGCATGCAGACCCTGCCACTCCGGCTTAAATCCCAAAGTATGCCTTGGGGTCCAGACCGTGCCCTTCTGCCTTTTGCAATGTCTCTCCCAGCCATCCTTCCCTGGTTTGGGCCCTCGTCACCTCTCACCTTGAGTATAGCTGCTCTCCCCAACTGTGATCTCACTTTTCAATCTATCCTACACACCACAGTCCAAATGATCATCTCAGATTCAGATCTGGGCACAAAATCAGATTATCATCTGAGCGCCACACTTCCAATGGCTGTCCATCAGATGGATGCTGAAGCCTGCATTTAGCACCACCCTCCATCCTCCTTCCTGCTTACCCTGCCAGGTTACCATTTGTTCTGAGGGTCTGCTTTTAGTTGCCCCACCTCTCTAACACTATAAAGTTATTCTCTGTCTGCATTACTTTTATTGCTGTCCAGTCTTCCAACAGCTGTCCAAAGAAGGCTCTGTTCACACCTTACCTCTTCTAAGAAGTTGTCCTTCATTCCCTTAGTCAAAGTAACTTTATGGGTCTCACAGGGCTTACAGAGCTCTTTGACAACCCTGACAGCTGCTCTCGGTGCTTCCTTCACTATTTATGTAAGAGCCATTTGGCTGAATTAAAATTGATCTCTTGTCTAGTAAGAACTCGGTACTAAGTAAATTTTATACATTTTGAAATGTTAAGCTTTTATTTATATTCACCACAATTTCCCAGTGCTGCTTTCCATTTTATCTTTTATTTTTCATTATGCAGCTTTTAAAAAAGTTAATACCACTAAACCTTTTACCTGGTCCTTAAGAATAATTCTTAAACAGTTCAATTGCAGCTTGAAAATTGTTCTAAATTTCTCTACAGAAATAAATATCTCTACAGTTGAAATAAATATTCTAATCTACTTCACTAATTTACTTCTAAGTTTTTTCATGTTTAACTCTTTATTTGGCGGGAGTGTAAGGTGCACAGTATAGAATACAGACCGGAAGTAATCTATATACAAACTTCCCTGTCTTTTTCAGAAGCAGGTCGTAAAAGGCAACACTGTCCCTCTCATTTCCCCAGTTGTCACATAACTGGCTCCTGAGAAACTGAATTTATTTCTGGAATCCCTGGTTTATTTCACTGTCCTATATTTTATTTTTTTAATTAAAATCTCACCTAGTTGTGATGTCTTTCATTTTAGGATATATTTTGAAGTTGGTCAGATTTAGAAATCTCTCCTACTGAATTCCTGCTCCCCGCCCCACCTCACAAAAAGATTATACAGTATATATATATATATATATATATATATTAGAATAAATATAACATTGTAATTTATATCTTTCTTAGTTAGATCCAATATACAATCCTCTCTTAATTCTTTGAATGAACTAATTTTCCTAATTAAAGTGTTACTAATATTTAATGCCATTCATTGTTATTATTTTTAAAAATTAATATTTTTTTAAAGATTTTATTTATTTATTTGAGAGAGAGAGACTTAGAGAGAGAGGACATGAGAGGGGGGAGGGTCGGGAGGGTCAGAGGGAGCAGCAGACTCCCCGCCGAGCGGGGAGCCCAATGCGGGACTCGATCCTGGGACTCCAGGATCATGACCTGAGCTGAAGGCAGTCGCTTAACCAACTGAGCCACTCAGGCGCCCTAAAAATTAATATTTTTTAATACTGTGTTAGGCTCTTTAGCTTTTTATCACAGGCATGTCATATTGTAACTGAATTTCATGAATTTATCTTGTCATGTTACTAATTTTACATCCCTATTAGTATACTTGGATTTTCCTGATGAGATCATTTTTCCTGAATTTCATGAAAATTATATTTCTATCCACTCTAAAAGCACTTGCTGCATGATTAGAATTGCCGGCCACTGTACCAGCAAGTATAAAAAAATTAATAAAATGCTCAGAGACCATTCAACTTCAATGGGAAGACTGAATGCAAATAATTATAATATTCTATGAAAATTATAAACCAGAAGGACAAAGTGCCATGGGGCATATGGCAAATCTTTTACTTATCCTTCTTATTCCATCTATCTTCAACAATCTTCTCTAAATAGGTATGGGTAGCAGCAGTAAGTATTCTTGTTTCATACTAATATCCATGTGAGTTAGTAGTGATCTTTCTAGTAATGCTCACGAGAAAGGATGTCTCTTTCATGCTCTGTGGTGTGAACTCCAGCAGATCCACTGCTACTCTGTGAGAGAAGTCCTAATCCTACCCACCCACTCCTGCTGCTGCCTCTATGTGGAGGCAGGATGGGACTCTATCTAAGCACACTCAGTTTGTCCAATACATGGCATCCTTTCTGTACTACTTCCCAATGAGATTTCAAGCTTTTGTTTCCTATCTAGCCCTCATCTATGAATCAATCAGTAAATTTGTATTGTAAATTCTCTAAACTTCATCCCTGCACTAAATTAGATCACCAGACAAATATATCCATGGACTAAACAATTTTAAGTCTCCTGGGAGTATTTCTTCAGAGAACTAGTTTTAATACTATGCCTGGACTTTCATGTGGGTAATCATAAGCAGCAGCTACTTGAAGAACATGTCCATAAGAACATGTTTATAAATTCTAAATACCATCAAATTATCCTCTTCTTCTCTTATTCTTACTTTAAATCATTTTGTAAATCTTTTCAAATCCTTTCAGTAAGCAGAGTGGGTTTAAATAAACAAAAGGACTATCATTATGGAGTTTGTGAGATGAGACTTTTTTACTATTAAGACTGTAAATCTAATTTTATTTTTATGATATGGGGGATTCACCTAGCATTTTAACAGTAATATTTTTATTTTCCTTTATGATGCTATAATTTTACTTGTTATTCTTTCCGTTTATGTACCTTCTACAATAGATTATCTATTCTTTTCATCTACTTAGGTACCTTAGACATGGCTACCTTTCATTTGCACCAAATCTCAACACTTAGAACAAACTACATTAATTCTTCTGATTATTACTAGTACTCACTTCTAACTAAAAACTGTGACCTGTTTTACCTGTGGCAATGAATCACCTATTCCTCTCCTTGCTCCACACAATCACTGCAATTCTGTTACTATTCAGAAAATATCTTTTTATATTTCTATTTATATTGCACAGACTTACACTTCATTACGGTGTTTATTTTACAATTTAAAAGGACTCCCCTGCCACTCTGTCCTCTTATCCTGTTTTAGATTCTTTGTAGGACTTACCACTAGGCTATATTACAAACCTGTTTATTATCTATTTTCTCCACTAAAATGTGAGGTCCACAAGGGCACTGCTGACCACCATATCCTCAGTGCCCACAACAGGGCCAGGAATAGGGCTAGCGCTCAATTAAAGAAATAAATGTGACCATCTATCATTGCCCCTCCCTTTATAATACTGTAAGAACACTGGGACACAATTCTACATAGATCTCTTCTACGTATCTTGTGAGGAGAGCCACGGACTGCCTTTGTTCTACACTATCTTTTCAAGGATAGCTGTACAGAAGACAGAGATAGTGCCTCCCTCAAGTAAAAGGGCAGATTGTCTACTGTCCAGTATAATAATGTTTCCATGTGAGGCGGAGGTCAGGCAAGCTTACTGCCCATTATAAAAGATCCTCTCATCTAACGTTGCTCACTGCACCCACAGGCATTATCTGGTCTTTGCATGTCCCATGGGAACTGATACTCAGGGGATTGGTGCAACTGCTGATATATTCTGGATATGGCTACTGCTGTGAGTAATAAACTGGCCTTCTTTTCTGACCCAGGAGACTCATGTCTTCTGCCAGCATCCACAAAATGATGGCAGGCTAACTTGTTAAAAGTAGGGAAAATCTCAGATCCTTCACAGTTCTTTTCAAAGGAGCTAAACTCTGGGCAGGTATGTGCTGGTAAATTTTTAGGTTCTACGAAATTCCAAAATGTTTTTTTAGTTTTCTAAGAAAAATCACAGCCTAGCCACATAAATGAACCCCCTTCCTCAAGTATTTTTTTATTGCTTGGGATCATCTTTTCTATAATGTCTGCATGTAAAGTCATCTTATTTTTCTTCCTAAAAATTTTTCCTTTGTAGTTTAAAAGTTTGACAAGCAGGTGAATTCCAATACTGAGAGGTATTCTGTATACTTTCTTAATTGTCTGGTTGAAATTCCCCCCCCAATCTGTTTTGAAAACTTTGACTATTCCCTAATTGTGTTTTCTATGTTGTTCATCTGAAACTCTCATCTTTAGAATTTAGAATTCCATGATTTGTTTTCTGGGTTACGTTTCTTTTGTACTGTAGTAACTTTGATTTATTAGGTGTTAGCTTTGATGTCCATATTGTTTGAATTGCTGGTTCCTGTTGCCTTCAAAAAATTTTTTTTTTAGGAAAACAAACATATTAGGGCTTTAATCCTCTTAAATAAAATTTTAAAATTAAACATTAACATCTCAAGTAGACCAAGCATGTGGTTCTTTTGAGACAGTTCATCTTACCAGGGAATATACCCTGAGGTCATTAGTAGCTAGCTGAATACATTTCTACATTTTAGATGAACAAAACAGGGCAAAAGTAATTGATTTTTGTCAAATTCAATTACTGGCAAAATAAAGGTGGTGAGAATTGTTAAGGTACATGTGTTCCTTTCACATCTCTAGGGAAAAGCCAATAGTTGATCATTTTTAGCAGCTGTCTAGTTACTAATTACAAATGAGCTCACTTACGTTCTTTACAAAGGTCATCATTAAATTTTTTTTAGCAAGAAAAATGTAATGCAGTGGGTACTGGGCTAAATACTCTGGTAACTCACATGCTACAGTGAGATGAAGAAGAACCACAGTACAGCCAAGCACGGCCAAGTAACCACACAGAATTCCCAGACAGTGTATTCATTTAAGATACCTTGATGTCAGCAGAGTTTGAGCTGATATAGCTTATCCATGATACTCTAGAGCTCTAGTAGCGTCCCCACTGGCCTCTGCTCTAAGTATGTGAAACTATTAAACATGGAATCCTATAAATCAATGAACAGACTCCTCAATTAGAGTTCATTAATGCAACTGCGTGTTTAGCCACTTGGGTTTTCCAACAAGGTTTGGGGAAAGGTCAAAAGTACTCATAGAGGGCGCCTGGGTGGCTCAGTTGGTTAAGCGACTGCCTTCGGCTCAGGTCATGATCCTGGAGTCCCGGGATCGAGTCCCGCATCGGGCTCCCTGCTCGGCGGGGAGCCTGCTTCTCCCTCTGGCCCTCCCCCCTCTCATGTGCTCTCTGTCTCACTAAAAAACTCTGTAAAAAAAAAAAAAAAAAAAAAGTACTCATAGATAAGATGCCCTTCAAGCATCTTTTCAGCCTTTCAAGAGTTATAGCGGCTAGTTAGAGGCAGCTAAGCTTCTTTCACCACACCCACCAAGGTAGGTCTTGGTGTGTGCCCATCAGCTTCTACCTCACCTTGGTAACCAGCACCGCTGTGACCAGCTCTTTCCCTTCAATAAGAATGCAGAACAAAGCCTCATACCTGTAGGGTCAAACTTGGCTTTTTGAACACCTTCTGAATGTGGACTTCAGGCATTACAAGGTTCTTCTATAGGTTCTTCCATAGATTTTATAGAGTTATCATCTTTAATTTTTTCTTTTGGAACACACATTTTATTGCTTTCTCCAAAATGCCTACAACCTCTAGCAAGTCCTTGCAGAATTCCTAAATACCATATAATTTTGCCTCCTCTGCAACAAGTTCTTAGTATCTGCCAAACCTCGCTTTTATTTTTCCATCGGCTCTTTCAGTTGTTCTTCTAACTTGACCTTCTCTTCCAGGAGTATCTTCTCTGTAGAGGAAGTATCTCTCTTCTGTTCCATTTTGACTCATGTCCTCTCTTCCATTCTGGCCACCGTTCTTTTGTTTTGTAGCCGTGCACAACAGGAGAGGGCCTGAGAGGCGATGCCAAAGCTGGGAGCCTGTCTTGCCGGCCTCACCCACTGAGGGTTCAACTCCATAATGTTTTAAAATTTCTCTCACATATCACTGTATTCTTCTATGTATGTTCTTATTTTATTCATTCATCACTTTCAACATAGTTACCAACTCAACCTTTCATCTACTTTTAGTTCTTATGATATACAGATTGTACCAGCTCAGATGCTTTCCCATTGCTTGTCACCTCACTTCTCATCGTTTGTGCTTCTAATTTACAATTGTGTCCTGGGTTACTCCCCCATGCCCGTTCCCCAATTTTCTTAACCACGATTAAAAGCCTATTTTGTTAATTAAAGTTTCTTTGTCTTGGATACATATTTCTCCTCTCTTAACAGTAATTACATAGCAGGGCAAACTACACCTTGCATATACACATAGTTTAGAATAGTGAAGTCATTTTAAGGTACAGGAGGACATCTATCTTTCTAGAATTTATTCTGAGGAGGAGAAGGTAAATGAAGATACAGCCACATTTTAAGCTATAATTTTTTTCTCCTTTCTCAGGTTTAGAAAAACAGTTTTTCAAAGAGAATTAGTATGGGAAATTTTTTAAATTTATATATGTAATAATGTCCGAATTTTATAGAATGAATGGCTGGGAATAGAACAATGAAAGTAGCAAGAGGTCTTCCATTGTGTTTGAATGCTTCTTTAATAAGGGAAAAAACATATTTGAATGACTGCTAATAAAGGAATCTTTTTTAAAATCTTTTTTAAAAAACTGTATTGAGAGGGGTGCCTGGGTGGTGCAGTTGGTTAAGCATCTGACTCCTGGTTTTGGCTCAGATCGTGATCTCAGGGTTGGTGAGCCCTGTGTCGGGCTCTGCAGTGAGCATGAAGTGTCCTTGAGTTTCTCTTTCCCTCTTCTTCTGCCCCTTCCCTCACTCTCTTGCTCTCTAGCGCTAAAATAAATCTTTTGAAAAACTGCATTGAGAAACCCACAAAATTCACTTATTAAAAAGCTTTAATGTCCAATAAATTAAAGGGTATGTGTTTTCAGGAAGTAGAGGGTAATACAGGCTATGTTTTCAGAATAGGGGAGTTTCCGAAGGATTTATTAGTAATTAACAAGGCAGGATTTAAACAATTTGAGCAGCAAAAGTATCCCTTTGATTTAACTGCAGTCTGTTTTGTGTGTGTTTTGAAAATTTTTTTTTTAAAAGATTTTATTTATTTATTTGACAGAGACAGCGGAGAGAGAACACAAGCAGAAGTGGGAGAGGGAGAAGCAGGCCTCCTGCTGAGTAGGGAGCCCGATGCCTGAGGGGCTCGATCCCAGGACCCTGGGATCATGACCTAAGCCGAAGGCAGACACTTAACAACTGAGCCACCCAGGTGCCCCTGAAAACGTTTTCATATAAATAAACTTGGGGGAAAATTCTTCATTTTTTGGCAGGGATCTCAAGTTAAAAAATAGGGTTTTCTAGTTATGATGGAAAAGGCTAACATCTAGTTGGGTCTCTGTAATACTTTTAAAATTACCCTGGGCACATAAGGTTTTGTCCAAATGACAAAGAAACCTATACATCCTTCATTTCTTTGGTGACCAGATACATCCTGGAATCCATGGCCACTCTTAGGCCTATTTAAAGCTTGGTTCTTACAGTGAGATTCTTAAATTCTACTTATTTTTGTAATGATAAGAAGTTTAAAAAACTAAACCTTGTAAATTCCTCTTAGCTTCTTCTTATGCTACCCCGCCATAAAATTTAAATTCTTGCTATGATGAGTTCTAAGAAGAGAAAAGTGTCTGATAACAACATTAATATAAATGGATTTTGTGTTAATGATGCAGCTGCCTACCTTGTTTGCAATAAAAATATTTCTTATTCTAAAGAATATAAAAAGGAACTATAAGAAATACATATTTAAATATTAAATAGCTAATAAGATTAATCGAAAAGAAAAAATGGCAAAATAAACCAGCTTCAGAAGAGTCTTAGCAAACAACAGTATTTGCTGAACAGCAAAGCATTACATTGCATTATTGCAGTGTGTATGAATTACATAGGGGCTGAATGAAATTTCAGCCCAAGATGAGGAAATTAAAAAAACAAAAAAGTCTGAGTACAGATAAAGTGTTTCATGACAAAGATAAAATGGCTGAAAAAAACCCCAACCTGGGCGCCTGGGTGGCTCAGTTGGTTGAGCGACTGCCTTCGGCTCAGGTCATGATCCTGGAGTCCCGAGATCGAGTCCCGCATCGGGCTCCCTGCTCGGCGGGGAGTCTGCTTCTCCCTCTGACCCTCCCCCCTCTCATGCTCTATCTCATTCTCTCTCTCAAATAAATAAATAAAATCTTTAAAAAAAAAAAAAAGGGGGGGGCGCCTGGGTGGCTCAGACGGTTAAGCGTCTGCCTTCGGCTCAGGTCATGATCCCAGGGTCCTGGGATCGAGTCCCGCATCAGGCTCCCTGCTCCTTGGGAGGCTGCCTCTCCCTCTGCTTCTCTCTCTCTCTGTCTCTCTCATGAATAAATAAATAAAATCTTTTAAAAAACAAAAAAAAACCCCAACCTTTTTAATGCAATTCTGTAAATATTTAGTTTTCTAGACTTGATCCATATGTGGAAAAGACTGCTCACCATTGGCATACACTAGGATTAGAGAAAACAGAAATGTAGTAGATAAAGATATGGGCAAGAGTGGCTCATTGTTCTGGACCTCAGAAATTTTGGGAAGACTACTACTGTGGGACGCAACAGAAAGAATTACCAGTTGGGGCGCCTGGGTGGCTCACTCGGTTAAGCAGCTGATTCTTGGTTTCGGCTCAGGTCATGATCTCAGGGTCCTGGGATTGAGCCCTGAGCTGGGCTCCCCACTCAGCAGGGAGTTTGCTTCTCCCTCTCTCTCTGCCCCTCCTGTTTGTGCTCTCTCTGTCTCTCTCTCAAATAAATAAAGTCTTAAAAAAAAAATAAAAAAAATTAACCAGTTAATGGCAGTGTCACCAGGGTAGGTTCAAACATGTAAGAATGAGTTTTCATTAGAATAAGATGACTTAGAAAGTCTACTTGGTGAGAATAACATTAAGTTAAGGTTTTAGAGTCTTAAGTCTAAGCCTAAGTTAAGGTTTTGAGTTTTGGTGAACTGAGTAGAGAGGGCACCTTTCACTATGACACACTTCATTACCTCACAGCAACTATCTCAAGCTGTACTCAATCAAATTCTCTCAAGAAACTTAAATGATTAAGTGATTTGAAGCTAGTTAGTTAAGATTGGTTCATTCCGGTATAAAAACTGTTTCATTTATTTGAAAGGATATTTAACGTGCAGCCAAAGGCAGAAGGGCTTCTCCAGGGACATTTTAGTTTAACAAATGTCTGTTCATTATCAGGTATGTGCCAGGTATTGTGCTAGATGCTAACCACACATGCATAAGACTTGGCCACTCAGCCACAGAACATTTAGGGCTGTGTAGAAATGCAAAACAGGTTGCAAGATGGCTCTTCAAATGGAAGCAATCTAGGCCCTATCCAGCAATGGATAGGCTGGATGGCTCTTCAAATGGAAGCAATCCAGTTCTCTGATATCAATTAGTGATGCCTTGAAAACAGGCACGACGGTAGCTGCACCAGTTAATTACCGTTATACTTTAGTGTATTGATTTAAAAGTCAACTAAATTATTACAGAACAAGAGCACATTATAGTTCTGAGCAAAAGAAAAATGAATAAATCTGTTCTGATGAGCTGATTAAATAAGCTGACTGGTTTTCTAAAATACAGCATTACACAGTATCTGTGCTTTATGTACTATAGTATATATGCCAAAATAGGATAGATGTCCTGGAAACATTCTGTATGGGCTAGAGAATAAAGAACTACAAAGCCTTAGTTTTTACCTCTGGTTAAAAAAGGTAAGTTGCACACCACATGAGCTCTGATATTTCCATACTGAGGAAGTCTATCGTTGCTTCTAACCCAAAACATCAATGATCTATGCTTTCTTTAAATGTTACTATCTGGGGCGCATGGGTGGCTCGGTCGTTAAGCGTCTGCCTTCGGCTCAGGTCATGATCCCGGGGTCCTGGGATCGAGCCCTGCATCGGGCTCCCTGCTCCGCGGGGAGCCTGCTTCTCCCTCTGCCTCTCCCCCTGCTTGTGTTCCCTCTCTCGCTGTGTCTGTCAAATAAATAAAATCTTTAAAAAAAATAAAAAATAACTGTTACTATCTGCTTACAAATACTTTGAGGGGGAAAAAAAGGGCTGCTTACTTATTCTCAGTGTAACTACACACCAAAAAAACAAGAAAGCTTCTTTTCTCCTTTACTAACTGAATTCGGTATTTAAAAAATATTTTGGCAGAAGATGACTGCTTATTAGCCTAGTGATCCTGACCACAGCTGGAATACAGCCAAGCAGTTCATCACCTTGCTGCCTTCTTCTCTTTTTCAAGACTTCCTCACTTCACAGAAGGGGCTTTGAGAGCTAATTCTGAGTTTAATAGCTGAAGAATGCTACAAACAAACTGATCACTGTTTAAAAAAATGAGTCCCTTTACAAGTAGTCTTATGAATTATTGCAACTGAAATTACAGTTTAAGAAATTATGGGTTAAAGACACACATGTGGAAGGCACAAGTTCTAGTTCCGACATGGGCAGAATGTAGCTGTGTAACCTTCCCCATCTATAAAATAAAGGGACTGAACCCAGATAGTTGCTAAGGTCCCTTTCCACATCTAAATTCTAGCTTTCCCTTCTCTACCTGAGCAAGGAGAGGTATTTTGTATCAAAATACAAAACAAAACAAAAACAAAAAACCCTGACATGAATGCTACCTGGTCTAACAACTGTTACTTAGAGTTCAAGATCTACTATGTTCTTTCTCTTGGCAGTTTATACTACTTACAAGGTGACCGGTTAGGAAGGCTTTTTACTAAAGTACACAATATAAGTGGCTTCAGTGTCAGACTTTCCGTGCAAAGATGATCCAAACACCACTGACTTGCAGTGGAAAAGTACTAGCCTGGGAGTTGGGTTTTAACTTGGTTCAGTGACATTTCTTAGGTAAGTAACTTAACATCTCTGGGTCTTGATTTTCCCAGGTGTAAAGTGACAAAGTTACACTAGATTATCTCTAAGACCTTTCCTAAAACCAAAACTCCAAGTCTCTAAGTGGTTACTCTCAACCTACCCTTTTGTAATGCATTGTTTCCAAAAACATCTTGGTCTGCTTATAGATTTCTTGGCCTGTCTTGTGGAAGGTCTTGAGAAATTCTATGAACTCTTTAGACACTCTATCCGTTTCAATGCTGGCTTGCCGGTTTATGGAAGGACTGGGAGCTTTTGCTTCCTGAATTTCTGCTGGGAAAATTAAACATAATGAGTTTCATTACATAGAAGATCCATGCATGGAATTACTTTAAGTATGTAACTTAAGATTATTTAAATTATGCTTAATCAAAGTTAAACTTGAATTTCAATTACTTTATGTTTAAATACTTGGACAACTTTACTTAAATTGAGCTAAATCTATTTTATGACTAGGAGGTACAAGCAGATAAAATTATATGATATTCCCATTCAAATAAAAGTTGTTCTACTAATATTTTCTTAGCCAAAATATATCATGCTTTGATCTACATACTTAATTGTAAATACTGAAATAGCACTACTATCTTGAACTTTCTCAAAGACTGCATCAGTTTATGAAACTAGTCAACAAGTAAAATAACAATCAGTAGAAGCACAAAAATGTTAGGTTACTTATAAGATGTTAACTCTTCCAAATCCATTCTACCTGTCAAAGAGGCTAATCTGTTTATGTGGAGACTAACAATTATTTACCCACCATTCAGTTTTCAAGTCATACTGCTCAAAGTGAAAGAATGCATCCAAAGTAGCACAGTGATCATGACAGAACATAGAGCAAAGAGATCAAACACTGTCTACTTAGCGGCCACACAACTCTTTCCTCTCTTCAAAATAATACACTGAAAGGAAAATGGGACCTTTACAGAACAAAGATAAGGGTGCTGCGATAAAGTGCTCAAGGACAGCATGAATTGTATCACCAGATCTCAGACCACGTTCTAAGCCTCCTGATTTTGAACTGTGCTAATTCAATAACTGTAACAAATTAAATTACCTCATACTCCCATGAAGACAAAGTATCTTTTGAAAGTATTGAAATCAACTTATTACCTGCTTTCTCAGAGTAACTTCTTATAATTCCACTTTTTAAACTTTAGTACCTGCAATACATTTTAATGATGAAGGTGCACTAAAGTTTTAAGACTGGATTATTCAAGGGGCGCCTGGGGGCTCAGTCAGTTAAGCATCTGGCTTCAGCTCAGGTCATGATCCCAGGGTCCTGGGATCAAGCCCCACATGGGGCTCCACCCTCAGCAGGGAGTCTGCTTAAGGATTCTCTCTCCCCTTCTCCCTCTGCCTGCCCCCCCAACATGCTCTCTAATAAATAAATAAATCTTAAAAAAAAAAAAAAAAGAGAAGAAATCTAACAGTTCAACAGGAAACTGGGTAAAGAATACTGAGCAGAAAGGAAACATAAATGGATCTTAAACATAGGAAACATGCTCTATCTCACTCATGATAACAAATTCGCAAATTAAAACTAAATGAGATGCCATTTTAAAAATTAACAGACAAAAATCTGATGCTGATGGGGATATGGGGGGAAAGGCACTCTCATACTGTGGAGGTGAGAATGTAAAATGATATAACTGCAATAGAGTGCAATGTGGCAATAATCGTCAAAATTAAAAATACATTTATCCTGGGGCGCCTGGGTGGCTCAGTTGGTTAAGCAACTGCCTTCAGCTCAGGTCATGATCCCGGAGTCCCGGGATCAAGTCCCACATCAGGCTCCCTGCTCAGCGGGGGGTCTGCTTCCTCCTCTGACCTTCTCCCCTCTCATGCTCTCTCTCTCACATAAAGAAAATCTTCTAAAAAAAAAAATACGTTTATCCTATGACCCAACAATTCCATTTCTCAGAAATTTTCTGACATAATGGCACATGTACAAAATGAAATATGTACAAGGCCACTCATTTTAGCACTACTTACAGCAGCAGCAGACTAAAAATGGCACAGATATTTATCACTAAGGGACTAAATAAATTGTGGTTTAATCCATAAAATGGAATACTGTATAAAGTATTTTAATGTATTAAAAAGGAAGAGTTCTTAAATGCTCAATAAAAAAAAGGACAGTATGTAAGGATAGAGAGCAGAGTATATGTAATAAAAATACATGTCTATAAATGAAAACAAAAGCACATAAGGATACACAAGAAACTAATGACAAAGGTTGTGTGCATATGGGAGAAAGATGGTGGTAGTGGCTGGAAACTAGATGGGTGAGGGACCATACACCTTTTATTTTGGAGCCATCTGAATGTACTACTTATTTTCATTTTAAGCAAATAAATAAATCAGGTACAATTTAACTTAAAACAAAAACTGGCAACATCCTTCCTGAAACATTTTTTACCAGTATGGAAAACCAAAAGTTGTATTTGACATCCTGTATGATTAGAAAAAGTTCTTTAATACTTAAGGGTTTAATCCTTCACTCAAACTGATAATTCCACTCCTAGTCACGATGGAATAACAGGGATTGGGTTTACCCTACTGCCCTAACAACTAGAAAATCAGACAAAATATATGAAATAATGGTTTTTAGATACTGGACAATAGACAGATGGTAGAGTAACTCCTGAGAAAAGTAGACAAATACGGTAAGTCCTAGGAGTACCCCAGCTTACTACAGGGAGAATTTTTAGGCCACAGCACAGGGGAAGGCAAGGCAACTCAGAGTCTAACAGACTGGCTGAATTGGGGAAAGAGCATTTAGAGCTAAGGGAGGCCAAAGTCCCTAGAAACTGCATGGCAAAATGGGAGGATGGGGCTGCATAGAAACAATTCCAGATAACTGCAGAGGGGTTCCCTCGAGTCTGTGACTGAGTACTGTATGTGTGTGTTAGAAAACTACCAATGACTGTGTACAGAAGCAGGCAGAACAATCCCCAGAGCACACACAACTGGGAATAATTCATTTCCCAACAGCCAGGAACAAAGAACATCAGCAATGGCAAATATAAAAAACATTTTCTCATTTAAAAAAATTTTTAGAGGGGCGCCTGGGTGGCTCAGTCATTAAGCGTCTGCCTTTGGCTCAGGTCATGATCCCAGGGTCCTGGGATTGAGCCCCGCATCGGGCTCCCTGCTCCACGGGAAGCCTGCTTCTCCCTCTCCCACTCCCCCTACTTGTGTTCCTTCTCTCGCTGTCTCTCTCTCTGTCAAATAAATAAAATCTTTTTTTAAAAAAAAAATTTTTTTTAGAAGATAATTAACTGTTTACAGCTAAAGTAATAATAATGGATTGTGGGATTTATATCATATGTGTAAGTAAAATGTAGGACAACATTGCACAGAGTGGGAGGAAGAAATCTAACAATACTATTGGTAAGGTTCTTATATGTAAACTGGTATAACACCATTTGAAGGTAGAGTAGTTATAAGGTATTTTTTAAACCTCAGAACAGCCACTTAAAAAAAAAGAAAGAAAGAAAGAAAGAAAAGAAGTACAGCTAATTAGCCAATAGTGAAAATAAAGATATAATCATAAAAAACAATCTATCGAAACAAAAATTTTACTAAATATAAATAGCCTGAACAATCCAATATAAGTAGCCTAAATAGTCCATGATCCCTATATATCTTCTCTCTGAGAGAGGCAGAGTTCAGGTACAGAGGAAGAAGATGAGGCCCAATGGGTATTCAGAAGGGAAGACAGGAGTAACTTCCCCTATAGCACATTTTGGCTAGGATCCAGATGGCAACAGCTTGCTCTTCAACTTCAAATCTTAAGATTTTAATACAGAAAATTTTTAATGTAGAATGTAATTATATAATGTAGATATATATACTATATGTATATAATATGTTATATAATATAAATAATACTTATTTCAAGGATAGAGAGTCTGCCATGAGTATCCAGCTTTTCATTACCCCATCTACACAGTCTGTTTAAAAAGTCTTCCTGGGATGCCTGGGTGGCTCAGTCAGTTAAGCGTCCAACTCTTGATTTCAGCCCAGGTCATAATCTATGGATCGTGAGATCAAGCCCAATGACAGGGTCCACACTTGCAGTGGAGTCTGCTTGAGATTCTCTCTCCTGTTCTGCCCCTCCCCCCATGCACATGCACGTGCGCTCTAAATAAATAAAAATCTTCTAAAAAGTCTTCTTAGCAAGGTTCCTCAAAAAGTTAAAAACAGGGGCACCTGGGTGGGTCAGTCAGTTAAGTGTCTGCCTTTGGCTCAGGTCATGATCCCGGGGTCCTGGGATTGAGCCCGACATCGGGCTTCCTGCTCAGCAGGAGGCCTGCTTCTCCCTCTCCCACTCCCCCTGCTTGTGTTCCCTCTCTTGCTGTGTCTCTCTATCAAATAAATAAATAAAAAATCTTAAAAAAAAAAAAATCCTAGAGGAGAACATAGGCAGTAACCTCTTCGACATCGGCCACAGCAACTTCTTTCAAGATACATCACAACTTCGGCCACAGCAACTTCTTTCAAGATACATCTCCAAAGGCAAGTGAAACAAAAGCAAAAATGAACTTTTGGGACTTTATCAAGATAAAAAGCTTCTGCACAGAAAAGGAAACAGTCAACAAAACAAAGAGGCAACCCACAGAATGGGAGAAGATATTTGCAAATGACACTTCAGACAAAGGGCTGATGTCCACTTCTCAAACTCAACATCTAAAAAACAAGTCAAAAAATGGGCAGAAGACATGAACAGACACTTTTCTGAAGAAGACATACAAATGGCTAACAGAGACATGAGAAAATGTTCATCATCATTAGCCATCAGGGAAATTCAAATCAAAACCACACTGAGATACCACCTCACACCAGTTAGAATGGCAAAAATGGACAAGGCAAGAAACAACAAATGTTGGAGAGGTTGTGGAGAAAGGGGAACCCTCTTACACTGTTGGTGGGAATGCAAGTTGGTACAACCACTTTGGAAAACAGTGTGGAGGTTCCTCAAACAGTTAAAAGTAGAGCTACCCTATGACCCAGCAATTGCACTAGCAGGTATTTACCCCAAAGACACAAAAAGAAGGGCCATATGCACCTCAATGTTCATAGCAGCAATGTCTGCAATAGCCAAACTGTGGAAAGAGCCAAGATGCCCTTCAACAGACGAATGGATAAAGAAGATGTGGTCCATATATACAATGGAATATTACTCAGCCATCAGAAAGGATGAATACCCAACTTTTACATCAACATGGAAGGGACTGGAGGAGATTATGCTAAGTGAAATAAGTCAAGCAGAGAAAGTCAATTATCATATGGTTTCACTTATTTGTGGAACATAAGGAATAGCGTGGAGGACATTAGGAGAAGGAAGGGAAAAATGAAGGGGGGGAATTGGAGGGGGAGATGAACCATGAGAGACTATGGACTCCAAGAAACAAACTGAGGGTTTTAGAGGGGAGGGGATTGGGGAGATGGGTTAGGCTGGTGATGGGTATTAAGGCGGGCACGTGTTGCATGGAGCACTGGGTGTTATATGCAAACAATGAATCATGGAACACTACATCAAAAATTAATGATGTATGGTGACTAACATAACATAATAAAATTAAATTAAAAAAAAAAGAATAAGTGTGAAAGAGTAAAGACAACCTGAATATGTCAATTATCAAAAAAGAACATGCTCACGTAGTAAAGATGACGAACACCACTTCTAGTACTAAAAACATTTTATATCGCCATGTTAAAAAGTTTACTGAAAAAATCCCATGTTTCTCAGATCCAAACAAAATAGGGGCAGCTCAGTAGAATATTACAGTTCTCCTTACTTTTTCAGTGGTTCTGACTATAGTTATATAATTTGAACTAAAAGATAGTCTGTAGCACAGTAAGAAATATATATTTGGTCTCTGCACCGGGGTTCCGTGGACAGAACTCCTAAGACCCTTGAAATTTCCTGAGTTACAGAGATGAGAGGAGCATCTGTTTTTATTTATAACAAGCCCCTTTCTTCCTTCCTTTTCTGAATTTATGCTAATGAGGTGACTCTGTGGACCCCTAGATAGCTTAGGGCTATCTAAAGAGAGGCTAATCACCAACCAGAGGAATCAACCCTGCAATTAGAGGGTTTAAACTTTGAGTCCCACCCACCCCACTCACCCCTCAACTTCTGACTTCTGACTTTTCAGACGGAGGGGGATGGAGACTTTTGATCACCAATGATTTAATGAAGCTGCCATAAAAACCCCTAAATGATTACGTTTGGGAAATTTCCACATTGGTAAACATATCGAGGTGCTGGGTGTATGGCCCACCCAGAGAGGACACGGCAGCTTGGTGCCACCCCACCCCCGCCCCATACCTTGCCCTATGCATCTCTTCCATTTGGCTAGTCCTGTGTTGTATTCTTTATAATAAACTGTAAGATAAATAAAGTGTTTTCCTGAGTTCTGTGAGCCATTCTAACAAATTGTCAAACCTGAGGAGAGGCTTGTGGGAATCCCCGACTTATAGCTGGCTGGTCAGAAGTTTGGGTGCCCCGACTCCTGGGGGCTGCAACTGGCCTCTGGGGTGGGGACAGCCTTGTGGGACAGAGCCCTTAGCCTGTGGGTTTTGTGCTATGGAGTTTGTGCTGACTCTGGGTAGTTAGGGTTAGAAAAAGGACTGAATTGCTGGCAACCCAGTTGGTGTCAAAGAATAAAAGACTCCAAATACGCAGTAACAGGGAAAAAATTTCTCATAGTCCTGATCAATGAAAGTCAGAAAACAGTCACAATTATAAAATCAGTTCTAAATTCAACTTGGGGAATCATTACTTCAGTTTCATCTAAATGCCAAAGTGGCCCTCATGATTAAAGTAGCAATTCATTAGTGATCCTTCAAACGATGTAATCAACACTATGCTTCTACTTAATTAACATCTGAAGTTCAGGTCTTGGGATAGCACTGAATGCTGGAGGATTACATTTTAAGTCTTATTTTGAAATAACCTCAAATTTACAGAAAAGCTGCCAGACTGTCACAAAGAATTTCTTTAGGGGCCTCTGGGTGGTTCAGTTGGTTAAGTGTCTGACTCTTGGTTTTGGCTCAGGTCATAATCTCAGGGTGGTGAGATCGAGCCCCCGCTGGGCTCTGCACTCAGTGGAGAGTCTGCTAGAGATTTTCTCTCTCTCCCTCTCTCTCTAAAAATAAATAAATCTTTAAAAAAATAATTTCTTTATACCCTTTACTCAGATTCACAAAATTATAACACTTTGCTATATCTGTACTATTTTTTCTAAATTTTTCAAGTAAATTGTATACATCATGCTCTTTATCCCTTAATATGCGTGCTTCCTAATAACAAGAATATGCTTTTACATTACCATGGTATAGTTCCTGAAAAAGTGAGTGTTTTTTTCTTACACAGGATTCAATTGAGAGTCATGTCTTCACTTGGTGGTCAAGCATACTTAAGTCTCCTTTAACCTCTAAGGACTCCCGGCCTTCCTTTGTTTTCATAATACTGACAACTTTAAAGAATACAGGCAAGTCATTTTATTGAATACCCCTCAATTTGGGTTTCTCTGCTGTTTCCTCATGATTGGATTCGGGTTACAACTCTTCAGCTTAAATATGACATAATTCATGGTATGTTCTTCTCAAAGGATCATATCTGGAGGTACATAATGTCCATTTCCCACAATTACATAGTTACCATTTCTCTATTTGTAATTAATTAATTAGTTGTGGGAATTAATTTGAGATCATGTTCATAATTTGTTCCTCAGGAAACTCTCTCCTCTCACCCCAGATTTAGCATCCAGTGATGAAATCTGCCTGAATCAATTCTTACTATGATGACTGCAAAATGGTGATTTAATATCTCCATTACTCTTTTCATATTTATTAGTCAACATTCTATGGTAAAAAAAAAAAAACAAAAAACAAAAACTTTCTCTGGGCTCCTGGGTGGCTCAGTCGGTTAAGTGTCCAACTCCTGATTTCAGCTCAGGTCACGATCTCAGGGTCATGAGATCAAGCCCCACATCTGCATCTGCATCTACATCCATAGCTCTGATCCTGCTCAGCAGGGGAGTCTGCTCAGGATTCTCTCTCTCTTTCCCTCTGTCATTCCCTCTGCCCGCCTGCACTCTGGAGCACTCTCTCCCAAATAAATAAATCTTTAAAAAAAAAAAAGAGCTTTCTCTTCTCCTTTATTTAATCATTTATTTATTTTATTAGTTCAAAGGACTAATGGATTATTTTATTCAATGTAGATATACACCCACACTCCACTTATTGTCCTTATTTAATACTCAAATTTGGCCAGGTGAAATCCACAGAAGCTGGCTTCTGGGTCTTTGACATGTCCCCAAATTTTGGGCAGCCCTTCTTTCCCTGCTCCAGCCCCTGAATCAGTCTTTTCTCCAAGGAACTCATGAGTTCACTTAATGAAGATGAGTATTTAGAATCTAAGGTCTGGGTGGAAAAATTGGTATTTTAATTCTGAAAAAAGAAAAGAATCCTATGAGCACTGCCTTTAGATTAGTTTGTGAAAGATGCATACAAGATTCTACTCAGGACGACAATAGTCTACTTGAGCTCTAAAAGAAAAGGGGCTTTCAAAATGTATGAGCAAGTATTTCAACTTGGCCAATCAACTATGACTTACTCTGTAAGCTGTAATAGCTCACTCAATCTTACTTTAGAAATCTAAAAACTGTAAGTAAACTCTCTGAGTCTTTAATCAAGCTATTCCATTAACCTTCTGTGAAGGGCATCCAACTCTTAACAGGATATTAAATATTCTTCAAACTCATTAGAAGGCTGTATTTATGTTCTGTTTACCACCAACCCGCCTTGGTTTAAGAGCTTTCCTTCATGCCACCGACAGAAGCAAGAAAAATATCAAGAGCAAAGGCATCATGTATTAATGAAGTAAAATAGAGAATACAGAACACAAAAGGCCTATTTTAGTTGTGACACAATAAATTAAAAACCACATTTAGTATAGGCTAACTTTATCCACAGGCAAAGACCAAATAAATCATTCTGAAATGCAAAGTTCATCTGTAAGCAGTCTGCAAAGATCAAATAGGATCTTCTTTTCTAATACACAAACATCAATTTTTTTCAATACTTTGAGGTCTCTATCTCCCTATGCTTTCTATAGACGAAAACCAACTAAAGATTAAAAATCTAAGGTAATAACCTACCATTTGAAAAGAAAAGAAGCTAAGAAGTATACCAATAAAATTTTAAAAAATAAAAACAACTTGGAACTTTTAAAATACAAATCTTCTTTCATAATATAATGCACATGTACAAACATTCTTAGGATACGATTTTTTAGAAGTAGCAAGGATAGTCACCGAAGGTACATGACTATTACACACGTAACAGAAACCTCACCAAATACCATATAGACATAGATACAGATATACACACATACCCACATTTACTAGAGATCAAGGGATAGTGGGAAAAAATGGACCCTATACATCAACATATTATATGACCTTGAGTAAGTTACCTAATGTTTATGGGCTTTCATACTGTCACTTATAAAAAGAGGCAATTAGAGCCACTGGGTTTTATAACTTCTTTTTTTTTTTTTTTTAAAGATTTTATTTATTTATTTAAGAGAGAATGAGATAGAGAGAGAGCATGAGAGGGGGGAGGGTCAGAGGGAGAAGCAGACTCCCTGCCGAGCAGGGAGCCCAGATGCGGGACTCGATCCAGGGACTCCAGGATCATGACCTGAGCCGAAGGCAGTCGCTTTAACCGACTGAGCCACCCAGGCGCCCCTATAACTTCTTTACTATTTCATATTTCACCATGTTTTACCATTTCACTGTATATCATAATTTCATTAAGTTAATGAGACTTTCCCAAAGCAAGAAACAGAATTTAAGCTTAATAAGAGTTATAACCTGAATCCAATCATGAGGAAACAGCAGAGAAACCCAAATTGAGGGGTATTCAATAAAATGAATGGCTTTAATACCCTTGAGCTCTTTACTAGTAGAGCTTATTCTACCAGAAAAACAACTTGTATTTTTAACTAGCTAACATTTATTGGAGACTTACTATGTTTGTCAGGTACTATGCTGAACTCTTTTAATTGCATCAGCTCATTTAATTCTTAAGACATGCCTACAGGAGGTAATACAGTCCCTCAGAATAGACAGAGCTTAAACAGATTAGCTTGCTCAAGGTCACAACAGCTAGTAAACCACAGAACCGAGACTCAAACAAGAGGACTCCAAAGCTTATGCACTTAACCACCATGCTACACTACTTCCTCATAAATAAATCATGAGCCAAATTCATCCTTAATTTAATCTCTAACAGGTACTAATTATTCCCTTTCTAATTACAGTACAGAAAATTGCCACAAGTGACAGCCAACCTAGAAACAACTCCAGATTAATCATGTGAACAAAAAGAGTATTTAAAGGCTTGCTTTTATTGGGACGCCTGGGTGGCTCAGTTGGTTAAGGGTCTGCCTTCAGCTCAGGTCATGATCCCAGCGTCCTGGGATGGGGCCCCACGTCAGGCTCCTTGATCAGCAGGGAGCCTGTTTCTCCCTCTTCCACTCCCCCTACTTGTGTTCCTGCTCTCGCTATCTCTCTCTGTCAAATAAATAAATAAAATCTTAACAACAACAACAAAAAAGGTTTGCTTTTATTAAAGAGAAGTGCTGTGTTTTGGGTAATAAGCAACCTTTCTTTCTAATAAAACAAAATAACAGCCATTAAATCTGAAAGACCAGCAAAGATCTTAAGGTGTGATATTATTATTCAAATACAAAAACAAAACAAAACAAAACTCCTGACAATTACCCCAGGTGGTGGGGTTTGTCCAAGAGAACATCTCTTCTGATAACATCAGCCTTATCTCCAACACCATTTCAAATTTACTGAATAACTCTGATTACCAACATAAAGGTTCAAAGACTAAGCCCTAACAACAGACATTCTTTTTCTTACTTCCAGCTAGGCCACTTCAACTAGCTGTCTGCTGACTGGTAGAACACAGTTTAACTTTAGTGACAATCCTTTTACTGGGTATATAGCATTTTAAGAAGCAGATGACAAAGATAATGTACATACAAATCCATGCACTAGAAAACACATACAATGGATTACTTTCACCCCTCCAAAAGCCCAAAGCAAGCCTTTTCCTATATGTTCTCTATGTATTTCTTCAAGATGCAAGCTGTCTCTCAAGTGCTCAGAAAACCTCTATTTTAGGTGACTTTCAGCCTAGAAACAGTCATTTCTGATTAAGGTACGGTTAATAAGGATATTATACAAAGGAGAATAAACCAGAATCCCCAAAATTAAAGGCACAAAAAACAAAACATTCAAAAAAATACACATTTGGATGGTAATACATTTTATAAATAGAACTACATTTTTGTAGTCCTACAGGGTAATAAACAAGCTTCTCCAACACACAATGTCCTCCAACCAAAGAAGATTTTTGGTGTTATATATTGTCTGACCCTTAAACCCCACTTCAGTTTCAAATCTGAGTGGATATCCCCTGAATGCTTACAGAAATTAAAAAGCAGAGCCCACATGCACTGTGGACCTACTCTGTATCTCATTTGAGCACGGAGGAAAAAACGAATCAGAAAATTACCCTTTTTTGATCCAACCCTGGATGAAGCACTGAAGAATTTCTTTACTGTGGTAACCTTGCGGGTCTTCTCATTGGTTTTCTTTTCTTCAAACTTGGAAAATGTGAGGGACTGGGCCCCTGGGCCGCTCTGACTGCTGGCAAAGGCCTCTTCCTCCTCCCGCTGAAGTCTGCAGTTCAAGAGAGGATTAAGAATGAGCCAGACATCCTCTAAGTTTTCCCTGTATCTGAAGTTATTACTCAATGAATTGCAGGGGCATCTAGAAGGTTTAGAACTGGAGGCTAAACACACCAAATAGGTCTGAGGTGTCTGATATGAAATTATCCCTACCGGATCCTGGACTTCAAAAGGGACCTTCTCCATGGATTGTATTCATTTAGCAACTGTAACTAAATGTAACTAAGGTTACAGAAAAGCACTAAACTCTAGTCCTTTCCACTAACAAGCTCAAGGTTGAAAAGGAGAAAGAGATAAGTAATTACCATGTAACGCGATAGCTCTTACAGTAGAGAGAAAAACCCAACTGCTGTGAGAATATAGCGAAGAACAACTTAATCTGCTAGAGAAGTCCAAGGTTTTACAATGGTGACATTTAGGCTGAGCTTAAGAGATGAACAAGGTTCCACTGGGCAAAAGGACACTCAAGAGATGAACAAGATTACACTGAGCGAAAGGACACTCCAGGGAGAGGGAGCTACAAATGTGAGGGCAAGTGGTTTCTTTTGCCAACTAAGTTAAGCAAAGTCATTGATGGTGTGACCAGATGGTAAGAAACTTTGACAGCCAAGTCCATTATAATCTTAGATTTCACCACATGGTGCAGAACCAAGAATGACTGTAAATCCAATAAATTACCATTATCAGATCTGTGCTTTAGAAAAATAATGCAGGTAGCTATGTGATAACTTGAGGGGCAATAATTAAGAGTATATTATACATGGGCGCCTGGGTGGCTCAGTCGTTAAGTGTCTGCCTTCAGCTTGGGTCATGATCCCAGGGTCCCGGGATCGAGCCCCGCATCGGGCTCCCTGCTCAGTGGGGAGTCTGCTTCTCCCTCTCCCACTCCCCCTGCTTGTGTTCCCTCTCTTGCTATATCTCTCTCTGTCATATAAATAAATAAAATCTTAAAAAAAAAAAAAAGACTATATTATACAAAGATTTAAGTGAAAGAAAATAAAGACCAGGAAACTAAGAAAGGGTAAAATTCAAAAGACTTCTCTGAGCTGGAATAAGTTCTACTTATCGCCCAATTAGTTTTAGAGAGTGTGGGAGAAGTTAAGAATGATTCCAATGTTTTTTAGCCAACTGAATAAAACAGTGATGTCATTAATTGATACAGGAAGAAGGGTAGGTAGGAGGAAACGTTGGGATTGAGGATTAGAATAAATAAAAACAAATCTGGCCTAGGACGAGCTGAATTTGAGGTATTTATACTAAATCTCAAAGGCTGTCCATAGAACAATGGCTCTATATGGTGATCCCAGCAGCATCACCTGGGAACTTGTTAGAAATCCAAATTCTCAGACCTCACTCCCACCCTACTCAAGTCAGAGACTCTGCAGTGAGGTCCAGTGATACCTCTTTTTATAAGCTTTCCAGGTGATTTTCATGCTTGTTCAAATTTGAGAAACAGTGCTATAGGAAATCTCAAGCAAGGTCACAAATGGAAGCAGTAAGAAACAGCAAGGAAATCACAGGCAGAAGTGTTAGTCTGAAAGTGGAATAGGGACACACCTCCCTCTGAGACAAAACAGAAGTTAACATAAAGATATTAGCACATTTTGCTGTGGAGAGGGAAGAAAGCTAAGGGAATTCATGCCTAGTGACCTCCACTTTCTTCATGAAATAGGATCAGCTACTGAGAATATCAGTGGGAAACAGGATGAAATAGTTAACGTTCTATGTCTACATTTCCTGTCTTTGACCATAGAGTTACTGAAAGCAGTGAGCATGCATTATAATTCTGAGTTCACCACAAATGCGAGCAAAGTGGTCACTCAACAACTATGGCTGATTAAATATAAAAAAAACTAGCAAAAGCTGTCAGAGTTCAGTCTGACTTTCTTTTATGGAGAAGTTTTACTGTTCCTAGGATGTTTTGGCAAAAGATTAACATCATGCATGGTATTTTATTCATCCCTATGCTCACCAGCCATTCCATCTTTTACTTTTTACCATAATCATATTTCTGGATAATATAAACTATTTTTCACTAACAAACCCCATTTTTAAGAAAAGGTTAAGTTTCCAAAATGCAAGGGCCAGGTATACAAATCAACAAGTTTCTACTTTTGTGTTTATCACCATGTCAGATGCCATGCTGAATCTATTAAAAGAATGAGGAAAATGATGCTTGATGAGAGCCATGTGCCGAGTCCTGTGCTAGGGACATGACAGATATTACCTCAGGTGACCTTCACTATGAAGTATGTGTATATGCATTCTTCTAGTCCAAGAAGCCTATTATCTATATTAGAGAACTCAGACTAACACACTCTAAACACAAAATAATTAAAGGAATAAAGATGAAAATGAAGTAAACACTGAAAGCTATTCATTAAATGCTGACTGAGAAGAAAAGGGTAAAAAATTTCATTTCTCTTAATATTAAGCTGACTTGCTGACAGCTCACAACAGGAGAGAAAAATGGATTTTGACAGTGACAGAACTGTATATCCAATCATATCACAGTTAAACCACCCCTATTTAAGTCCTTTTACCGCTCTGCCAGTTCCCAATCCTCCTGAATCTGCTTCTGCCTTGCTTTGTGGTACTCTTCCCTCCAGCACTTGGAGCAGAAACCCTGCCAAGCAGGGTTGCCATAGTAACCACATCCTTTCTTGCAAAGGAGCTCTGACTGATCCACATGAATTCCTCGGCGTTCAGACTTAAGGCTCATCTTCTTCCTGCTAATCAAGTAAATAAGAAAGTGATATTGCAAATGAATTCACTATCATTCTTCTATTACCACAGCAATTAAGAAAAAAATGTGAGTCCAGGGGCGCCTGGGTGGCTCAGTCGTTAAGTGTCTGCCTTCGGCTCAGGTCATGATCCCAGGGACCTGGGATGGAGCCCTGCATCATTGAGCTCCCTCCTCCGCGGGAAGCCTGCTTCTCCCTCTCCCACTCCCCCTGCTTGTGTTCCCTCTCTCGCTGTCTCTCTGTCAAATAAATAAATAAAAATCTAAAACAAAATGTGAGTCCATAATCTTCAAGCTATAATGGAGGGAAGGAAGGCAGAGAGGGAAGAAGAGTTTAAATATAACAAGTTCCTGGGATACCTGGCTGGCTCGGTTGGTGGAGCATGTGATCTTGATCTCGGGGTTGTGGGTTTGAGCCCCACACTGGGTGTAGGGATTACTTAAAATCTGGAAGGAAAGAAGGAAGGGAGGGAGGAAGGAAGGCAGGCCCATCCGTCCTGACAGTCATACTAAAGAAAACACTTCTTATTTCCTTCTCAATAATATAAAGAACACTTTCAGAAAGGACTAATATTGGATTAAAGACCTAAATGTAACACATGAAACTATAAAACTCCTAGAAAAAAAACTTCATGACATTGGATTTGGCAACAATTTCTTGGATATGAAACCGAAAGTAGCATAAGCAACAAAAGGAAAAATAGACAAATGTGACTATATCAAGCACGAGCATGGCGGAGGGTGGTGGGGCAGAGGGAGAGGGAGAAGCAGACTCCCTGCCAAACAGGGAGACCAACGTGGGGTTCAATCCCAGGACCCTGGGATCATGACCTGAGCTGAAGGCAGACGCTTAACCGACTGAGCCACCCAGGCACCCCTGTAACAAGTGTTTATAACAACATTATCCACAATAGCCAAAAGGTGGAAATAACCCAAATGTCCATCAACTGATAAATGTATAAACAAATTGCAGTATATCCATACAATGGGGTATCACTTGGTCATAAAAAGGAATTAAGTACCAATATACGCCACAACAAGATCAACCCTGAAAACATTATGCTAAGTGAAAGAAGCCAGTGATAAAAGACCACATATTATATGATCCCCTTCATGTGAACATCCAGAACAGGTAAATCTACAGACAGAAAGCAGATTAGCAGTTGCTTAGGACTAAGGGGGAGAGGATAGGAATAAAGGAGATAGCTAAAGAGTATGAGGTTTCTTTTTGAGATAATGAAAACATTCTGAAGTTGGCTGTCATGATGGTTGCCACTGAATTGCCTGACCTTTAAATAGCTGAGTTCTATATGTGAATGATATACCTCAATAAAGTTGTTTTTAAAATACAGGTATAGGGGCACCTGGATGGCTCAAATGGTTAAGTGTCTGCGTTTGGCTCAGGTCACGATCTCCAGATCCTGGGATAGAGCCCCATGTCGAGCTCCCAGCTCAGGGGGCATCTGCTTCTCCCTCTTCTTCTGCCCCTCCCCCTGCTTGTGCTCTGTCTGTCTCTCTCTCAAAAATGAATAAATAAAATCTTTTTTTAAGGGGCGCCTGGGTGGCTCAGTCATTAAGCGTCTGCCTCCGGCTCAGGTCATGATCCCAGGGTCCTGGGATCGAGTCCCACATCGGGCTCCCTGCTCGGCGGGAAGCCTGCTTCTCCCTCTCCCACTCCCCCTGCTTATGTTCCTGCTCTCGCTATATCTCTCTCTGTCAAATAAATAAATAAAATCTTTAAAAAAAAAATCTTTTTTAAATAATAAATGAATGAATGAATGAATAAATAAAATATAGGCATATCTTGGAGATCTTGAAGGCTGGGTCCCAGACAACCACAATAAAGCAAATGTCACAATAAAGTGAGTCAAATAGGGGCACCTGGGTGGCTCAGTCGTTAAGCGTCTGCCTTCGGCTCAGGTCATGATCCCAGGGTCCTGAGATCGAGCCCCGCATCGGGCTCCCTGCTCCGCGGGAAGCCTGCTTCTCCCTCTCACACTCCCCTTGCTTGTGTTCCCTCTCTCGCTGCCTCTCTCTCTGTCAAATAAATAAATAAAATCTTTAAAAAAAAAAAAAAAGTGAGTCAAATAAATGTTTTGGTTTCCCAGTGCACATAAACATTAGGTTTACACTATACTATAGTCTAAAAGTGTTTAATAGTATTATATCTAAAAAAAAAAAGTACACACTTTAAAGATATCTTTATTGCTAAAAAAAATACTTCATTGCTAAAAACTGCTAACCATCTGAGCTTTCAGCGAGTTGTAATCACTGATCACAGATACCATAACAAATAATAATGAAAACATTTGAAATATTACAAGAATTACCAGATCTTTTTTTTTTTTTTTTAAAGATTTTATTTATTTATTTGACAGAGAGAGAGCACAAGTAGGCAGAGTGACAGGCAGATGGAGAGGGAGAAACAGGCTCTCCGCTGAGCAGGGAGCCCGATGTGGGGCTCGATCCCAAGACCCCAGGATCATGACCTGAGCCGAAAGCAGCCGCTTAATGGCCTGAGCCACCCAGGCGTCCCAAGAATTACCAGATCTTGTGACACAGAAACACGAAGTGAGCAAATGCTGTTGGAAAAATGGTGCCAACAGATTTGTTCAATGCAGAGTTGCCTTACAAACCTTCAATTTACAAAAATGCAGTATTTGTGAAACTCAATAAAACAAAGTACAATAAAACAAGGTATGCCTGTAAAAATAAGAAAAAGAGGGCAGAATGGGAAGTCAGATTCAAAGAACTATCAGTTTTGAAGGTGGACAGACTATAATCCAAGGAATATGGGTGGCTTCTAGAAGCAGACAATGACCCCTGGCTCACAGCCAGCAAAGAAATGGAGACCTCAGTGCTATAACCACATGGAACTTAATTCTGCCAGCATGAGTATGTCTGGAAGCAGATTTTTCCCACAGCCTCTAGATAAGAGCCCAGGCTGGCTGACTTCTTAATTCTGACCTCCTGAGATCCTTAACAGAGTACCCAACTTGAGCTAGCCAAGAGTTCTGACTTACAGAACTTTGGGACAATAAATGTTCTTGCAAGCTGCTAAATTTGTGGCAATATGTTATAGCAACAACAGAAAACGAACACAGGCCTCCTTCCCATTTGTCTTTTTTGGGGCCTTTGCACTTATGTTCCAATGCCTAGAATGCTGTGCGCCCTGCTGTTTGCATAGTGACTACTCTCTCATCATGAAGGCCTCAGCTTTCATGTCACACTTCCAGAAAGGCCTTCCCTGGCCATTCTATCCAAAGTAGTACCTCCCCAACCTCCCCAACCCTCACCTCTACACTGGCTCAGCATTATTTATCTCTATCTAACTCTAACAAGGGAGGGTAGGGAAAGAGTTAACCAAGTAGGATCAATTGCTAAAAAATCATACACATTCTCAGAAGGGCCTGCTTAGTATGTGACTGGCTCTTGGTCAGCTTCTGGGAATGGAGGTCTTGGAAGTGTCCTTGTGTTTTGTACTCTTGGAGCTTCAAGCCACACTATACAAACTTGTTTAGATGGTTCGTGCAAATAGTGTGATGTATGGTGAACACCCGCTTTCTTTCTGGGGGTCTGGAGTTGGATTAATTGTGGTCAGTCATGAAGAACTACGTAGTTGTGCCTGTCTGACCAACCTTCAACAAAAACCCTGGAATTCAGGCTTAAGTGAGTTTCCCAAACAGAAAACACCTCACATATGTTGCTACAATTTGTTGGTGGGGGATTAAACACACCCTGTGTAACTCCACTGGGATTAGATTCTTGGAAGCTTATGCCTGGTATCCTCTAAACTCTGTTCAATGCACCATTTTCCTTTATTGATCCTGCTTTGTATCCTTTCACTAGGTATAAAACATAGCCAGGAGTACAGGAGTCCTATGAGTCCTTCTATCAAATTACCAAACCTGGGGGCAGTCTTGGGGAATACCAACATAGAGTATGATTATAAAGAGGTGGCATGAGGGAGATACAGAATAATTCTGTATCTTGACTATGGTGGTGGTAAACAAAAGATTTTGTGGAATTTGTAGAGCTTCCCACTATCTTCCTTATGAGAATCCTGCTTCCTATTCTTGGGTTCAACGTCATGTCCTCATAGATCACTCCTCAAGGCTGCGATTTATAGGAAACATTCAATCAACTCTACTAAAATGATAAAATGTCCTTTGACCTCAGTTAAGAAATAAAACTTACAGGTAAGTTTTTTTTCCCCTTAAATTTGCTTTTCTCCACTTACAGAAATATAAGATGCTTACTCTAAAAAACCTTATATAGACAAGAAGAAGAAAAAGTACAAAGAAAATAAAAACATCACCCAAGTCACTATATTCTTGTAGTGCTTTCTCTACTTATCACTCATTTATTTAGCAAATATTTATACACTGATATACATTATATGACAGGTACTTTATAAAAGTAAAAGTAAAGTTTCAGTCCTCATGGTGCTTGCTGTGTAGTATGGGAGATATAACTAGGTATCTAGAAGGCCTGAAAAAAGAAATGAAAACACTATGAAAAATGAAGAAACAATTTTAAAATTACATAAAAGAATTTATGTTTATGTGGAACAAGCTAAATAGGTATACATGAAATCTATGGAACTCTGAAAATAGCCTAACAATAACAAGATAGAAAATATAAAGAGAGATCTCATTCACAATAGTATCAAAATGTAAAACCACCTAGGAAATATTGTAACAGGAAAATCATATGGTTTACAATAAAAATTGAGATACAAAGAAGGCTGAAATAGTTGGTAAGACACGCCAATTTTTACTGAGAAAATTAAATACATAAATGGCAAATGTTTCAAAAATTTCAAGTTTAGTACAAATGACAATAAAATTACAAAAAACTTTTTTGAACTTGACAAGTTTTCCTTATTTTCTCAGCAATAATAAATAGGCAAGATTTTTTTTTTAGTTTTCTAAATTAAGTTATTGAATTTTAATTTTTTAAATAAAATTTTAAAAAGATTTTATTTACTTATTTGTCAGAGAGCGAGCACAAACAGAGGGGGACTCCGCAGAGTAAGAAGCCCGAAGTGGGACTCAATTCCAGGACCCCGGGGATCACGACCCGAGCCGAAGACACAGGCCCAACTGACTGAGCCACCCAGGTGTCCCTGAATTTTAATTTTTTTTAAACAAACTTGTTAAAATAGGGTGAACTTAGCAACAGAACTGGTAAATGGATACAGAACAGGTTGACTCCAAAATGAATGCTAATATAATACATAAAACAACTGGGGCACCTGGGTGGCTCAGTTGGTTAAGCGTCTGCCTTCAGCTCAGGTCATGATCCCAGGGTCCTAGGATTGAGCCCCGCATCGGGCTCCCTGCTCAGTGGGGAACCCGCTTCTCCCTCTCCTGCTCCCCCTCCTCGCTTGCTCTCTCTCTGTGTCAAATAAATAAATAATACAAAAATCTTAAAAAAAAAAAAAAAACTTAGTAGTAGTGGAAGGAGGAGAAGGGGAGAGCAATGCTAGAGTAACTGGTCAGCAACCTGGTACCCTCCCAAATTAATTACAGGTATCTTAAAAGAGTTAAGAAAAATTTTTTTAAGGTTTTATTTATTTGACAGAGAGAGAAACAGCAAAAGAGGGAACACAAGCGGGGGAGTGAGAGAGGGAGAAGCAGGCTCCCCACTGAGCAAGGAGCCCCATGCTGGGGCTTAATCCCAGGATGCAGGGATCATGACCTGAGCCGAAGGTGGACGCTTAACAACTAAGCCACCCAGGTGCCCCAAGAGTTAAAATTTTTAAAAGACAAATGGAAAAATACAAAGAACTAAAATTATTTATGAAACTTTTAAAGTACTGAGGGCTATTTAAGCTTAAAAACTGAAGGAAAATTTAAAAAGAAACAGATTTAAATATAAACTGAAACTTCTATCTAGTTTTTAAAAGGCCTACTTAGAAAAAGAAAGGCAAATACTTTAACAGGACAATGAAGTAGTTTATCATATTTAGAAATTATACTAATAAAAAGAAATTGTAGATCTCTGATATGCAGGATAAGGATATGAGTAGACCAATCATAAAATGGGAATAGCTTCCTAGAAACAGAAACGGAATGTCAAAGGGTTTGTGCATTTTAAATTTTGATATATACTACCAACTGGCTTCACAAAATGGTTGTATCCATCTACATTCCCACCTAAGGTGTTGATAGACTCTACTTTCCCACAAACTCATAAACAGGCATCATTAGCCTTTATTTTGCCAATCTGAAAGGCCAAAAAAAAAATCATTTATTGTTTTAATATGCATGTCCTTAAGATTAAACATCTTTAATACATATTTACTGGCCATGAGCCTATCTTCTTTGAAGAATTTAACTATTCATGTTCTTTGCTTGTTTTTTCGTCATCTTTTTTTAGTTGAAGCATAGTTGACATATAATCTTTTTTCTTTTTATAGGTACTCTTTTTATGTTATCTTTTAGTCCCTGACTTTATATTATGAAGACACCATTGTTTTAATCAAAGACAGTATTTAAAATCTATATCCAAATTCCACTGACTTTTATATTATTAAATACATTGCTTCCAAAATGAATGTAAATATCACACTGAGGGGGGTGCCTGGGTGGCTCAGTCCGCAGAGCATCAGACTCTTCATTTCGGCTAGGGTCAGGATCTCAGGGTCGGGAGATCGAGCCCTGCCTCAGGCTCAGCGGGGCGTCTGCTTGAGATTCTCTCTCCATCTCCCTCTGCCCCTCCCCCGCCTGGGCTCACGCACTCTCTCTCTCTCTCTCTCAAATGAATAAATAAATCTTTAAAAAAAATATATCACACTGAGAATCAGTGGCAGAGTTCCAATGTTAAATATAACAAAACAAAGTATCCAAACACTAGCCTGCCCAAATAATTCCACTCGGTAATCAAACCCATGGAATATAATGTCGAGTTTGTGCTGCTGGAATGAGCAGAGCCAGCAGAGCAGCATTCTTACAGAGTGAGTTCTTGACAACAATCTTCCACTGTATTAAGCTACACCCTCTCCAGATAAGTAAAATTATGACTCTGATCTGAGCATGCCATTTCCCAGGCTAACAACTCAAACTTGCACGCAAAAAATAAACTGGCTGCTCTGGTCTACTTCCTACCACGCTCTATCCTCTCTTCCAGGGAAGCAGCCAATTCCCCAACTGGTCAGTTTCTTCGGTAAGTAAATGACCAAATATTCTCTCTTAACTCCACTTACACTAGCAACAAACTGCAGTACATAATGTGGTTTCAACCATTAACAGCGTTGCTTTTTCTCAAAGTTACACCTTAGTTTTAGCTTTGCTGCAGCCATTTCACCCTTAGCCTCACCCAGCTGTGGTTGGGCAAAGTGATACACACACACACATCTATGAGATATGAGAAATACAAAAAGCAACTGCCTGGTTTGAAAATGTATTTATTCAGATTTGTTAGATGGCTCAATGAAATACGTATTTGTATTATGTTTTAAGCCTCTGAGAAGTATATTGTTGTGTAATAAAAATGTAATCCCATTAAATTGCAGAAACTTTCAAAAGTTGCTAAAACCATACCATCTAGGGGCACCTGGGTGGCTCAGTTGGTTAAACAGCTGCCTTCGGCTCAGGTCATGTTCCCAGAGTCCTGAGATCAAGCCCCAAGTCGGACTCCCTGCTCAGCGCGGAGTTTCCCTCTCCTCCTCCTCCCTCTGCCCCTCTCCTCCGCTCATGCTCTCTCTCGCTATCTAGCTCTCTCTCTCAAATAAATAAAACCTTAAAATAGAATAAAATAAAAACCATACCATCTGTTGTGGGTTGAACTGCGGCCCCCCAAAAGACAGGCTGAACTCAATACTGTGAATGAAACCTGATTTGGAAATAAGCTCTAGGCAGATGTAATTATAGAAAGAGGTCATACTGGATTAGGGTGGGCCCTAAATCCAGTAACTGGCGTCCTTATAAAAAGGCCCTGAGAGACACAGAGATATAATGACACAGAGGTCATCTGGCCAGAGGTGGAAATCAGAATGATGTGGCTGCAAGCCAAGGAACTACAAGGACAGCCAGCAATCATCTTCCCTACAGCCTTCAGAGAGAACATGGCCTGCTGACACCTTGATTTCAGATTTCTAGCCTCCAGAACTATGAAAGGATAACTTTGTGTCTCTTTAAGCCACCCAGGTTGTGCTAGTTTGTTTAGAGGAGTCCTAGGAAACTATAAAACCAGTAAGAATTGTAAACTGTAATTGTAAACAAATAATTGAAAGAAATGAGTTTTCCACAAGTTAACATAGAACTGTGGGTTCACAGTATCACTTGCTCTTTATACACTGGGTAATCACACATCCTAGTTCATGAGAACAGTCTGGTTTATGTCTGCTATCCTAGCATAAAGACACCCCTTTGGTTCTCAAAAATGACCCGCTCTGCATAATAAATTACATGGTCACTTTATTTATGAACAAGCCTTGAAAACTCTCCTGTTAGTCTACCTTCAAATTTCACCCCATTCAAATAACATCTGACTCCCCTTTTCCCATTGATAGAATTAAGAATAATTCTATCTCTCTGGTTCTTACAGCATTTTATAAATACAGCTACTGTAATACACTCTATTATAAAAGCTTGCTTACATGTCCATTCCATGTTCACAGGCACATGGCAGTGTTAGGAACAGAGTGAGTAATCAATATACATTTCCTAAATTTATTAAATTATTTATTCAGAAGACTAACAAAGTACCTACACAGTCCATTTTCTTTCATTTTTTTCCCCATATACACTCTCCAGGGCCCAATGAAGGTAGAAGTAGAATTTAAATAGCAAAACAACTAACTTACGAAGCAGTTGTTCTCAAATTTTAGCATGCATTAGTATCACATGGAGGACTTATTAAAGCACAGAGCATTGGGTCCCAACCCAGAGTTTCTGATTCAGGAGGTCAGAGGCAGGGCCTGCAAATCTACATTCCTAACAAGTTCCCAGATGATGTGGCTAAGGACTACTCTTTGAGAACTACAGCTATAAAGTAAGCACAGGGGCGCCTGGGTGGCTCAGATGGTTAAGCATCTGCCTTCGGCTCAGGTCATGATCACAGGGGCCTGGGATGGAGCCCCGCACCGGGCTCCCTGCTAAGTGCAGAGTCTGCTTCTCCCTCTCCCTCTACCATTCCCTCCGCTTGTGCTCTCTGGCTCTCTCTGTCAAATAAATAAATAAAATCTTAAAAAATAAAATAAAATAAAGTAAGCACAACAATTATTAAAAGACTAATTTCTTCTCATGAATTCATTACTGGTAGGAGACTTTCTTTTCTAAATACAATGGAGTAGTTTGTGGCAGACCAACACTCCTGCTGAGAACAAGGAAAGCTAGATACATTTTTAAAATCAATAAAGGCATCACAAAATCTGAAGCAACTAGACGCCCCTGGATTCTGGAAAAAGAGGGGAACTGTAGAGAAACAAAGTGACATTCTGCAGTCACTTTTGCCCCAAGTGTATTTGTTGATTCTGGGGCAAAAGGATGAGAATCCAGACCTTAGGCAGAAGAACCACAGGAGCTTTTGGAAAAGAGGAAAGGCAAGACTCAAGGAGCCAATATCGCAGTGAAAGA
Organism: Neomonachus schauinslandi; assembly: GCF_002201575.2. NCBI lineage: Eukaryota > Metazoa > Chordata > Mammalia > Carnivora > Phocidae > Neomonachus > Neomonachus schauinslandi. The sequence continues at coordinate 161,543,753 of NC_058407.1, read as the reverse complement.
GAGTCAAAGACAGCTGGGTTTAACATAAGGCTGGTTTTCCCCTGAGGACATTTACCAAATTTTGCAGCTGCAAAGAGAGGGCTTCAAAACAAAACTGAAAACCTGAAAATCTAGAGCGGAATTTTCAGGGGTGCCTGGCTGGCTCAGTCGGTGGAGATGAGACTCTTGATCTCGGGGTTGTAAATTTAACCCCCATGTTGGGTGTGGAGATTACTTAAGAATAAAATCTTAAAAAAAAAAAAAAAGTGGGGGGGCACCTGGGAGGCTCAGTCAGTTAAGCATCTGCCTTCGGCTCAGGTCATGATCCCAGGGTCCTGGGATAGAGCACCAGGGGGTCAGGCTCCCTGCTCAGCAGGGAGTCTGCTTCTCCCTCTCCCTTTGCCCCTCCCTCACTGCTTGTGCACAAGTGCTCTCTCAAATAGATAAATAAAATCGTTTAAAAAAAAAGTGGAATTTTCAGTAATCTCACTATTCTCAAGAAACAAAGATTACAGTATAGAAGCCACCAGGGGAAGACACCCCTGTGAATCTATACTATCAGTTTGAAGCCCGGGATGACTACTTGATAGCAGTAAAGGTAAACCAGAGGGAAACCGTCTTATCAACCCAGCAACACAACCTCAACCATTAGCTCAGTCCCTAATAGGATTAGTTGATAAGCCCCTACTCAAAAAGGAGGAGAGATTTCCTCTCTGAAAAAGACGAGTATCATCTGGAGCTTCATTTTATTCACAACACCCAGCATCTACATAATTAAAAGCCAAAAAGAAAAAAACAGACAATAGAAAGAGATGCTCAGATGATCCAATGAAGTTAACAGACTTTTAATAATAATGACAGTTATTTAAATTCCCTATTTTAAAAAAAGGTAAAAAGTAAATAAAAAATAGGTGAGAAAAGGGGAAAGAACATTTTATTTTTTTTTAAAGATTTTATTTATTCATTTGAGACACAGAGATAGAGAGACAGAAAGAGAGCATGAGCAGGGAGAGAGGCAGAGGGAGAGGGAGAAGCAGGCTCCTCACTGAGCCAGGAGCCCGATGTGGGCCTCGATCCCAGGACCCTGGGATCATGACCTGAGCGAAGGCAGATGCTTAATCGACTGAGCCACCCAGGCGCCCCGGGAAAGAACATTTTAAAAATGAAGAATTTTACCTGAGAATTGTAATTGTAAGAATCGAACTGAAATGCTAGATCTGAAAAGTATAATAACTAAAATTAAAAATTCAAAGGGTAGATTTAACAGCAGACCAGACCTAACAGAAGAGAGGATTAGAAACTGGAACCAGTCAATAAAATACATCCACACTGAAGCAGAAGGAAAAATAGGAAATACAGGAAAAAAAAAAAAAAGTGTAAAGAGAATCAGGGACATTGTGGAAAAGTCTATGGAGTATGTAACTGGTGTCCCTCAAAAGAAAAGGAAAGAATGAGTAAGAACCAACATTTATGAAAATTTCAAAATTGATAAAAAGACAACGCATAAATCCATGAAACTCTGTGAACCCCAAAGCAGAAAACACACACACAAATACAGCATACTTAACTGTTGATAATCAAAAACAAAGAGAAACTTTTAAAAGTAGCTAGTGGAAAAGAAGCACATTACTTTTGTAGGTGCAACAATAAAACAGCTGAATTTTCAAAAGAAATCATAAAAATCATAAGACAACAGAATGACCTCTTGAAAATGCTGGGAAAAAAAATGCCCACCTAGAATGAGGTGCTTAATAACTGTTCCCTTTAAAAATAAAGGCAGGGGCGCCTGGGTGGCTCAGTTGGTTAGGCGACTGCCTTCGGCTCAGGTCATGATCCTGGAGTCCCAGGATCGAGTCCCGCACCGGGCTCCCTGCTTGGCAGGGAGTCTGCTTCTTCCTCTGACCCTCCCCCCTCTCATGTGCTCTCTCTCATTCTCTCTCTCTCAAATAAATAAATAAAATCTTAAAAAAAAAAAAATTAAAAATAAAGGCAGAATAGGGGTGCCTGGGTGGCTCAGTCAGTTAAGCGTCTTACTCTGGATTTAGGCTCAGGTCATGATATCAGAGTCATGAGATCACGCCCAACGTCAGGCTCCACATTGAGCCTGTTTGGGATTCTCTCTCTCCCTCTGCCCCTCTCCACACTCCCCACCACCACCACTCATGTGCACTCTCTCTCTAAAAATTTAAAAAAAAAAAAAATTATAAAGAATTCATTATGGGCCCACTTGCATTAGAAGAAATAGGAGAGGGAACTCTTCAGATGGAAAGAAAAATCAGTCTATTCCAAAAAGAAACAAGGAAATACAGGAAGGGTCGAAAAGCAATGGCAACAGTAAATATGTAAGTAAATACACATAAATACTGATTACAAAAAAACAATAATTTCTTACAGGTGTTAAAATAATAGGTAGAATAAATGAGTAAAACAGTAATGCAACAAGGCAGGAAAAAGACAAAATGAGTTAGTAACTAAAGTTCCAGCATTACTGGAGAAGTGATGAAAGTTATAATTTGTATTAGACTGCAGCAAGTCAAGGGTGTATGTATTAATTGACAGTAACAATCACAAAAAGGATAGTAAAAGAATGTGTAACTAGGCAATCACTACAGGGAAAATATTAAATACTAACTGAATAATAATCCAAGAGAAGGCAAGAAAAATGGAAAAAGGAACAAAACTGGTGAGTCAAAAAGAAAACTTATCAAAAGATGGTAGATCTAACACCAAATATAGTGACAATCGCATTACATGAAAATGGACTAAATATTCTAATTTAAAAACTAAAATTTATACTAAAGAAAAAAACTAAATTCAACATCATGAAGCTAGGACTAAAAAAAATGAAAATATAGGGATGGAAAAAGATACAGCGTGCAACATTTATCTAAAGAAAGCTAGTAACGCTCTAGTGGTACCATACAAGGTAGACTTTAAGGTAAGAAGTATTACCAATGATTAAAGGATAACAGTGTTAATCCACCAAGAAAATTCTAATGTGAGCCACGTAGGTAGAAATTAGTAATCACTGGGAGCTAAGAATACTTTTACGAATGGCCTTTGAAGGCCAATGCAAAGCACTGGCTGCAACCAATTCTATTTAGAAAATCTATGGCAGCTCAAAGGGTAGAACTCTACAACAGCACAGAGCATAAATACCAGACTTCTTTGCAATACAATAAAACTCACACATATACCTTATGGGAATTCTGAGATGCTTATATAAAATAGTAAATAATTTTTTAATCACAAAAAAAAGATAAGACCATTTTAGAAAACAGAAACAAACTTAATAAACATCAGAAGATATTCTGGGGTAATACAGTGTTTACTAGACTGGGTAGTTTGATAAAGTCACTAAAATTCATAACTATAAAAACTAGATTTCCTGAAATTAAACCCTCAGAAAAAGAAAAAACAAAACTTTAAAAAAGTAGGTAGGTTTTCCTTTTCCAAATATAGCTCGAGCTTTGACTGAAGAATGAAACTGACATCTTTGCATTACACTTACCTAAAGGGCAGATTCACCATCATAACCATTAGTGGTTGTGTTTGGGGCTGGAATTGGTTAGGCCTAGAACTGACCTCCTGATCAGTTTTTCTGTTAGAATCTAAGAACTTTAAACTTCAGAAGAATCTCAGCTTACTTCTCAAGCACTATTTTAAATAAAATAGTAAGCTGAGATTTTTATTTTCTAATTTACTTATTCAATTACTAGACCAAAGTACTAAAAAAGCAAAAGTTCTTATTTTTTCTTTCTTTTTTCTTTTTTTTTTTGGTGGTCCATACAGGGATTGGAAAGTTCTTGAAAGAAGTAGCCTATAACCTCTTGTTCGCAGATATGTCCAAGAACAAAAGAGAAAGCAGTGTTTACATACAGTTGATATGCAAAGAACTTAAATACTGACTGGTTAGCATATGGGTGAAAACACTTTGCCATCTGATTATTCCTCATAAATGATACTTAAGATGTGTCCACCCATCACTATACAGCATTTGAAACCCCAAATAAAATCTACACACTTACCACACTTGGAATGGCTAATTAATTTATACAAATAAAAATATAATCCAACTTGCTAAGTAGAAGCCAAGTATATTACTTCCTGAGACACTAATTACAATGGATTTTAGCCATTTTATTTCATCAGCCTACAGTTCTGTTTTTTGTTTTCACATTTTTTATTTGCATTCTTCTTGTAATATCCTATTCAAAACTGTGGTCACTAGCCCAAGTCATTTTGCAGGAACATGCTTAAAAAAACAATGTCAAAAGCTCTATGGAAATGCAATTAAGGAACCACTAAGTTACATAACTACATTTAGGCAACAACAGTTCCACCTATTGTTTACTGATTAAAGATGAATAAGGATGTTCTCTATTCTGCAGTTTCATAGACTAGGTCACAATTTACAATATACTATAGGAACTATATTATAATACTTCAAAAAAAATTGGAATTACCTGAAATAGCTGCATATGAAAATGCACAATAAATAATGGTTTACTTATCTGTACAACTTTAGTGCAATACAATTCCTAACGAAACAGAATGAGATTTAAGAACACATACACCTCGCAATGGCATTACAACAAAAGTATAACCTAAATTCATCCCAAATCACAGCAGTGTTGGGGCACCTGGGTGGCTCAGTCAGTTAAGTGTCTGCCTTCGGCTCAGGTCATGATCCCAGGGTCCTGCTCAGTGGGGAATCTGCTTCTCCCTCTCCCTTGGCTGCTCCCCCTGCTTGCGCACTTTCTCTCTCTCTGTCAAATAAATAAATAAAATCTTAAAAAAAACAAAACAAAAAAAACAGCAGTGAGACCACCAACTAAAGTTTACTCTAAAATACGAATATCAACCTCTTTTTCTAGAATAGTGCACTAGCTTTATAAATATTATTGTGGCTTTCCTGATCTCAAGACAAATTCAGAGCAAATAGAAAAAATATATGCATTTTAAATGCAAACACATGAAATAATATCCCCACTTTGCCGATCCTGATGAATGCTTAGAAGACTTTCCCCCCACCCCAGCTTTACAGACTATGGCCAAATGCCTTAAAGTTGTAGCTCCCTGACCATTATCTGGATAGGAAGATCCCAAACTGTTCAGGCCCTTTCCCTTTTGTAATGGTGGGTTCCAACACTTGCCAGTGTGCCTACCTCTGTTAAGCGTATATGTCTGGTCTCACCTTGTGAGCTCACAGTCTAGTCTGCTGCAGGTATTATAAAGTCATGGTTAGGTGCAGACCACTGATTCGGTCAGACTACCAGAGTTCAAATCTCCATCACCTCTTGTATGACCTGAAACAACTTTTTTTTTTTTTTTAAAGATTGTATTTATTTATTTGACAGAGAGAGACAGCGAGAGAGGGAACACAAGCAGGGGGAGTGGGAGAGGGAGAAGCAGGCTTCCCGCGGAGCAGGGAGCCCAATGCGGGGCTCGATCCCAGGACCCTGGGATCATGACCTGAGCGGAAGGCAGACGCTATTAATGACTGAGCCACCCAGGCACCCCCTGAAACAACTTTTGTTGAACCACGTTTCTTTATATCTTTAAGAAGGGTGAAGGGAAAGGACAACATTGAGATCACACATGTGAAGGACTTATTACTCACACAGTGCCTGGCCCATGCTAGCACTTGATAAATCTGAACTATTATTACTTAAACAGGCAGCTTTTTAGCTTAAGCAAAATACAAATATATTAATTTTCTAGACACTCCATCTAAGATGAATGGATCTGTTCCCGTCTTGAAAAAATAAATTATATGCCTGGACTTTTCAAGCCAACGTTCTCTGTGCTGCAGCTAACAGCCTGAACCTACTTCTGGAAATGAATGAAAGGTCTCTTGTTGTTATTCCCTAAGACCATCTCTATATGGAGGTAAGGTGATTTACATTTAAGTATTTGTCCTCGTCAGACTCCTCCATTCTCATAATCCCCATGAAAATAAGCATGCCTGCCAAAAATATGGCTCTGTGATTAAACAATATAAAACAACAACATAAAAAATAGATGTACTCGAGGAACTTGTCAGGAAGCACAAATTCACCCCACTGCTGATAACTGTAACAAAAAGCTCCACTGAGAAAATATTTATGGAAGGTAACCTGAAGAATGTACAATCCCCATCTACTTATCTAGATAATCTAAAACAGATCCTTATTGGGGCGCCTGGGTGGCTCAGATGGTTGAGCGTCTGCCTTCGGCTCAGGTCATGATCCCAGGGTCCTGGATCGAGTCCCGCATCGGGCTCCCTGCTAGGTGGGGAGCCTGCTTCTCCCTCTGCCTCTGCCTCTCTCTCTCTCTCTCTGACTCTCATGAATAAATAAATAAAACATTTAAAAATAAATAAATAAATAAATAAAACAGATCCTTAAGTTAAATTAGCATAGAATTCTAAGTACTTAGATCACATTATTTTGCCAGCACCAGAACTGCTTTTACTGAATTACGTTTCCATGTTCTGTCATCAACCTACACAATGAGGCAACGAAGACTTTTAACTAAAAAACAAAGTAAAATACAACACAGTCCTTTGAGATGCATGCTGTTATTTACTTAACGATGTAGTTGAGGAGTTTGTCAATACAAGGAGTCTCAGAATCCAAAAGAGAAATTGGTCTTTTTTCTCATGGTCACTGAACTATGCAACTGATTATATTTCTCTCTGAACTGGCTAATAAAAAGCAGTCAAATTTGTGGCCTTCCAACAAATATTTAAGACTTCAGTCTAAGTACTTTGTGTACAGATCTCATTCCATCTTAATGAGGATCTTACAGATGTGTTTTCACCATAATTTTTCTCCCTCAGTGCTAAATTCATCACCCCTTTATTTCTGTATGTTCTCAATAACATGCTGTATCTTTGTAAGCCATTATGAATCCTTTCTGGAACAAGATGTGACATAAGTAAAGGACATGCTCCACTTAAACATTATAACACAGTAAGATACTTTCTTCCATTAATAAGTATTTTATGAGTTCAACTTGTAAAGGCATTACCTTTTTTGTGCTCCAAAAGAAAAAAGAAAGTGCTTTTGCAAATACTGTGTCTAAAATTAGGAAATTCTAACAACAGGAACTACAAAAATAAAACTTTCATGATGTATTAACTTTGGAGCACACAGAAAACTATAAATATATCCCATGTAAAAATCACCCAAAAGTCTTTTTTAATTTTAAAATACAGACCAAATCACCATAAATGCAATTACAATTATTTATTCTGAATGGGAATTGAAGAGACTATCTTCAAAACTGATTTCTGTACAACTCCTCCTGAGCTGGACTCTGCCTAGCATAGAGGATGCTGCCAACCACACCTTAAGGTGAAACAACACAGAATTTAGAGCCCCAAAGGTTCTTGCTACATTCCTGCTTTAAGGATTTGGCTACATTCTTGCCTCAGGGATTTCAGCAAGTTCCCTGATGTCATTTGAGGAAAATAAAAAGCTTAAGAATTTAGCGTGTACAATCTAAGCCATTCATGAACTCATACTCTGATCATAACTTAGGACTTTTAACTACATATTTATTTAATTAATGGATTATAATTAGTTCTTCACCCTCCTGGTGACCATAAACAAGTAAGCTATGCTACCAGAAACATGAAAAAAATGTTCTACTTTGTAATAAAAATTACAATTTCTACCCCACTGACAGGAACTTCATCAAACACAGGAATCTCACACTCCAACTTGAAAGCAGCACCATAAAGGTACCGCTTTTTCTTAAAGCATTTTAGGAGCTTTATCCAAATATCAAACAAAATATGTTATATAATATCAAGTGGGATGAAGGTAAGTCCACTGTTGTTTCTCCTAAGTGTTTATTCAACAATACTCTGAATTATTTCCAGGCATTCCAGTCATATGAAACACACATAATGTCTCTACAATGCTTTATGATAGAAATAAGCATTTAATAAGACTTTCAAAATGTTTTGACTTCTATTGTGAAACTTTTGTTTCTGGTGTGATAACTTTATTTATGGGTTAAGAAGCCACTTAACAGCATTTCTATTCTGAGTCACAGAATAGACAAGTGTGTTACACAGGTATCTTCCACGTTTTAGGGATGAGTCATTTCTGCTACAGATGTTTACTATGCAACCAATAAAAACATATTAAACTCATAGTCAAGACTGAAATTCTATGCCTCTAACCAAAGACTGACACAAGTAAATGAAACAAGATCTTAGTTCTTCTATAAGTAGATATTAAAATAAGTACTGAGAGTTTTTTTCTTCCCACTGAAAACCAACATCAGAAATCAATGAATCAATGAATTCTCATTAAGTTAACAAGTACTCATGGAACACTTGTGAATGCCCAACTTGGACTGAGTATGCAAACAGATAAAAGCAGAATTCCCGTTTATAGAAGCTTACAAATTAGCAGGGTTAGACACTTTTTACACAATGAAACAACTAGTAAATGAGCGTACAACTCAATTCAAACATTTAATGAGCACACACACAGTCTTCCTCAGCAAAATAGCAGCCAGTGCATGAGTTCATAAAATTCCATTTTAATCATGCAGAGACCCTTCTTTGGTTTTGTCATCACCAGGTAAAAGCCAAAGCTCCTGCATCTCTGCCCAGCACTTTTTTACTTTGCAAAAACCCCCTCCCAGTAGTGAGTTAATTGGCCTATTCTCCAGTTACTCGGCCCACCTCCACATTCCCACCCAACCTTGTTAGTTTCAAAGTTACTCATTCTTCAAGACACTTCCAAAAAGCATTCCCTGATTATCCTTCTTCACCTTCCACACCCTGCAGTGTCTCTCCTCAGGGCTCTATCTTAGCTCTATTTACGACGTTGTGTTGAAAAGTACCCTCATTGTCCCTCTCTCTATAACTTCTAGAGAGAAGAAACATGATTGCTTGAAAGGTCAGTGACATTTCAAATCCTGAACACGTCTTAATCTTCCGCATAAGAACCAGTATCTCTTAAAAGTTTACGTTAGGGGCGCCTGGGTGGCTCAGTCGTTAAGCGTCTGCCTTCGGCTCAGGTCATGATCCCAGGGTCCTAGGATCGAGTCCTACATCGGGCTCTCTGCTCAGCGGGAAGCCTGCTTCTCTCTCTCCCACTCCCCCTGCTTGTGTTCCCTCTCTCACGGTCTCTCTCTGTGTCAAATAAATAAAATCTTAAAAAAAAAAATTAACGTTATTTATCATTAAATGGATTAACAAGGGCGCCTGGGTGGCTCAGTTGGTTGGGCGACTGCCTTCGGCTCGGGTCATGATCCTGGAGTCCTGGGATTGAGTCCCACATCGGGCTCCCTGCTCAGCGGGGAGTCTGCTTCTCCCTCTGACCCTCCCCCCTCTCATGTGCGCTCTCTCTCTCTCTCATTCTCTCTCTCAAATAAATAAATAAAATCTAAAAAAAAAAATTAAAAAAAATAAATGGATTAACAATATAATCCAGTTTTACCCGACCGGCAAGCTTTCTTGTTACAACTATTTTAGGGGCGCCTGGGTGCCTCAGTCGTTAGGCGTCTGCCTTCGGCTCAAGTCATGGTCCCAGGGTCCTGGGATCGAGCCCCACATCGGGCTCCCTGCTCGGTGGGAAGCCTGTCTCTCTCTCTCCCACTTACCCTGCTTGTGTTCTCTCTCTGGCTGTCTCTCTCTGTCAAATAAATAAATAAAATCTTTTAAACAAACAAACAACTATTTTAATTAACAGGCTTTTTAAAAAGCAGTTACAAGGGCGCCTGGGTGGCTCAGATGGTTAAGCGTTTGCCTTCAGGGGAACAACAACAACAAAAAAGGCAGTTCCAGGTTTACAGGGAAAAAAAAAAGTACAACCATTATTTAATTTCAAAACAAAACAAACAAAAACAGCCAAAACTCTTCTCATCCAAAAAACTACTCCCCTAGTGATGCTGTAAACTCGTCCTGACAAATTTTCACGTCTAATCTCAAGAGCAAAACGAGTCCACTGACATATTTCGCAACCACAGGGCTTGGTCACGGTCACGGGCGCTGAGGCACCACCAGATGTCTGTGACCTACTCTCTAAAGCGGCTGAGAGCCTCCCTCCCTCTGACTAAACTTCCGTGATGGGCATCACCTCTGTTCCCCTCCAAGACAGTTCGCAAGCAGGGACTTCTGCTCCTAACCCGAGGCCCACAACTTCCCCCTCAACCACCTGGCGAAAGTTAGGACAAGTCTTCCAGTCCCCGCACCACGAAAGACTGCACCCTCCCTGCCCCGGGACCTTTCCCTCCCTCCGCAAGACCGACGCAGGTTCGTGAAGTCCCGGCGCCCCGGCCAAGGCGGGGCTGCGATCTGGGTTTGAGCCGTCAATCGCGACGGACCCCCGAGCGGCCCGGGGCACGAGCCGACCGGCCGCCACCACAGGTGTCCCCTCAGACTCCGAGGGCTCGACAGTGAAGAGGAAGCCGGCCGGAGGGAAGCCATCCTGCGAGGGGTGGACGGGTGGCAGGAGGGGGCCAGGAAATGACAAGCGCCTGTCCGTCGGAGTTGGGCCGGGCCGCGCAGAACTTGGCGACGACCGCCCGAAACGGGCAGGCAGAGCACGACAGGATTAAGCCGGCCGGCGACTACCTGGGGCCGGTTAGGGCCGCGCCGCGGGGCCCGGGGTTGGGACAGACCGCGGCTGGAAGCACCGAGGCGCAACGGCCCCGGCCGGGTAGACGGCACAGGCGAATGACCCAGCAGCCCCCGCCCGGACGGCGCCGCCGCCCCGCCGCCCGCAACCGAGAGCCGCGCCAGCCTCGGCCCGCGTACGTCTGCTCCGTACCTGGTCTGTGGCTCCACGGGCGTCGGGACGGCCGCTCTCCGCGGGTCGCTCGAGTGGGTCCCCGCTCCGCCAGTCCACAACCCGCCCTCTTGCCGGCCCTCCCTCTCTCACGCCCCGCCCCCGGCGCCGCGAGCGCCCGGCACGCACGCACAGACGTCACTTCCGGGGCCCTAGGCACGCGGAGGAAGTTGTTGCGGGTTCCCCTCAGAATCCGCTCTGGGTGGAGCGAGGCCGAGGCTGGAGTGAATGACAGCACCTGCGTTGGCCGAGGTGTAGGGGGAGGAGGCGGCCGCCAGGCTAACCCTAGGGTGCTGACCTGCGGCGTTCAGGAGCCGGCGGAGAAGCCGGTGGGCTCTGGCTTTTTCCGTGCCTGCTTCCTGCGGTGCCACCGGGCCCTCGGCTGCTGTAGCAGCGTGGAAAGGGAGACAGAGGCTGCGAAGGCTGGGGAGGGGAATCCTTGGGCCAGTAGACGGTTACGAGCCCGTAGGGAACGAAGCCGCTTGAAAAAAACCAATGAATCCTATCCCTTCTCGGATCAAAATTTTTAGTTTTCGAATGAAAGGACCTTTAAGAGATTGGTGGTTGATCCAAAAGCCGTTTTTACGGCTAAGCATAATTGAGCTCCACGAAATTAAATAATTGTTAGCCAGTATTAAGGTCGAATCATAAATGGAATCCAGTTCTCGTGATTCCCTTTCAGGAATGTCGGAGGCCGCAGCTGCTTCTGTATCCTGGATGCCATCTGTGGCATAAATTGCAGCACACCAGAGAAAAACAAAAGTATACTGTATCGGGCGCCTGGGTGGCTCAGTCGTTAAGCGTCTGCCTTGGGCTCAGGTCATGATTCCAGAGTCCTGGGATCGAGCCCCGCATCGGGCTCTCTGCTCAGCGGGGAGCCTGCTCCTCCCTCTCCCACTCCCCTTGCTTGTGTTCCCTCTCTCGCTGTGTCTCTCTCTGTCAAATAAATAAATAAAATCTTTAAAAAAAAAAAAGTATACTGTATCTTGGAGACCTGGATTGGAATCCCACCTTGGCTAAATGATGCCTCTGTGATCTTGGACAGGTTGCCTAATTTATTAGTCTTTTTCATTATTTGCAAAATATTGATTGATTCATTCCTCAAATTCTTCCTAAATGCAGAGGGATAGCAGAACATGCCACCCCGAAACATACCTCTTTGGCAGAAGGTTAATTTGAGAAAGTAGACACAAGAGAAGCTCTGAAAACAAACTAGAATACCCTTTTGGAAGGGAAATGTACATTTATAAATGTACATTTATAAAGGAAATCATTTGTTTTTTTTTCTTTTTTCTTTTTTTTCTTTTTTTTAATTTTAATTTTTATTTTTTTTTTTAAAGATTTTATTTATTTATTTGAGAGAGAGAATGAGAGAGAGAGAGAGCACATGAGAGGTGGGAGGGTCAGAGGGAGAAGCAGACTCCCTGCCGAGCAGGGAGCCCGATGCGGGACTCGATCCAGGGACTCCAGGATCATGACCTGAGCCGAAGGCAGTTGCTTAACCAACTGAGCCACCCAGGCGCCCCAAGAAAGGAAATCTCCATTTGTAAAGGTGTCTCCCTCTCTGTGCCTAGAAGAGCATTACTAAATCACAAGACACTCTTATCAATGGAGGAGACACTAACCTAAATCTGCATAGCAAAACTTAAGCTTGTTTACTTTCCTTTCCCTGGTCACTTCCCATAGCTGGTCCTTCAGCTACCCACCCAGCCCCAACACACACCTTTCTTTTGTCTACCTGAAGATAGTATTTAAGTTGGCATTCTAAGTCTTTTCCTTGGGTATCTCTTATGTATGTATGAGGTATATGTGTTAATACATTTCTATTTGTTTTTCTCTTGTTAATCTTTTACTTCTCAGCCAAGAAGTGGAGGTAACGTTCTTTTCCCTCCCCTAATACTGAGAAGTTTACATTCTAGAGGAGAGGGGAGGAGCCAGTAAACAAGTTATTTACAGTAGTACAGGAGATGGTGATAATTATTATTTAAAAAAATAATAACGCAAGGAAGAGGAATAGAAAGTGCAATCTAAAAGTCTGTAGTGTTAGAGTTGAGGGGAAAGCCCTGGCTGAGAAAGTAACTTGAACAAGGGGCGAGGGAGCTAGCCATGCTGGTATGCAAATATTGGGGCAGGTGTTCTAGGTACAGGGAACAAGTGCGAGAGCCCTCTTGACACCTCCAACCTATGTAGCTGTAGCAGAGTGAATTAGGGGGAGGTAGAAGAAGAGATCAAAAGGTAATGGGCAAAGTAAGTAAGGGGCTAACCTCTAGGTCAATGTGGGAGGGAACTAGCAAAAGTGAGGACACTAGTAGGTCTGACTCATTGGGGCTGTTAGTGGGACAAATTACCAGATATGCCTTCTCTCTCAGAGAAAGTGGGGTGGGAGGCTACTGGAAAGGGGCACCAAGGCTATATTTAACTGAGGAAGCAATGTTTTAGTTCTTGAATTTAGTGGTTTAGTTCTTTTTTTTTTTTAAACATTTTATTTATTTGACAGAGAGAGACACAGCGAGAGAGGGAACACAAGCAAGGGGAGTGGGAGAGGGAGAAGCAGGCTCCCTGTCGAGTAGGGAGCCCGATGCGGGGCTCGATCCCAGGACTCTGGGATCATGACCCAAGCCGAAGGCAGACACTTAACGACTGAGCCACCCGGGTGCCCTAGTGGTTTAGTTCTTGATAGGTATATGGATATTCATTGTATTATTTTTTATTTTAATTTATGTGTTATTTTTGCATATGAATTTCTTATTAATTAATTTCTTTTTAATTAATTAATTTAGAGAGGGACAGTGAAAATCTGAAGCAAGCCCAACCCAGGGTTTGATCTCACAACCCTGAGTTCATGACCTGAGCTGAAATCAAGAGTTAGACGCTTAACTGACTGAGCCACCCAGGTGCCCCTTTTGCATATGAATTTATAAAAATCAGTCCCATTGGAAAAAGTGAAGATAAAAGAGGGCTAAAAAATTCATCTTGGAGTGAGTCAAAAGAAAATGAGCCAGCAAAAGAAGAGTGAAAAAAAAAAATAGAAGCGAGAGGAAAACTATAAAAGAGGAGTAATGTGGAAGCTAAGAGGAAAGAGAAAGTAAAGGGGTTGTTGGGAGGAGTCAGATTCCAGAGAAAGGTCAGATAAGATGAATCTACCCAAGAGAAATGAAAACATGTTAATAAAAGTAGTGAAAGCAGGCATCCTTGTCTTGTTCCTGATCTTAGTGGAAAAACGTTCAATCTTTCACCATTGAGTATGATGTTACCTCTGGGTTTTTCATATATGGCCTTTATCAGGTTGAGGAAGTTCCCTGCTACTCTTAGTTTACAGGCTTTTTTTTTTTTAATCATGAAAGAGTATTATAGTTTTTAAAACTTGTTTATTGTAAAATATATATATCATAAAATTTACAGGCAGAAGAATGAATTTGGACCCTTACCTAACACCATATACAAAAATTAACTCAAACTTGATCGAAGACCTAAATGTAAGATATAAAATTTAGAAGAAAACACAGTTGAAAAGATTCATGACACTGTATTTGACAATAATTTCTTATGTAATACCAAAGGCACGGGTAATAAAAGAAAAAATAGAAAAATTGGACTTACCAAAATTTAAAACTTTTGTGCATCAACGCCACAATCAACAGAATACAAAGGTAACTCACAGGATAAAATATTTGCAAATGACTTATCTCATAGGGGATTGTTACCCAGAATATAGAGAGAACTAAAATTCAACAACAAACAACCAAATTTACATGAGATTTCTTTCCGTTTCTTTGTCTTCTTTATTTCTTTCAGCAAAGTTTTAGAGTTTTCATTGTACAAGTCTTTTACCTCCTTGATTAAGTTAATTCATAAGTATTTTATTCCTCTTTGATGCTATTATAAACGGAATTGTTTTCTTAAGTTCTTTTAGGTTGCTCATTGTTAGTGTATAAAGAGGTGACTGATTTCTGTGGGTTGGTTTTGTATTACTATATTGCTCAATTTATTTATTCTAATAATTTTTCCTGTGGAATCCTAGGGTTTTCTACATATAAAATCATATCTTCGAACAGAAATAATTTTACTTTTTCCTTTCCAATTTGGATGCGTTTTATTTCTTTTTCTTGCCTAGCTGCTCTGGCTAGAACATCCAATAATATGTTGAATAGAATTGGGAAAAAAACCAGCCATCTTTGTCTTATTCCTGATCTTAGTGGCAACACTTTGTCTTATACCGTTGAATAGAATGTTAGCTGTGGGTTTTTCATTCATATGTGGCTTTCTTATACTGAGTTAGTTTCACTCTATTCCTAGTTTGTTGCGTGTTTTATCATGAAAGGGTGTTAAATTGTGTCACAAGATTTTTCTGTATCAATTAAGAAGATAAGGTAGTTTTTTCCCCCTTTATTCTCTTAAGACCATCTTTGTATTCTAGGGATATATCCCACGTGGCCACAGTATATATCCTTTTCATATGCTGTGGAATTCAGTTTGTTCATCTTTTGTTGAGAGTTTTTGTATCAATATTCATAGGGGATATTGGTCTGTAGTTTTTTTCCCAATAGTGTCTTTGTCTGGTTCAGTATTAGGGCAATGAATGAGTTAGCATGAGTTAGAAAGAATTCCCTTCACTTTCAATTTTTTGGAAGAGTTTGAGAAGGATTGGTATTAGTTCTTTAAATGTTTGGTAGAATTCTCCAGCAACACCATTAAGTCCAAGGCTTTTCTTTCTTGGAGGGTTTTTGATTACTGATTCAACCTTGTCACTAGTTATAGATCTATTTGGATTCTCTATTTCTATGTGCTTCAGACTTGGTAGGTTTTATGTTTCTAAAAATTAGTCCATTTCCTTTGGTTAATTTGTTGGTGTATATGTTCATAGTATTCTCTTATAATCCTTTTTATATAAAGTCAGTAGTAATGTCCCCTCTTTAATTTCTGATTTTAGCAATTTGAGTCTTCTCTTTTTTCTCTGACATTCTAGCTAAATATTTGTCAATTTTGCTGATTTTTCTTTTTAAGATTTTATTTGTTTAGCTGAGAGAGAGAGTGAGAGAGAGAGCCTGAGCAAGAGGCAGGGGCAGAGGGAGAGGGAGAAGCAGCCTCCCTGCTGAGCAGGGAGCACAACGTGGGGCTCCATCCCAGGACCCTGGGATCATGACCTGAGCCAAAGGCAGATGCTTAACCGACTGAGCCACCAAGGTGCCCCAATTTGCTAATTTTTTTTAAAAAAACAAATTTTGGTTTTGTTTTCTATATTCTCTTTTTATTCTATTCATTACTTTTTTAAAAAGATTTTATTTATTTGTCAGAGAGAGAGAGAGCACAAGTAGGGGGAGCGACAGGCAGAGGGAGAAACAGGCTCTCTACTGAGCAGGGAGCCCGATGCGGGGCTCCATGCCAGAACCCAGGGATCAAGACCTGAGCTGAAGGCAGATGGGTAACCAACTGAGCCACCCAGGCGTCCCTATCCTATTCATTATTTCACTTATCTCCATTCTAATCTTTATTTCCTACTTTCTGCTAACTTTGGCTCAGTCTGTGCTTCTTTTTTTTTTTTTTTAAAGATTTTATTTATTTATTTATTTGACAGAGAGAGAGATAGCGAGAGCAGGAACACAAGGAGGGGGAGCGGGAGAGGGAGAAGCAGGCTTCCCACCGAGCAGGGAGCCGATGCGGGGCTCGATCCCAGGACTCTGGGATCATGATCTGAGCTGAAGGCAGACGCCTAACGGCTGAGCCACCCAGATGCCCCTCCTTTGGGCATTTCTTACAGTGCAGGTCTACCAGTAACAAATTCCCTTAGCTTTTGCTTATCTGGGGATGTCTTAATTTCTCCCTCATTCTTGAAGAGGAGTTTTGCCAGATACAGTCTTTTTTTAATTAATTAATTTATTTTAGAGAGAGAGAGAATGAGCAGGAGGGGCAGAGGGAGAGGGAGTGAGAATCTCAAGCAGACTCCATGCTGAGCACGGAGCCCAATGAGGGGCTCAATCGCCCAATCCTGAGATCACAACCTAAGCCGAAACCAAAGCCAGATGCTTAACTGACAGCGCCACCCAGGCGCCCCCAGATACAGAATTCTTGATTGACAGGTTTTTCTTTCAACACTTCAAATATGTCATCCTACTGCCTTCTGGCCTCCATAGTTTCTGATAAGAAATCAGTTTATATTCTTATTGGGGTCCTTTTTATGTGATGAGTTTGTTCTCTCTTGCTGCTTTCAAGATTCTTTTTCTTTGGCTTCCTACAGTTTGATTATAATGTTTCTTGGTGTGGATCTCTTTGAATTTATCTCACTTGGAGTTCTTTAAGCTTCTTGAATTTGTGTATTTGCCCCATTTGCTTTATCATTTGTTCAATCTCTCTCCCTACATACGCACACGCACGTGCACGCGTGTGCACACACACACACAGGAGTTTTCCTGAAGAATGCAACTAAGTTGCAGACATCATGCTTCTTGACTCCTACATATTTCAGTGTGTATTTCCTAAGAAGAAAGATATCCTCTTAGAAAACCAAAGCAGAATCATTAAAATCAGGAAAATTAACATTTGATAAATTAACATTGATAAAATCCTACTGCTTAATCTACAGCCCTTATTCAGTTTTCATCAATTGTCCCAAAAATGGCCTTTATAGTTATTGTTTTTCCTCGTTCCAAATCTAACCCAGGATAATTTCATTGTCATGTCTCTTTAGTATTCTTTAATCTGGAATAGTTCTTCCATTTTTGTTTTTCACGATCTTGAAATTTTTGAAAAGTGTAAGACAGTCAGTCTAAAGAATGTCCTTCAATTTGGGTTTGTCTATTGTTTTCTCATGATTAGATTCAGGTTATTCATTTTGACAGAGAAATCATATAAATAATGTGCTTTCTCAGGACGGGCCCTTTGGCTAATGTTGACTTTGGTTACATGACTCATGAGGAATCTTTCAGGTGTCTACACTGTAAAGTTACTATTTTTACCTTTCTAATTAGTTATTTGTAGGGAAATACTTTGAGACTATGTTAGATCCTGTTTTTCTTCAACAGTTCATTCATTAATTTTAGAATCTTGATTCTTGTCTAAGTCAGTTATAATTTTGATCGTTGCTAAATGTAGATTTTTCTAACCCCATCATTTCCTCTATATTTGTTAGCTGACATTTTACTGTAATTAAGAACTTTCCAGGGCACCTTGGTGGCTCAGTCGGATGAGCATCCAACTCTTGGTTTCGGCTCAGGTCATGATCTCAGGGCCATGGGATCCAGCCCCGTGTAGGGCTCCATGCTCAGTGCCCAGTCTGCTTATTCCTCTCCCTTTGCCCCATCCCCCTGCTCACACTCATGAACAGTCTCTCTCTCAAATAAATGAATAAATAAAAGCTTTAAAAAAAAAGAACTTTCTACTTCTTTTATGTAATCACTTATTTCTGTCAACACAAATTCATGGATTCTTATTTTATTCAGTGGGTTATAACCCATTACAGTTGGCCCTTGAACAATGTGAGGGTTAGGGGTACTGACCTACTGTTGAAAATCTGCATATAACTTTTGACTCCCCAGAAACTAAACTACTAAAAGTTTACTGTTGACTGGAAGCCTTACTGATAACATAAATAGGTGTTAACACATATTTTGTATGTTATATGTATTATACATGGTATTCTGAAAATATAATAATGAGTATAGTAATAGTATAGAGTGATGTTGAGCATCTTTTCATGTGTCTGTTGGCCATTTGGATGTCTTCTTTGGAGAAATGTCTGTTCATTTCTTCTGCCCATTTTTGTTTTTTGGGATTGTTTTTTGGGTGTTCATTTGTATAAATTCTTTATATATTTTGGATACTAATCCTTTATTGGATATGTCATTTGCAAATATCTTCTCCCATTCAGTAGGTTGCCTTAAAAGGCAACTGTTGTTGTGTCCTTTGCTGTGCAGGAGTTTTATATTTTGATGTAGTTTACACAGATTTTTTTGTTTGTTTGTTTTGAGCATCACACAACAGAGAACTTTATTCATCCATACCGTTCCAGAGAAAAGCAGGGTCACTTTAGTATGCTGCTGTCTGGGGCTTCTGCCAGTTCTCTCTCAATGTGTTTCCATTTATCCTGCTTCTTTTTCTCCTTAGCTGCTATCCTCCTTTCCTCTTCTGCTTGAGGTTTCAGGTAGCTGTAGCACTTGGCTCCATAGGCCATACCAAGGAATAGGGCAGAGTAGTGGCTGCACTTGATGAGCAGAGACCTGCACAGCCAACACCATCTTTTCTGTAACCCTAACCAGATTTTTTTTTGATAAATACAGAACAGTATTGTAAATGTATTTTCTCCTTCTTATGGTTTTTGTAATATTTTCTTTTCTCTAGTTTACTTTATTGTAAGAATATAGTATATTATATATAATATAATATATATTATATATATATATAACATATAAAGTATGTAGACTATGTTGTTGGTAAGGCCTTCAGTCAACACTAGGCAATTAGTAGTTAAGTTTTGGGGGAGTCAAAATTTACATGTGGATTTTCTGCCAAGGGGGTTGGTGACCCTAACCCCTGCATTGTTCAAGGGTCAACTGTACTATCAAATTTTAAAGTTGGGGGGGGGGGAGGTGGAGCTCTAAATGGATAGATCTCCAAAAGATAGTGTTAAATGAAAATAGTAAGGTGATGGAACATGTGGTATGCTACCTTTAGACTTCAATATAGATATATATTCTCTTAGGATGTGTATCTCTTTCTAATATATGTATATCTCTTTCTATATATATAATATATATTCATATATTCTGTTCTAGAATATATATATTCATATACAGAGAGAAAGAAAGGGAAAGAGAGAGATACATGCATACATTCTAAAATAGATACTATATATATAGGAAGAGAATTATTTTAAAGAATTAGGTCATGTGATTGTGAAGGCTTGGTGAGTCCAAAATCTGATGGGGGAAACTAGCAAGCAGGAGGCTCTGGAAAGAGTTGCAGTTCAAGTCCAAAGACAGTCTTCTAATGAACCAGGAAGAGCTGATACTTTAGATGAAGTCTTAGGCCATCTGCTGTCAGAATTCCCTTGTGCTTGGGGGAAGCCAGTCTTTTGTTCTATTCAGACCTTCAACTGATTGGATGAGGCCAACCCACACTACGGAGGGCAATCTGCTTTACCTAAAGTCCACTGATTTGAACGTAAAACCCACCCAAAAACACCCTTACAGAAACACCCAGAATAATATTTGACCAAATATCTGGGCAGTGCGGTCCAACAGAGTTGACACATAAAATTAACCATCACAACTCTGCCCCTTGTCAACTTAACACCCATATCTCTTTAAATCATACTTAATCTCCATACTGAAATCTCTTTACCTGGTGAGGTGACCCAAACTTTCATTCATGAAAGGTCTGGGCCATTAGTAGTCTTGCCTAGATTGGGTTGTTGTTTTCCATTGACTTTAATCACAGGGCATGGTAATACTAAAATATCCTAAGAGGTCTGTCCCTACACTGGACAGATTGTTTGACAGACCTTGACTGAGCACCTCTTTTCCAGGCACTGTTCTAAGCATTGGGATATAGTTGTGAACAACACAGGCAAAATGTCTGCCTTCAGGGAGCTTATTTAAAAGGAAACAGAGACATAACAAACAAGATTATTACTATTGGTAACAAATGCTATAAAGGAAATAAATCAGGTGATGTGATAGACAGTAATGGAAGTGTACTTCCATGGCATGATCAGAGGTCTCACTGATTATGTGACATTTGAGCTGGAACATAAAATAGGAAAGTGAGCCAGCTCATGAGAAGGGCTGGGGGAAGGGCATTCCAGGGACAGGGAATGCCAATCACAAAAACCTGAGGCAGGAACTGAAAAAAGGCAAGAGTAGAGGATGGGAAACAAGGAGCAGGGTGGTGTGATGAGCCTGGGGTGCATAGGAACCAGATCAAACATGGTAAGACCTTTCAATTCCATTCTAAAAGCAAAGGGTTTTAAGTTGGCATGCTGCAGGATCTAATCAACCCTTTCAAGACTATTTTGGAGAACAGATTGGAGGGGGTAATCAGGGGCCAAATTAAGCCAAGAAGCCTTTGTAGTAATGCAGGGTGAGAGACGATGGTGATTCAGACAAGTGAATTTGTGATGTTTTCAAGATACATCCTGAAGACAGATTCAAGACCTGGCAATGGATTGCACTAGAAGGTGAGGTACGGAGGGGAGTTAAAGATGACGCTCAGGTTTTTGTTGACTGGGTGAATGGTAGTGCCATTTCCTGAGATAGAGAAGATGGAATAAGGAAGATGTTTGGGGTGGGGAGAGGAAATAAAGAATTCCATTTGGATATATTAAGCTTGGGATGGCTAATAGATACTGAAGTAGCAGTATTTATCAGGTTATTGGGTATATAATTCAAGGCTGAGGAAATAGACCTGGGCAGGAGTATAAATTTGGGAGTCATCAGCATATAGATATGCCAGTTATTGGGCACCTGGGTGACTCAGTTGGTTAAGTGTCTGCCTTCAGCTCAGGTCATGGTCCCAGGGTCCTGGGATCAAGCCCCACTTCGGGCTCCCTACTCAGTGAGGAGCCTGCTTCTCCCTCTGCCTCTCCTCCTCCCCCCGCTTGCTCTCTCTCTCTCTCTCAAACGAATAAAATCTTTTTTAAAAAATGCCAGTTACCGATTGCCTCTTAGCTCCATATTCATCCTTTATTGCTTCTACAAAAATTGGGTTGGGACCTTTGAATATTTTTTCCTTTGTCAATTAACACGATATTAAACTTTGTTAGTAGAGGATATTGGTGAGACGCTGCCAAGAGGAAAGGTGTTTTCCTTTCTGGTTCTGGTGTGACTGCTCTCAGCACAGCTTCTCCAGCACCCAGCTCCTGCAGTACATGGTAGTCAGCGCACAAAGAGGCCAGAGCTTTCCCCAGCACTCACCTTGGGTGGTTTTGTAGTGGACTGCCTCTGATAAAACACCTCCCTGAGCAGATTTTCCCAGATTTCCAGCAAGTTCCACCAAACATAGCGCCCCAGTGACTTCTCTGCCAGTCAGTGAACCATGGCTATGCCCTCTCCAAAAAGGTCTGCTATCAGCTCTGGGGAAGGGGTTGTTCTTCCTTGGATCCTCTATCTCAGTCCTGAGTGGCTGCTTCCTCTATGTGGTATTCCTATATTCTTTATAGTTATCACTACTATTTATTAGCCAATCCCTCATTATTCTAATCCAGTTATAATTAATTTATATTAAAGATATAAATTGTTCAGATTACTGCGTGTTTTTTTTTTAAAGATTTTTTTTTATTTATTTATTTGAGACAGAGAGAATGAGAGAGAGAGCACATGAGAGGGGGGAGGGTCAGAGGGAGAAGCAGGTTCCCTGCCGAGCAGGGAGCCCGATGCAGGACTCGATCCAGGGACTCCAGGATCATGACCGGAGCCGAAGGCAGTCGCTTAACCAACTGAGCCACCCAGGCACCCTTTTTTTTCCTCTTGACTAATACAAATGACTCAGTGCAATTCAGGCAAGATCACTGAAGAGGGAGGCAGTACAGACTGATGTGTTGACTGGAAGGTCCCAAGTTTCTATGTTATTTTCCATTTTGAATGGGTGAGATGTAAAGGCACGTGGGATAGTAGGGTGGAGCGGAAGCACCAGAGTTCGATCTCCTCTCCTGTCACCCCAGTCGGCCGTTACCAGAGGATACAGTCCCTTTCTGTGTCCACTTTGGCAGGCTCCGGATTTTGGCTGGCCTCTGCTACATGTGGGTACCTACCTACAGCTTGCAATGGCTTCTCAGTTAGCTACAACCACAGCTGGAATTCCTCTGCTGGCCTTTTTCTCGGGGTTTTGTGTATGTTCGGAGTATCTTCTGAAGCCAAAATGTTGGGAAAACACGGCCTGCCTTCACTATGCGGAGCAAGCTCCCAGTTGCACCTTGAGTACTCCGGGCTCCTGCAGACAGACATCCCTGAAGGGCTTCTTTCAAACGCTGCCTCTAGACCTCCAATCTGTTGGTTGGGGGTTGTCGGCCTGCCCATACCAGCGTCATGGACATGTAACAACAAGGGACAGAGGCTGCCCATGCTGGTGCCTCCTTGCTATCCCTACTGAGGCACTGACGTGCGTCTTGGTTGTGTAAGGCCAGGATAGGAGAAAAGATGTACAGGGTTTTCAGCTGTTGGAATTCTGGGGCCTTAGTAAGGGATCAGGTGAAACCCCTTCCTAAAAAGACAGGATGATCACGTGAGGAAGTTGAGGAGCACGAATGAATGGCCACTGCCTATAAATCCCCAAAACTGTGGGGTAGTTGAGTATCTGGAAAGCCTTCCACATAAGAAACATCACTTTCTTATACATTATCACGAGGATACCTTGGTTGGACTATCTGGAAATCCTACCCCTGGATCTCAATCCACAATTCCAGGTGTCCCAGGGGTGCTGCAGCCATAAAGGAGTCAGGATGCCATCCCAGCAGAGAACAGCACTGACGGGGTTCAAAATCAGGCAATAAACCCTATGTCTGTGGAATCCTCTGGGCTAAAGGCCCAGGCAATGTAAGTGGTAGAATATTCCTGCAGGTGACTACAGAGGGAATTCCTCAGTGTTCTGCCTCTCTGAACCAATGGGAATTTCCAAATTGAGCTGTATTTGGAAGTATAAAATTAGGCAATTGGGTTGAACATTCCCTGAATATGTCTGGAGGCAGATACATTCTGCCTTGACCTTCCGGGAGTGCCAAGTGAATAATGCCATCCTCATTTCGGCCAATAGTGATGTGGTCAGCTGACTAGGGAAGTCCCTATTTTCGTTAGGAAGCTCTTGGTGAATGTAGTTTCTGGGAAAAGTATGTTGATTATCCCTTCCAAGGGTAGAGGAGGGTGAAGCTAATTTATCTGTTCAGTGGGGTCTTGCAAGTATCCTCTGCTGCCCTTGTGGAAGTAGACAAAGAGCTTAGAGAGAAAGGCTGAAAATGCTCTCCAAATCCTAGCAGGCCAGTTGAGAAAGCTGAATCAGAAAGTCCGGGACCTCAGTGCAAAGAGCACCTAACTACCTGAGAATAAGTTGGGGGCAGTGCTGGACAAAGCATCACTGCCAGGGCTGGCAACCAAATACTGGATGAGGTATGGCCAGAAGTGGCCAACCAGCTTTAAAATGCCAAAGACAGGGCAGTCATGAGTGGCGGGGGCCGGGGGGTGGTGGAGATGACAGGTGAGAGTAGGGACAGTAGGCACCCACGATGTGTGCATACACAGATGGGTCCCTGGGACAGTGTAAGCTGAGGTAGAGCTGAAGGTAAGGATGTAATGTTGGAAAGCACACTAATAAACACACTAATAAAGGCATTTATAGAAGTTGATCCACATTCTAGGGACTTAAACCTACTCATGATACCATCCCAGTCCCTTTACAAAAATAACAAAGGTATAAAGATTTCAACTCAACTCTTATCAATTTCTTTTAATGGAGATCAAGCTCTAAGCTTTGTGGTGCTTTGGGGTTCTATTTCTTAATTTTTTTGTAATAAAGGAGAAGTATGTATACATCTATTCCAAAGATCTACTGGAGCTAGGCCATCTGCCAAGATCACATGATATAGGAAAAAACCCAGGGTCTGTAATACATTAGGAGAATCTTCTAAAAGTCAGGGTTTGTGGAAGGGTGATTCAGGTTGCCACTGAGATCACAGAAGGGTGGAAAAGGTGCATCACAATCTGATTATGGGTCCCTTTTATGAAGTACTTCCGGATGGTTCAAGATGGTTCAATTCAAAGTCTTTCCTGCAGTTGAGTTGGATTTTTTTCCTGGTGCACAATGGTTCTGTTTCCACTTAGTTCCGGGTGGTTGGAGGTGGTGGAATCCCAGGATATTTAGATCATGTCATTGCTCAGGAAAAAACAAGTGTGTGAAGGAAGAAGTCCTTAGCCGTCGGGAATGGGACTGCCCTCTTCCTAAGTCTGAACTTACTGTTCTTGTGTGTATATGGGGGGAGGCAGGCATTCTGGAGGGAGAGGTAAAAGCTTGGCCATCGGATCTAGTAGATAACCCGGATCTATGACTTTTGTAATAACACTGTCAGTTTCTCCTTGTATTTAGACTTTAGAAGAAGATATTCATCTAAGGGAAAAATGAGATACCTAATGTTCACAGCTAATAAGATCATTGTAGAAATGAATGGGGAAAAAAAAGCACCTAATTACCCTCGCTCAGAACAAGAACTATCTTCATTAGCATCCTATTCATATAGGTGCTTTATTTTAAAGTTACATTAGAAATAAAGTTTAAAATTACGTTTAAATTATACAGAACTCTAAAATACATGACAGGGAAAACAAAATGGTAAGGAACCAAAAGACAGAAAGTTAAAGGTGAAGTAAACAAAAGCTAAAGGAACATGTTCTAAGTTAAACAAATCAAAATGACATAAGTAAAGCTAGCTAAGAGGTCATCTCCAAAATGATGACAAAGGAACAAACAGGCAGGGTTGAGACCCAGAGTCTAAGGGCCATAAGCCCCAAGCCAGGCACACAAGATCCCCTAAGCTAAACTAAAAAGCCTTACATTCAGTTATTCTCTTGAGGCCAGGAGTCCCTGAAGGAGGGCCGAGGCCTCGGGCATCCTTCCCCACACGGTCAGGCTGCACAGCACATCTGTGTGGTTAGGCCTGTAGGCTGCAAGAGTCTGATGAACTCAGGCCGTCCCAGATCATCTCGCCACACCTAGGGTCCAGCCAGGGAGCCACTGCTCACCTCCATCACTGTCCATGAGTGGGACCCTTCACCTAGCGAACATGTGTCCCTCACTAAGAAGGGCAGTACATTGGGGACCCCAGCTAGCTCCTTAATGCTCAGGGACATAAAAGAAAGTCTAATATTCCTTCTAGAGCATTTGCCTTTCAAATTTTCACAGGTTGAAGCCCTAAGCCTGAGAGGTGAGACACTGTGCTGCCAAGCAGAAGGGAGGGCTCTATTGAACATCTGTGAGGACTTCAGAAAAGGGCCCTGGGTTTGCATCCTGACTTTGCTACCTATTAGCTATGTGCCCTTGAGTAAATTACACCTCCATGAGCTTCAGTTTCCAATTTGTGAAGTATTATTAGCGTATCATTACTACGTGATTGTGCACACAGTAAGCAGGTCAGGGAATACACTTGACACAAGTGACGCAGTGCTTTTGTTTAAAAGTCAGAATCATGAGAGATTTAAGGAAGCAGTTGGAGGGTGGCATAGCTACCCAGCATGTCAGGACTCACCTTTCTGGGTTAATCCATGAAGTGACTCCAAGGGACATCTTGATGAGGACCCTCATTAGCCAAGAAGGTGTCAAACTCTACTTCCAGAGGAAGGGCAACTCAAGTCCATTTTCCTCAAGGAAGGGTCTTAGCCACAGAGGCGCACGTAAGCTTAGAGCCATTTATCTCACCCTTGAAAGAAGTGGTGAATGACAGGAGGGATTCTTTCAGAACCACCTGACACGGTCGTGAACCACACAGTGACTGGGCAGTTGTGCTATCTTCTTCCCCTGGAGACCTCTCAACACAAGAAGGCAGAGCTGTGTGCCTAGACTGGGTGGGCACACTCCTACCTGGAACAGAGACAAGGCTAGAGTAACTGCAGAAGGGCCTTCATGGGGCCCATCTCCCTTTTACTTCAAGCCAGGGCAGAAGTTCAGCTGCTGGTCTCAGGAAAGAGCCTATTTTATTTAGCTGAGCATCCCAAAACACATCACATTTTAAGGAGAAATCAAGACATTGTTTGCTGGCACAGTGAGGGGCAGAGGAGGGATGAGAGTAAGTCTCTAAAAAAGAAAGGCACAGCACCCAGATTCTAATTCTTTACTTTAATGCCATGTGAGGGTACTGGGGCTCCATGCACCAAAGTGCTTACAGACAGGTAGTGAATGAACATAGGAAGTGTTATGCCATGTACACAGACCCAACACCATACAGAAGGAAGACAGTGGGCCCAGGTGACCTCCCATACTCCAGAGGCAACCTCTTCCTATACCCAGTCTTTGTTCCCGCCTCGTCAACCCCTGCCAACCCACCCTTCTCCCAATTAACATATGTATACATATATGTTTCTTCCAGAATTCCAAAAAGTGCCTCTTCCATTCCAGTTCCCCACACTCCGGCTTCTGATGAATAAAGCCTCCCTCTTTTAAGGATCACAAGGCAGGTACTACCTTCATGAAAGAGCCCCAGCAAAAAAGTACCTAAGAAAGCTTAATCACTTAGAATCAAATATGGACAGAAGGTATGCAGAAAGATATTTAAAATTCTAACTGGGATCAAACTGCTCAGTGTAAATAGTTTTTGTTTTGTTGTTGTTGTCATTTGTCTGAACCTCTTCAGGATCCAGCTTAGACCAAGATTGCACACTGAGGCTCACCCCACCTTGTGGCTTGCAAATGTCATTCTTCTAGTCCTCCAACAAGCAACACAGAACAGGAAGATTATGTCACCTGAACAGCCTGAGGCACAAGGCTCAGACAGCAACCAGAATATCCTAAGCCCCAGGAAGAAAGAATAGAAGCTTTCAGAGCACAGTCGACTGCTTTCCACATGATAAGCACTGGACAGCCCCGTGAGTTAACCAAAGGTAGAATAAGGATGGTGACGGTTCCTCTATTTCTTCTATTTAGAGCGTTACCCAAAGAACTCCTCCATCTGGGATGCTGTGATGTGTTTCATTGTGGTTTTGTTTCAATCTTTTTTGTTGCCATTAAGTTTTTCATTTTTGTTGAATTTTGTTATGGCTGCTATTGCACCATACAATCCTATCTCCTAAACTTTTCCCCTTCCCAACCAGTGAGCATGACACCTGGGAGAAAAGGCGCCCAAAGTCAAACATAATGGAAGCTCCGAAGGCAGGCACTTGGTTTGACCCATCAATGTTATGCACAAGAATTCTATGAAAATATACTCTCTTTCGACTGGGTAGAAGCATTCATCCTTTGGAGCCCTCCTTCCTAACCCAGCCCTTCTTATGCTCTAGACCTGACCATTTAGAGTTGAGAAGGGATCCAACTGGGAGAAGTCACTTCCTCAGATATGACCTTTATTTGGAGGCCATTACCTCAAACCACCACATCCAAAAGCACTCTTCATCTTGGCCTTGGCTTCTCATCAGAGAATGGCCAGATTGGGCCACTGAATTCTTTTACTTCATTTGGAAAGAGCTCTAAGCTGGCTGCCAGTATCTCTGCTCTGCCTGGTCTACTGGCCCAGAGCCTTGTCTCTCCCACAATGGCATGAAGTACACCACTGTGAGGACAACACAGGGCCAGAGGGATCCAAAGGAGTGTCTCTAGCAAGGGGCCTGGGGACAGTGTCCTTATCCAGCATCCCTGGAGCCCTAAGCTAGTCTTCAGGGCCTATTTTTTTAGCAAACTTGCATTTGAGCCTACCAATCACTCTATCTTACATGTATGGACTCTAAATAACCGAGGTACTGTGATGCTCTGTGCCAGGGGTGGGAACGAGAAGGAGCCTAGGCCAGATAACTGAAAGCACTGGGATTAACTGTCTCCTTTCTACTCACACTGCCTTTCTCCTGAACAGCCTGCCTCAGTGTCTGTCCAAAAATGAATTTGTATTAGGCAGTAACACCTATTGGAGCAACTTAAACGAAAGACTTCTGTTAGAACAAGACAAGAGCATGTTGTTGGAGTAAGCTTCAAGCAGGGACATCAACTCCAGAATAGTGATGATTCATTTGTGGATGAGGACAATAGAGAGAACACGTATCTCTGAACCTGAACAACTGACCGTACCTTCCTCTTAGATCTCAGTCTGCACCTCTGTTCCACCATACAACGTGAGTGCAAAGCCACGCCCCGGAATCCCTGTTCCACAGAGGGCCAGGAGGTCACTGCCCCATGAAGGAGTTTGGCAAGGTCCCAGGACTTGGCCTTCTCTTCCTCAGAAGGATGCAGACATCTTCCGTTCCCCCTCGCCCTACCTCGCCAATCTGGTCTTGTAGGACTGAGACCAATGAGGCTGTCCTCACCAGTGTTTTACATATGAAAAAAATCTCCCTACCAAACACCAAGGACAGTCAAGCAGAGTCGTGATTACAGGGAGAAGCCCTTAATGCAGCACAGAAATGTTATGTTCCAATTGCTGGTGCTGCATAGCTCTTCCTTTAGGAGATGCATGTCCATAGCCTGCTTAACTGACCTAGTCTGCAGATGGAGCAAGAAGAAAATGCAGTGGGAGCAGAACCTTGTGGATCCTTTTCTCTCTCTGAGATGTGGGGAGCAGAACGTGACGGAGGTTTGCTGCTATCGTCCTACAGCTCCTGGTATAGCTGTGCCTCCCACCCAACCCTTTCTCTGCTTCCTCAGAACAGACACTCTCCTAGGAGAACGTGAGCAGGATAAAGCAGCAGGGTTTAAAAAAGAGGGGGGTTCCTATCTACAGAGGTTCACCACAAATTGGATGCTAACCATGAAATGGCAGCCAAAGAGATTCTGAGCCTCCAGAAAGGATGTTACCTCCCATAGATAACAGAAGATCTATGCAACTTGCCTGCTTGACTCAGGGAATCTTCAAAAGGAACCTCTGAAATCTGCATTACAGCCCTGAGAAGATAACCCTTCAAGCAAGGAAGGTTGGTGGAAGGTAGGAGAAGCCAAGGCCCTAAGGCAGGGCTGTAAACATTGTGCTTTTCTAAGGCCAACCTGGTGCATGGCTTTGGCAACTATGGTTGCATCTCCAAAAGGTGGTGAAGAATATGTTTCAGGAGGAAGAGTCTTTCCACATCCTAAAACAAAGCGTGGAACTATCCCTGGGGGAAGAGGGAGAGAAGATGCTGCTTCTTCAGTCAGGGGCTGTGGGGTAGGTCCTTGGGTAAATCCCCCATCATATTCTGTGTTCATACCTATATGCTAGGCACAAGAAAGGGACACTCGAACAGGGCTGAGGAAGTGATTACGCCTATATTAGTTTGGTAACATGGCACTAAAAAGGGCAGAAACTCTCTTGCAAGATCGAGAGAGTGACAAAACCTCTCTGGACTTCCTGGTCAAGCCCTAGCTAGCCAGACCCCATCAGCCTCAGGCAAAGACTGCTGTGCCTTGAGGAAAGGTCAGGTGAGTGCAGGTACCAAGTGCCCGTTGGCCACAAGCCCTGAGCCTGATCCCGAGGTACAGCCGGGAGACTGGAGCTGCCAGGAGACCTCCATCCCCTTGGAGCTGTGCCTCAGGACTTGGTCCTCACCTCAGCAGGTCTGGGGCAGTTAGTATCCCTTCCAGGGATCTTACCCCAGAGCCACTAAAGAGAATGGACGCCCTCCCTGACGGGACTGTTCCCTACCAGGGCTACTCACCACCATGTGATCTTGAATTCATAGATGGGGCGTTTGCAGTAGTAGTGGTTGATGAGGTGCTTGTCACACACCCCGATGCACTGGTGGTCCACGATGAGGCCCTGGGCTGAGAGGTCCGTGACCAGGCAGTGCAGTAGGTCATAAACATCAGCCACAGCCTCCCAGGGCCCAAAAGACACATCCACTTCGCAATGGTGCTCAAAGAGCTGCCCATCGCTCTCGCTCCGCTCGAAGCGCAGGGAGTTGAGAAGAGGACACTCGTAGGGGGTGATGGGCATCTCCTCCTTGAAGACACAGACCTTGAGCTTGGCAAAGCGGGCCTTCCGCTGTACCGCACGCAGCCGGGCAATCTCCACAATCCGCTCCAAATGGTCTGTGGGGTGAACACAGCACCCATCACTGGGACAGGGGTCAGGAGGTTGGGGTGGGGGGTGGGCAAGGCAGTGTCAGGGCACAAAGAGAGAGCCCCAATGAAGGCAGGATCCAACAGGGGAGAGAGATCCTGCAGAAGGGACTCTGTGGGCTTATGAAGGGCACAAACTTAAACAGGATCATGGATCGCCATGGCAAAAGGAAACCAAAAAGAAGGAATGAGGACAATCCTTTTGAAAGGTGATTTGATGATGTCACAGGCAAGGTGGGTCTTATTTAACCTGAATCTTCCCAGTGTGACTGGGAGGGGAGGACAGAAAGGGAAGCAGGAATCTCTCCAATCTTGAGTAACATAGATGAATCTCGGACCCACTTCTTCTGGTGAAGAGCTAGGCCCAGATAGATGCCTTGCAACCCTCCTTTCCCACACCTCGACCACACTGGGCAGTTGACCCCTCACCTTTGTAATAGGGCATGAGTCCCAGAAATGCCTGGCGCACTTTCTCCCCCTTCAGAGGCTGCATGTTCTCTAGCTGCTCCAGGAGGGGCCCGATAGCATAGTACTGGGCCTCTTTATACACAGCCCGTACACGCTCCCGGGGTGGCAGGTCCCCTGAGCGCAGGAAATTCAGCACATCTCTGAGCAGGAAGGAAAGAGAGTTGGTGAGAAGGAGCTAATGGACCTGGGCGGTGACACATAGTAGTTAGAGCACAGAATCTGGGACCAGACTACCAGCTGTGTAACCTTGGTAAGTGAACCTAACCTCTCTGTGCCCTGATTTTCTCATCTGTAAAAGGGGGGAAATTAAAAAAAAAAAAAAACTACCCCATAATGGAATGAAGGGATTAAGTGAGTTAATAGATAAAAAGTGCTTGGAAAATACCTGGCACTGGCTAAGTCCTCAATACGCATTAGAAGCTGTTATTATCAGTATCATTACTATTATAACTATTATTAGGCGTAGTATTTTTTATTTTTACTAGGTGTTGTTATTATTGGTTATACATAGGAATAATGGAAAGATGTGATTTCTAGACTCCTTAATCTACATATTTAAATTGAGATATAATTAATGTGCAATCAAGGTACAAATCGTATAGTTTGGTTACAACCACCACCTACACCAAGATACAGAACATTTCCATCTCCTTAAAGTTTCCCTCTGCCTCTTCCAATTCAACCCCAGAATTCTTCTATCAATGAAGATTAGTTTTGCCTCATCTTGAAATACATGTAAGTGGAAGCACACAGTACGTTCTCTTCCATGGCTTCTCTCCTTCAACAGAATGTTTCTGAGATTCATCCCCTATGTTGTGTGTAACAAACTAAGTGGCCCCGCATTGAATGGATATGCTGTAATTTATTTACCCATTCTCTTGTTGATGGACAGTTGCGTTGTTTCCAGTTTGGGGCTCTTACGAGTAAAGCTATGATGAACATTCCTGTAAAGACTTTCTGGGGACACATATACCAACTTCTCTTGGGTATATATTAGGAGTAGAATTGTTCACTCATAAGGTGAAGTGCATGCTTAACAAAATGGTTGTAGCATTTTACATTTCCACCAGCAATGTAGAATGGTTCCCCATCTTCTATATAACTTTGCCATTAGTCTTATTCGGTAGCTATAAAGACATCAAATGCTTACCCCTAACACTTGAACAAACTGGTTCCTGGAGTGAATAAAATCATATACTGCATTTTCTTAAGATAAATATTCAGTTCTTTTAATTCTATCTTCAAATTCTTTAGTGCTAAGAATAATCAGATCCTTTACTGGTAGGTGTGGGAAGGTCTTTTCTGTAAAGATATGTGAGTAAACCCCAAGATCAAGATGTTGCCTCAACAGTAGTCTCTGACCATGATGTAATACCAGCTAACTCTAAGTACTAACCTGTGTCAGTCACTATTCATGTGTTATCCCATTTAGTCACTTCAATGACATTGTGGGTAAGTGCCATTTTAGGTCCATTTTATAAATGAGGAAAAAGAGGGGCTCAGAGAGGTCAAGGAATACCCTTACTCAAGGAGTCACAGCTAGCAGGAGCCCAGATGCAGACACGGTTGACTCCAAGGCCATACCCACAGTGGTCCAGACCCTAGTCCAAAGTGCTACTCACTGATCACAATGGGAAACCGCCCCAGGCGGCGGCCCAAGCAGCCTTCATGCGGGGGTGCTGGGAGCACATGAACTGCACCAGCAGAGAAATGTACCTGACCAAATGCCTTAAACCCCTATTTTATTTCATCTGAGTCTTTAGGCAACTTCATCTGCTGCTCATGTCTTAGGCCACTGTAGTCCAGCAGCCCGAGGATAAAGGCTACAACAACCTGCTTTCTGCCACACCCTTGCCTGTCTGACCCTCTCCAGCTGTGGCCACCTGGGCATGGGCACATCAGCCTACAGCCAAACCCTGTTCCCCCTCACCACAACCCCTTTCCAAATTAGTCCTCCAGGATCTTACGCAAACCTTGGTCCGCTCTGAAAAACATAACCCCGGGGCAAGGCCCAGCTAAGAGTGTTGTGGGAGCTGCCAGCCGGGGCCAGCACTTTCCTCCCCCAAACAGCCTGCAAACAAAAATCTTTTTATAGCTCTGCAGAGCGATGTGACACTTTGTTTTCTCAGCATTGGAGGCAGCTGACAGCCCAATGGGGACACCCAGATGGTTCACAGTAAATTGTTTGACCAGAGGCTCCTTTCTGAACATAAAAATGTCCTTTCTCCCAGTGCAGGCAATCCTACTTGGAGGCCAGCACAGAGACGTGGTGGTTGGAGAGTTTTTGCCTCCCTAGTCAATCTGTTGAAGGTGGAGAACCATGTTAGTTCTCTAGTCATCTCCAAAGTTAGACTGAAGGGGCAAAGAGCTTTAGCCACATGCTCTGGAAGGACCTGGCCAGGGGTCACACCAAGGCTCCTCATGTAATTGGCATGGCAGGCCTGTGAGGCAGCTATCATTATTTCTCATTTCACAAATAAGGAAACTAAAACATAAAGTCTTTAAGCTGTTCATGTGTAAGGTGTCAGAAGTCCTTTCTTGGGAAGGGCTATTTTCTTTTTTGAGATTATGTCTTTCCATGTTTTAGTATTAAAATGACAGTCACAATTGAAGGTGTTGTTTTTTTTTTAAAGACTTTTCTTGGCAAAATTAAAGGATGGCAATCACATATTGGCCGTTCCCTCACCTTTTTTGTTCATTTGTTTTAAACTCTTGAAGGAAGTCTGAGAACCACGGTCCCACACTGTGTCCCTCCCTAAGGGCAATGTGGAGCCCCAGAATCTGAATCTGAGGATTTTCCCCAAGAAGTTGCTTTAGAATCTCCCACCTCCAGGGGGGATCACATCTGCTCCACACAGATGACAACTTCCTGGTCTTTTTTTTTTTAAAGATTTTATTTATTTATTTGAGAGAGAGAATGAGAGACAGAGAGCATGAGAGGGAGGAGGGTCAGAGGGAGAAGCAGACTCCCTGCCGAGCAGGGAGCCCGATGCGGGACTCGATCCCGGGACTCCAGGATCATGACCTGAGCTGAAGGCAGTTGCTTAACCAACTGAGCCACCCAGGCGCCCACAACTTCCTGGTCTTAAATTTCACAGGACAGAAGCAGTTTCACCACATCCAGCCAGTGTGTGTCACCTGGGATTTCTCTGGCTGTCCTCGTCTCCTCTGGGAAAAAAACTATGACTTTTGATCTCATTCAATAAACACATTTATTAAATTCCATCAGTACATTTGTTATCTCCTCTTCTAGGTATTATAGAAGACACCAAAGCCCCATACCGAAACCCAGGACACTCACTAGGACTACAAAGTTGACCATAGAGGGAGAAACATACCCAAAGTGGGTGCCATCCCGGTCAATGAAGTACCGGCCCTCGGCGTCTGTGGGGATGTAATGCCGCCCGCTGAACATGGCCGCCAGCATGGTGTCTTCATAGCGCCGCAGGGTAGACAGGCGTGTGGTGAAGTGAGCCCCTCCAATGTTGAGGGGGACAACCTCAGGAAACTGGAAAGGAACCACCGGCACTTTCAGCCAGGCATTGGGGAATGAGAGCAGGGGCTGCTCTGCCTGCAGTCTCCTTGGGTCTCATCAGTGCTGCACCACTCATGCACCCAAGGCTAAAATCTGGGAATGCTCCTTCTGATGCTCTTCTCTCTCTCCTCCCTCTGCCCACACTCCTCAGTTGCCAAGTCCACCCACTGTCCCCCTGATAGCCATTAAATCAGGCCTCCCCACCCCAGTTCTACTATCTCTGCTCTATTACCACTTTTATGCCCTTGCTTATGCTGTCTTCTCTGTCCAGAATGTTCTTTCCACTCTCCCTCTGTCCATCTAGCAAATGCAATTGCCCTACATGCGGTGTGCTCAAGGGCACCCATCTGCGAGAGGTCTGCTAGCCCAGCTGTGTGCCTTTCTCTAGTGCACAACGAGGCACCATGGAAGTTGGCAGCATCTACTCATTCGAAAAGCTTCTCTTCAAGTTTCCTGATTTTGTGAGCATTTCTGCTCTTTTGTCCCTCGCCTGCCCCAAGACAGACTTAACTAAGTATTCCCTCCATCGTGCCTTCACCATGTGCCATGCTCTCCTCTTTATACTGCCTTAGCATGATACACTGGCACTTAATTACTCCTGTGAGCCTACCCTTCTAGACCCCAAGCTTCCTGAGGGCAGGGACAGCATCTTATTCACTAATCACGAGGCCACCCACAGCGGGGCTCGGAGATGTTTGTGGAATTATTCCAGGCATCCATTCCTCACTACCTCACCGCTTCTCTCCTACTTAATCTGTAGGGTGAGATCAGTCCCTAGTCCAGCTCAGGTTCTGGAGGCAAGGGCAGGGGGAGGAATAGGGAATGACAGTATAGATTGGCCCAGAGAAGCTCTAGGTTCTCCCTAAAATGCTCAGGAACTTTTTTGGGGGGGGGGCGGAATAGCCTTCACTGCTTGTGGTTTTAAAAGAAATGAAGCCAGTTCTCTCTAATTTTCCCACGAACCTCCAGATTAACTAAAATTTTATACTAGTGCACACTTTTTAATATGATATCTCTCAGGCTCCAGTGTATAATTATCTAGATAGTCCTTTCCCCCAGCTTTCCAGTTCTATTTTTTTTCCACTTTTTTTTTTGAGGTATAGTTGACACATAATGTTATATTAGTTCTGGGTGTACGACACAGTGATTTGACAGGTCTATACCTTATTGTCTGCTCACCGCAAGTGTAGCTACCACCTGCCACCATATATCGCTATTACGATATCATTGACTATATTCCTTATGCTGTACCTTTTATCCCAGGGACTTATTCATTCCCTAACTGGGAGCCACTACCTCCCACTCCCCTTCGCCCATTTTGCCCATCCCTCCACGCTCCCTCCCCTCTGGTAACCACTGGTTCGTTCTCTGTATTTATGAGTCTATTTATGCTTTGTTTTTTGTTTGTTTTTTAGATTCCACATATAAGTAAAATAATGTGTTTTCAAATTCTTTGTGCAATAAAGTAGGATACAAATACATTAAATCAAAGTTACCCAGAGCCTAATGCAGTGCCTGGCTTGCCGTAAAGACCCAAATATGCACTGAATGAATGAGTGAATGAATGAATGAGTGAATGAAAAAATACACAGTTCTTGTGTATGAATGCACTGTTACTCTTCTGCAACCAGAGGACAGCAAATGCCTTCTACTTACTCTACAGCTCCTCTAAAACTATTGTCTGTTCATACCAAGGACTCAAATATCATTTGGGGATAATAATACTTTACATTTCTGGAGCTCTTTACACCTTTTCCAAGGACATCTCATACCAGTCCCAGTGTCTGCTCCATAGTAGAGCTGAAAAGACTGAGGCACAGAGGAAAAAGCAATCAAAAACAGTTTTAGATCTCACATGGAACAATGTACCTGTGGGGGAAATGGCCTACAGTCCTGCGCTCTTTCTCTCAAACCACACTGTTTTCCCAAGGACAGTGCACAAAAGATAAACACCAGTGTTCCTGATGGCTTTTTTTTTTTCCCCCCAACTGCAAAGAGTACTTCCAGGGTTTTGCTCGTTATCACAAGTGTTTCATGACGTTGAGAGTTCAGGCTTCTAATGCCAAGA
Organism: Neomonachus schauinslandi; assembly: GCF_002201575.2. Classification (NCBI taxonomy): domain Eukaryota; kingdom Metazoa; phylum Chordata; class Mammalia; order Carnivora; family Phocidae; genus Neomonachus; species Neomonachus schauinslandi. Next base: position 161,507,206 of record NC_058407.1, on the reverse strand, counting down.
GGACCAGCCACCCCCAGTCCAGCCCTGCCCCTCCGGAGCTGTCCATTTTCCTAGCACTCCACACATCACAACAGGCTCCCTTATCCAGCACTACCTTAGCTCCTACCTCCTAGTCTCCTTCTTCAGTGCCCAGCAGTGCCCCACCTTCCTCCTCTTTTCTCTTTCTCTTGAGGGTCATTTCGGCTCTAAAAATGATACTGTCATACACAGTAAGACCAGTAGGAGCACCCCAGCACAGTAGCTAGCGGAGGAAAGCCATGGAGCTGTCGGGTGAATGTGGACACATCTATTCATTGGCCTGCTTCTTATCTGCACACAGTCCCTTACCCCACCTTCTGGGCAGCTGGAGATTAGGTCTGGGCCACCACGAAGGCCTCCTCTTTAGTTTCCTAGAAGACACTCTCCTCTTGGGACTCCGAGGTCCCCTTCCCACAGCCTACCCTCCCTCCTCTAGTCGGTAAGGATGGGACAGAGGGGTGAGTCTAAACCAGCCTTGCAGTCAGTGAATACTGGAAGCGGGGATTGGGGGAAGGCGGGGGGGGGGGGGGTGGGGGGGGGGGGAGGGGGGCCCCGGGGCAGGGAAGACACACCTGGTGCGTTTTACTGGGGGTGGGTGGGCCCGGGAGCACAGCTCCTCCGGCGCCGCCCTCGGCCCCACCTCTGACCCCAGCCTCAGCGCGGCTCGCACCCCAAGGTCAGCTCTGCTGGGCACCTGCTTCTCCCTCTGCGCCCCTTCCCACGCCCCACCCCCCAGGTACCTCCTGGGGCAGCAGGGGCAGCGCGTGCCCCGCCTGCGTGGCCGTCGGGGTGGCCGGCTCCAGAAAGTCGTCTTCAGCGTCGGAGCTGGACATGGCACCGTCTGGACGACGGCTGTCTGGCTCCCGCCCCGTGACTACCACCATCCCTCTGGCTCTGGACAGTGGGCGCGGCTTCGGGCGGGCGGGCGGGCGGCTGCGGCCCGGGCACTAGCGCCGAGCAGCGCCTGACATGACGCGGCGCGGCCGACGGGCGGGCCCGGCGGGCCGAGAGCGCAGCGCGCGAGGGCGGGAGGGCGGCCACTCCCTCAGCGCCAACTGGCTCGCGGACCACCTCGCGGACCGCAGGGCCACCCGCCTGACCCGGCCGCCTCCCGCTATTGGCCGAGGCTCCTCTTGTTCCGCCTCTGATTGGCAGGAAGCTCGTCCAGTCCAAGAGCAGGCAGCGCGTTCGGCCTGCGCCTGAGTGGCCACTGGGAGCCGGGCCTGCTTGCCTGCCCTGCTCTGATTGGTCGTCAGGCAGGCAGTCGCGCCCTCTCCACCCGCTATGTCTCGCTCGGCGCGCAGGGCTGGCTCGCGAGGCCGCCGCCTCTACGCGGGCGCTCCTCGTTGGCTCGGAGGGTGGTTCCCGCATCGGGGTCGACGCCTCCGAACTCGAGAGGAGGCAGGGCTCACGACCTAGCCGTTCGTCTGTCTGCAGGGCAGTGGGTCCCGTGCCTCCTCGGGCGTCGAAGGCCAGGGAAAGCCGGGGGGGCGGGGAACCAGGTCACCTCAGTAGAGGTGCGGGAGGAGGGCTGAGGATGTGGAGGATGTGGCGGGAGGACGGCTGAGGTCTCTGAGGTTGTAAGAGAGGAGGGGCAGCACTGCGACAGGGGCCAACCCTCCTCAAGCCACAAAGGCAAGCAGGAATCTGAAAAAAGAAAACGCAAAATTGGAGTAACCGAGTTCAATTAGGAATGGCAGTGACTCTCCATCCTCTACCTGCCAGTTCCTCCGCAGACGGAGACAGGCCCTCCCCAAAGCAGCTGACATACTGTCTACAGCCTCAGCCGCTGTGGCCCCTCGTAGGGGCTGGGCCAGCTCAAGGACTCTGCTAGGGATCAAGGCTTGAGCTCTTTCAAACCATTTTTACACCCAGTTCCTCATCTGATCCCCATACTCTTGTGACAGAAAAGGGAAATTGAGATCTAGAAGATCGGGACAGCTTCAGAGAGGTGGGCCGTGAGCTAGAGACAGAGCACTTCCTCTGTTGGACCAATCACACTCCCAGCTGCAGAAGGCTTCTACGTCAGTGTTTTCTCCCACTTTAGTTGCATCCAAATCACTGAGGGGGACCTTGTTAAAATACTGATTCCCAGTCCTACCTCCAGGGAATATGATTTGGTCTGTCTGGAGTGAAGCCCTTACCCTGGCATTCCTAACAAGCTGCTACGTAATTCTGATGCTGCAGGTCCATGAACCACACTTTGAGTAGCACTGCCCCAAACGGGCCCCCTGGAGGCTTCCTCTTATTTATCACTAACTGCTCCCGCCTTTCTCAACAATATATATAACAAAATTTCCTCTTTCTATCCTATGGTAAGTAGGATGTTTCAGCTGTAACAAAAACTGCAACCAAAATTAGCTTAAATAATAAAAGAGAACTTTATTATTGTACATGGCAAGGAGTCTGAGCAGATCCTGGGTTGGTTCACTAAGTAACTCAACTGAACAAGGAGTTACCTGGACCAGCTTCCTTCTATTTATCCACTCGGCCAGATGGCCTCTCCTCCCCTAGGAATCCACAGGAGAAAACACGGGACTAAGGGCTCTCAGGGAGACAGTTATTCCAACTCCTTAAAGAAAGGCTGTATAGGGCGCCTGGGTGACTCAGTTGGTTAAGCGACTGCCTTCGGCTCAGGTCATGATCCTGGAGTCCCAGGATCGAATCCCGCATCGGGCTCTCTGGTCAGCAGGGAGTCTGCTTCTCCCTCTGACCCTCACCCCTCTCATGCTCTCTGTTTCTTATTCTCTCTCTCTCAAATAAATAAATAAAATCTTTAAAAAAAAAAAAAAAAAGAAAGGCTGTATAAACAAAATGAGAAGGGAGCCCCAGAGGCTCAGGAGGTAGGGAAATCCATGTGCAACCAGTCTTACATTGCATTCTGAATGTGTTGGAGTTTTCATTTTCCAGTCCTGCTGAGGATTTCCTTCAGGAGTATAGTTTCCCAGTTATTTCTGTTTACACAGTTGGGGGAGGAGGGGCGGCGGGATCCAAGATCAGCAGCCTGGAATGAGGACTTGCTGAATGAGTAGGAAGGGGTTGGAGCAGGCTTTCTGGGAAAGCAGCAGCCATCTCCACCCAACAGTGGAATGACTTCCAGGCCAGTTCACATGAGGGCTGCAGGGAAAGGTCAGTGAGACTTTGAGAGAGGGATGGGGTGAGTAGCAGATACTCATGCAGAGGTGGGAGCTGCTCACAGGACGCAGGCAGTTGTATACCCTAGGATCACTTCTGCAAGAGTAAACCAAACAAACAGGCCTGAGATCAAGCTCTGAGATTAGTAACTGGATTCTATTCTCCATGTCTCCCTAAAGAACTTCTGAATGCCCGCAAATCTCTAAAGTACTGACTTAGCTATTGTGTTTTCTCTCCTGATTCTAATTTATTGAATAAATAATTTAACAACCATAAAGGAAATGAAAACAGAAACAAAAGCATCCATCTTCTTTTCCATATTGCCTTCTTAGTTTTAATTTTGATTTAAATATTTTAGACATATAAACAATTATGGACAATAACTGAAAACCCATATACTTAGCTCCCAGCTCATGAAACACAAAATTACAAACACAACTGTATCTGCACACACCTCCCTAATCTCATTCCCCCCCTCTCCTAAATATGGTATGTATTTTTCCATACATATTTTCTCTTTAGTTGGGATATATGATACAGAAAAGTGCAAAACCATATATGCACAGTTTGAAGAATAATTATAAAGGAGATACCCATAAAACCACATTGCCACCCCCCACATTCTCCAAGGGTCCTCCCTGATGAAGACAACCCCCATTCTCCCAGAGGTCACCAGCATCTTCACTTTTCTGACAATCATTTCCTTGTTTCCAAGCTTAACCACTCTCGTCTACATCTCTAAGCAATGCAGTTTAATTTTAGCTGTTTTTAGACTTTATTTTTTAAAGATTTATCTATTTATTTTAGAGGAGAGAGAAAGCGAGCAGGGGGAGGGGCAGAGGGAGGAGAGAGAGCATCTCAAGCAGGCTCCCTGCTGAGCAGGGAGCCTGACAGGGGGCTCCATCCCACAATGCTGAGATCATGACCTGAGTGGAAATCAAGAGGTGGACACTTAACCAACCGAGCCACCCAGGTGCCCCTGTTTTCACACTTTTTTTTTTTTTAAAGATTTTATTTATCTATCTGAGGGGTAGAGAGAGAGATCACAAGCAGTGGGGAAGGGTAGAGGGAGAGGCAGACTCCCCGCTGAGCAGGGAGCCCGATGCGGGACTCGATCCCAGGACCCTGAGATCATGACCTGAGCCGAAGGCAGACACTTAACCGACTGAGCCACCCAGGTGCCCATGTTTTTAGACTTCAAATAAATGCAGTATTATCCATGCCACTATTGACGAATATTTATTTCCTAGTGTTGTAGTATGACAATCAATGCTGCTATGAGCCTTATTTTAATATCTCTTGCTGCTCTGAACATATCAAGTCACGTCACTCTTGCATTTAAAGCTCTTGACGAGTATCCTTGTTTCAGAAAGGGGTAAAGAAAAAAGCTTGGTTCCGAGTGAAGTGAAGGGAAAATGGGAAAAAAAGAAAGAGAAAAGAGCAAAAAAAAAAAAAGTGCAAATACTCTGTGGAGGAATTTTGCTGGGACTCAGAACTCTTCTACCTCCCAAGTTTTAACTCCAGTACATTGATCTTTGATCACTAGATTCTGTTCTTCCATCTCTTTGCGAAAACCTGGTTTACTTGCTTTTCTATTTCCTTATGACTGCTGGTCCCTTACCCTCCCATCCTTTTCTCTCAGGTATCTGATAAACTAAAATCACTGGATTTTATTTTCTCCCCTATCCTACCAAGATCCTATGTATCCATTTAAGCATCTCCCTAGGGAATGCCTTTGTGTGTTCCCTTTCCAGCACCTGACCGTGGGACAAAACCCATCAGATTAACCCATCAGCCTTCCATGCTCTGCCTCTGGGTGAGCGCCATCACCGTGTGAACTGGTACCACTAAAAATGCATGACGAACAGTGCCCCTGGGCCATCTGTCCGTGTGTTTCTTCTAGTCAGCTCTCTTTTTTTTAAATTGAGGTATAATTGACATATAACATTATATTAGTTTCTGGTGTACAAACATAATGGTTCAATATTTGTATAAATTGCAAAAAGATTACCACAATAAACCCAATCAATATCCAAGTCAGCTTCCTTTTCTAGTTCCAAACTTTTTTTTTTTTTTTAAGATTTTTTATTTATTTGACAGAGAGAGACATAACGAGAGAGAGAGCACAAGCAGGGGGAGTGGGAGAGGGAGAAGCAGGCTTCCCGTTTAGCAGGGAGCCTGATGCGGGGCTCGATCCCAGGACCCTGGGATCATGACCTGAGCCAAAGGCAGACGCTTAACGACTGAGCCACCCAGGTGCCCATCTAGTTCCAATCTTTTCATTCTTTCCAAGACCCCTCTGCACTCCAGGAAATCGCCCCTCCTTCCAGCAAATGGCAATTTGGCTTTTATGGCATAGAGCAATGAGGCTATCAGGCATAAAGAACTCCCTCGACTTCCTACCATCTCCCCTGCGCATTAATCCTCTTCTCTGGGTTTGAGGCTAAGTCTCCCAAGGAGGTTCTAACTTTTCCGGGATTGCACTTGCTCCACCAGTTAGCCCTTTTCTCTCCTGAATTTTCAGTCTCTCCCTCTATATTGTTTCCTTTGCTGCAGCCTATTTTATGTGTCAGTTTCTCCCATCATAATAAATATTCTTCTTCAATCCTGCATCCTTCTCTAGGTAGCACAGCTTCTTTCTCTGTCTCTTTGTAGCCAGTATCCTCACAAGAGTCCCCACTGCTTCCTCCACTCCTTATTCCCATTGCAAGGTAGACTTCCCACCCTCACTGAAGCTGCTCTCCCCAAGATCAGAGTGGCCTTCTAATTGCCAAGCCCAGCGATCTGTCCTTCTTGAACTCTCTCAAGCATGCCACTGTTGACCAGTTTCTCTCTCTTAAAATCCTTCTCCTTTGAATTCCATGAGCCTCTTCTGTCTCTCCTCTCCATCTCCTTCCCATCTCCTTTGTACGGCTCATTCACCCTCTCACCTTTTCAGAGCTGTTGGATCCCGAAATTAGCCCTTGGCTTTCTTCCTTCTTGCTTTACATACACTCTCAAGGTGATTCTGTCTACTCCCATGGTTTCAACTGCCATCTATACATTAAAGATTCTAAATTTAAATTTCCAACCCAGCTGCTTCTCCTGAACTTCATACCCTTATCTTACATAAAACTGACTACTTCACCTCTCCAGCTGGTGGATGTCCCTAAGGGCAGTTCGAACTTAACATCTTCAAAACCTGACTCAGCATCTTCCCACCAAATGTTTCCATCCTCTTTTATTTCCCCCAATTCTCTCTCAACTCCTTGTTTCTTATCCATTGGGCACAAAGGGAGAAATACCATGACAGAGAGGAGGGAGTTGGAGGGTTGGCTTTCCCTTGCTCTCTCAGCCTTGAGGAGGAACAAGGCAGTCTTATTTGCCAACAGCTTCCCAAGGCACAAAAACTTGGCTAATGGCCCACTTGCTCTCAACCCACCTCAGCTGTCCGCCAGCCTCTGATGCACCCCTTTCATGACCCACTGCTATTCCTTAGCCTGGGCTTCCTCTTCCTATCAACTGCTTGATAAATGTGACCGATGTTCAGATTGGCTCTCTCACCTCTTTTCTGATCCCTCTTAAGTGTGCCTCACTGAATGCTAGAAACTTAAAATCTAAAAGCTACTTTTCCCAGAGTACCTTGTATCCTGGATTCCACGCATGACCTAACTTTCACCAAGCAGATCAGTGCACTTGAGTTTTGGAGGGGGAAAGTGAACACTGAGTCGGAGGCCATGATTCTTACTCTTTGGGGAGGCAAGCTCGAATGTGGAAGTGTTAAAAGTTTTCCTTTTTGGGGGTGCCTGGGTGGCTCAGTCGTTAAGTGTCTGCCTTCGGCTCAGGTCATGATCCCAGGGTCCTGGGATCGAGCCCCACGTCGGGCTCCCTGCTCTGCGGGAAGCCTGCTTCTCCCTCTCCCACTCCCCCTGCTTGTGTTCCTGCTCTATGTCTCTCTCTGTCAAATAAATAAATAAAATCTTTAAAAAAAAAAAAGTTTTCCTTTTTGCTGTGGCTGTAGCAGACTTCCCAGTATATGCCTTCCTGGATGTCAAAAAGCAGGGTGGAGGCATCCATTTTGTTGTCTTACTACTCGCTGTAATATCTCCAAGGTCCAGTACAATGCATGGCACATAGGAATTCAATAGATGAATACTGAAAGAAATTTGTGTAATGATCACATTCGGATTATTACCTCCATATACTTTTTCCTCTTGTATTTTATTGGTATTATTAGTATATAGGGACATGAATTGCTGTTATTAATATCAAAGAGGTAGGGAATTCCAGAATGCCATCACTCTGGGCTGGGGGGGAAGGAGCTCCCGTCAAGTTGTGAGAAGTCCTAGGAGTCTTATCCAGAGTGAACACTAAGGGAACACTGTTTGGTTTGGGGTGCACACTGGTAACCATGGACATCTTCCCTGTGCAAGATGACATGGGCCCTGAAGGACTCTCATCCCAAGCTCTTTACATGTAGGCTTTTGATGAATGTTGTTTTCTAGTTTCACTTATTAATTATAATAAAACAAAAATAACGTATGAAACAGATGCAAAAATAACATCTAGAATTCCATGAAAATGGTGTTTTATGAATGTGGTTTGAGGGTCCATCGTTGTCCTACCTACTATTATTGCATGTTACTTTCTCATACCTTATGTCTCCAGTCACCTCTGGAAGGATTATGGTCAAATCCCATGGGTGGGTGAGGATACTGGAGCCACATCCCCTATTCTCCCTCCCACCTCATGCCCAGTTTGTTTTGTATTTTCATTGGTCTATCATTTCAGGTTTAAGCACTTCCCAGCTTAAGGGAACATGATTCCATCAAGTGGAAAAAGAATTTAGGGGAAATATAATCCCCTGCACCCTGAGAAAATGCACCCTGTCTCCTGATGTTCCTTTCTTTTGGGTCCTCTCCCGCATTTACATTCTTTGTCTTCCTAGGCATCCTGACCCACTCAGAGACTGTTGGATTTGAGGCTGGGAAGGGCCTGCTTTTCTGAGGCAGAAAAAGAGTATCAGGGAAAAAGAACTTGCCATTTGGGGGCTTCCTAGCTCTGATGTTTGTTTTGACGTTTCTTGAAATTGCCAGCTGAGAGTCCCTTTGGTTGGCTAGAGACATTAAGGTGTAGTGAAACATTTAAATGTCCTGAGGCAGGATAGGATTAAAATAATCTCTAGAGCAGGGGTTTGCGTATTTTTTCTGTTAAGAGACACGGGAAATATTTTCAGCTTGGTAGGCCATATAATTTGTCTCTACTCAACTTGCAGCTGTAGAGAGAAAGTCACAGACAAGACATATATGGTACGTGTGGCCAGATTTGGCTCACTGGCTGTAACTTGCCAACCCCCGGGTAAGACAAATAAATGCATCCTAACTGCATCGTGATCTTTTCAAATGTGCTCCATCCAAACATCCAAATGGCTGAAACCCTGCTTCATTTCTGATTCAAGTCTCAGTTATTCCTTTGTGAAGAACAATCAATAACCAAGTCTTCAGATTATTAATATTACTAACTTACCCGAAGATTGGATAAATGAGACTTACTAGAAAATAAATGAATGGAAAGTCAATGTTAAGTCTCACTAGATGTGTAGTTTTGGGTAAGTTGCAGCACTACTCAAGACCCCAGTTTTGTTTTGTTTTTTTTAATCTGTGGGATTAGGGGGTTCGATCTCTTGATTTATTTCCTTAAAAAAGTTTGTTTTTTGGGGGTCTCCTTGTGGTGGTGGTACGAGAGCAGAGTGGAAACTGAGGCAGCCAGTCACTTCAGGACAGGATTGAGAAGGTTTCTTCCCCTCTTTGACTGAGTTTTAGTTGCAAGGAGGCATTCTGCTTCCAGAAAATTCTCAAGAAAAGTACTGCAGGCAACAGTAGTAATGGGTGGATCAGGCTCTAAAGGAAAGCATGGAGAGATTCAACCAATTAGCCTGAAAGTTGGGGATAAGGTTCTTCTCCCAGAATATGGAGGCCCCAAAGTAGTTCTGGACCACAAGGATTATTTCTTATTTAGAGATGGTGACATTCTTGGAAAATATGTAGACTGAAATAAATCACTATTGAAATGGCATCGTGTGAAGCTGTCCATTCCACTGAAGTTCTGAAATCTTTCCTATGAATAATTTCCATGCCTAATGATATCTAAGAACATAATAATAAGTCATTGTTTACTTTTTTACAAAAATAATTCATGTTGATCAAAGCACGTTTAGAAAACAGAATTAAGCAGAAAGAAGAAAACAAGAATCCCCACAATTCCACCACCAAGAGATAACACTTAACATTTTGGAACACGTCCTTTCAGTTGTCTATCAATTTAGCTATTCTGTTTCCTGCCTATCCTTTAAATAATAAAAATGGGATCATAACAAACAGCTTTGTGATCTCAAGTTTTCACTTAATGTAACATGAACATTTTTCTGTGTTATTAAATCTTTTTTTTTTTTTAAGATTTTATTTATTTGAGAGAGAGAGAGAGCACAAGAGGGGGGAGCGGGAGAGGGAGAAGCAGACTCCCCGCCGAGCAGGTAGCCCGATGCAGGACTCGATCCAGGGACTCCAGGATCATGACCTGAGCCGAAGGCAGTCGCTTAACCAACTGAGCCACCCAGGCGCCCAAATCTTTTTCTACAATATCATATTTATTAGCTGAGTTCTATTATGTGGAGGTACCACAATTCATTTAACCAGTACACCCTTTCACTAGATTGCTTCAACTTTTTTATTTCCAAAAACTGTATCACAATGGACAGTTTTGTAGAGAAAGCCAACCATGCATGATACATATATTCCCTTATTTTTTTTTCAACTTGAAAACAAGTTCAGTAGTCATTCCATGTTTTGCCAATAGAGGTCATTTTAGGCTTTCTCAAAGTTAAGGCCTTAAAGCCATTTCTGTAATATATAAGAACAAAAATAGTGGTTTTATTGTGAAAATGATTCAATTTTGGATCTTCGGTAATAATCAGCTCCAAAGGAAGAATCAAACTCCTTTATTTTTATCTCTAACAAAACTACTCTCTCTTTCTCTCTCTCTCTCACACACACACACACACATACACACCCAATACTCAAATAATGAACTGCTTTGTTAGGATTTCAACACAAAATGAATAAAAATTACCTCTTTTGCCCAATTCAGAATAACTCTGAATGCTCTGCTTTACACAAAGACCTAAAGTGTCTGCAGAAGACTGCAGTGGATAGTGACAAGCAGGGAAGGGAACTCAATGCTGAAAATATTGACCTCCCATGAGAAAAGCCCAGACAGCTCCTTTAGAAATACAGATTTGGGGATAACACTGAACGGAGTCTTGCCTAGACCATTACTTATCTATCACCTACTAGCCAGGTTTTGGTAGGTGATACTACGTACATTTTGTTAGAACCTGAAATAATTGTTTTATGGGCATTTTTCTTGATTTTTATCAAGACCATAAATTCCCAAAGGCAGTGATCTGCCTATACTTCTTGGCGCACCACCCAATTACACCTAGCAAATTACTAAGTACAAGGGAGGTACTTTACAGTTGCAACTCAATGCTAATGGCAAGTTTCTATTCTGGTATAAAGGTGATTATTGAGATGCAGAGTGGTGGTTAGGGTGTCGGCTCTGGAGCCAGGTTGCCTATGTTTGAATCCCGACTCTGTTACTAGCTGTACTAGGTACTTTACCCCCGGAGCCAATGTTTGTAAATGTGGGTCGCAACAGTACATACCTCAGGTGGTGGTTACGAGAATTAAATGAGATTAGACATGGGGGCGCCTGGGTGGCTCAGTCGTTAAGTGTCTGCCTTCGGCTCAGGTCATGGTCCCGGGGTCCTGGGATCGAGCCCCGCATCGGGCTCCCTGCTCCGCGGGGAGCCTGCTTCTCCCTCTCCCACTCCCCCTGCTGGTGTTCCCTCTCTCGCTGTCTCTCTCTCTGCCAAATAAATAAATAAAATCTTAAAAAAATAATAAAATAAATGAGATTAGACATGTAAAATGGTTAGCAAAGGGCCTGGCCCATGACAAGTTCTTGATAAGTGTTACTAGACCGATTCTGGATTAAGTGATTACTGAGGTGGTTGTTTTTTTTTTCCTCTCTGTCATTTTTAAATTCTGATTCTTCCTGGCTGATGCTCTCTTTAGCTCTTCCTGTGGCCTCCGAGGACACCAGCCTCTCTGGCCTTGCGGGTTCACTTGCTGTCTGTGGCCAATGGCAACACTAGCTCCAGGAAGCACTCCAATAGTCAGAGGCCACACGTCTACCTGGTCCCCTCCTGTTGCCTCCTTTTAAATTTTACTCCAGCCATCTTTCATCTGTTCAGGAGTTCCATTTGGTTTCACCCAATCACATAGACAGTCATCTTCATACATGAGATCGAAGAGGTCAACAGGAAACAGAAACGCTTTTCTTCATAGGGCTCAAAAGAAGTGTGCTTGGGCCAGAAAGAAAGAAAGCTTTGTGAAAGAGGGAGAGTCAACAGGGATGGAAATAGCACAGCATCTGAAGATGAAGCCAGTTGTGCCAAGGTTTCCGTTTTTCCCCCGAGTCAGCCATTTTGTGCAGTGGTTCTCTGCCCTTTTCCTATTCCAGTACACGCCTGCCTGTAATAGTGGAGTCTCTAGGGCTGGGCAGGTGGGAGAAATAAAACTCACGTCTCCTTTGGGGCAAGTTCTGGAGGCAGGCTGCGTTATGGTTAAAAAAAAGTCCTCCTCTCCCATTCTGAGAGGTTCTAGAGGAGTATGTGATCTCCTCCCTACCAAGTCAATGACATGAGACTAACACAAGAAATAAGCAAACAAGTAAATATTATGTTAAGCTGAAGCTGACTTTATTACAATTTGGAGGTTGGAGCAGTTGTGTAAGGAGAAATGGCACTGAAAGCAGCTGAGCCCTTAATGAGGCTGGGATTTCCCAGGTAGAGGGGAGAGGGTTTTCAGGCATCTGAAAGAAGCAGAAAGTGGAGGAGTGTAAGGAGACAGGCAGGAGGCATACTGTACGCAAGAAAGTAGGAAGGCCGCACTGTGGAGGCAGAACAGTTCAGATGTAACGTGTTAGGCATTAGGGAATCAAAGAAGGTTTTTGAACAAAGGATTGATAGGGCAGCAGTATTCCTTTTCAACTGGAGGGGACGGGCCTGGGGGAGAGGACTGGAAAGAGGGATGTTCAGGTCAGGCGTGGACTGAAGTAGCAGCTCACCATGATTGCACTATCTGAGGGGCCTTGTCTAAGGGACTTGATCCAGGGGAGCCCGTTTTCTCATCTGTAAAATGATATGCCAGAGGTTTCTGGGAGAATTAATCATTTACCAAGTATTTTCCTGGGTTCCTAGAATGTGCCAGACACTTTGCTAGGTGCCAGAGATACCAAAATGGACAAGAAAATGTTACAGTCTCTGTCTTCCAGGAAATTGCCACCTAGTATAGGAGACTGACAATAAAAAAAAAAAAGTCAACAGATTAAAAACTGCCAAGTCTGATAAGGTGATACTGTGATGAAGAGAGGCAGGAAGGGCATCTACTTTTTTTAGTTCAAGGGGTCAGGAAAAGTCTCTCTGAGGAAATGGAATTTATTGAGACCAGAGAACTGAGAAGGAGGCTATCAGGCAAAGAGCAAAGGGAAGAACATTCCAGAGAGAGGAATAGTATGTGCAGAGGCAGGAAAAGCTTGGTGTGTTTCCAGGAGACGCAAAGAACCTTAGAGCACAAGGAGTGAGGTGGGGGAGATGGAAAGAAGGGCAGTGGCTGGATCATGGCAGGAACGTGGGTTCTATTCTAAAAGAGAGAGTAAGGCGAAGGACATAACTATATGTGCATTGTAAAACTATTACTCTGCTGTGTGCTAAACTTTGGTGGGGGGCAAGAGTAGGGATGGGGATATTATTTAGGACGCTCTCTATTGCAAGGGTCTGGGTGACAGACGGTGCTGTCTTCCATTAGGGTGGGGGCAGTGGAGCTGAAGGGAAGTAGATGGATTCAAGAAATATTTTAAAGGTAGAATCAAAGATCTTGTACGTGGGGGAGAAAAGGGAAGGAAAGACTCTTGGGTTTCTGGCTTGCACGACTAGGTAGAAAATATTATTTGCTGATGGATAAGACCAGAAGATGCAGAATTCTCAAGCCAGGCATAAGAAAACACATAAAACACCTTGTTCAGTGTCTCGCACATAGAAGACCCTCAATAAATAGAAATTACTATTGTTGTCTGGTTGTTCTGTATTGTAGAACAATGGCTTCTAGAAAACAGCTGGGAACAGTAACTTCTCTGTCCTTAAATGTAGTAGGCAGGCATGAAATAGAACAGGATTCTGAGACAAATGGATGATAGGTCTTCATGAAATAAATTACAGCAAAATCTTAAGAAGTTAAGATGCATGTCAATTAATCTTCAACAGAGGAGGAAAGAATATGCAATAGGAAAAAGTCTCTTCAACAAATGGTGTTGGGAAAACTGGACAGCCACATGCAAAAGAATGAAACTGAGTCACTTTCTCACACCATACACAAAAATAAACTCAAAACACATTAAAGACCTAAATGTGAGACCTGAAACCATAAAAATCCTAGAAGAGAGCACAGGCAGTAATTTCTCTGACATCAGCCGTTAACTACATTTTTCTAGATATGTCTCCTGAGCCAAGAGAAATACAAGTAAAAATAAACTACTGGGACTTCAACAAAATAAAAAGTTTCTGCACAGCAAAGAAAGCAATCAACAAAACTAAAAGGTAACCTACAGAATGGGAGCAGATATTTGCAAATGATGTATCTGACAAAGGGTTAGTATCCAAAATATATAAAGAACCAATACAACTCAACACCCCAAAAATAAATAATCCAATTAAAAATGGGCAGGAGACATGAACAGACATTTCTCCAAAGATGTACAGATGGCCAACAGACACATGAAAAGATGCTCAACATCACTCATCATCAGGGGAATGCAAATCAAAACGACAATGAGATTTCACCTCACACCTGTCAGAATGGCTAAAATCAAAAACACAAGAAATGACAAGTGTTGGGGAAGATGTGGAGAAAAAGGAACCCTTGTACACTGTTGGTGCAAATGCAAACTGGTGTAGCCACTGTGGAAGACAGTATGGAGGTTCCTCAAAAAGTTAAAAATAGGTGGGTATTTGGGTATTTACCCAAATTTTACCAAATTTACCCAAAGTTAAAAAGCTAAAAATAGGACGAGCCCAGGCACTACGGGGTATTTACCCAAAGAATAAAAAAAAAAAAACACAACACTAATTCAAAAGGATACATGCACCCTGATGTTTATAGCATTATTTACAATAGTCAAATTATGGAAACAGTCCAAGTGTGCAGCGACTGATGAATGGATAAGGAAGATGTGGTACACATACACACACAATGGAATATTATTTGGCCATAAGAAATGATCTCTTGCCGTTTTGTAACAACATGGACGGAGCTAGAGAGTATAATGCTAAGCAAAATAAGTCACAGAAAGACAAATACCATGTAATTTCACTCATATGTGGAATTTAAGAAACCAACGAATGAAGAAAAAAAAGAGAGAGAGACAAACCAAGAAACAGACTCTTAACTATGGAGAACAAACTGATGGTTACCAGAGGGGAGGTAGTAGAGGGAGGGGTGAACTAGGTGATGGGGATTAAGGAGTGCACTTGTTGTGAAGAGCACTGGGCATTGAATGGAAGTGTTGAATCACTGTATTGTACACCTGAAACTAATATCACACTGTATGTTAACTATACTGGAATTAAAATTAAAAAATTTTAAAAAGTTATGATGCATAGAAGGGAATACCTACAATACAGCCAACTGAAGAAACTTTGGTTTATCAATCACCGTCTGATAAGGTCTTACTGCTTCTCTGAAATCACAGTAATAAAAACATGAAAACCACCAGAATGCTTCACACATTTAAAGCTTTTATTTTGAAAAATAAAATACAAAAGTCATTAAGTTGTAAATGTATACGGTAATTCCTCAACTTCTCAAAAACAATACAATGAATTATTTAAATAATTAAGATATTTAATATTATCCACATCAATACATTTAAAAAGCAAGTGTTCTACGAAACATCAGAACATGTACAGACAACCTATTCCAAGAAGAAACTGCCCAATTCTGCTTATAGAATTCCATTTTAAAACCCTCCCCTTGAAACAAAAGTTTGGAATCTGGTAAGAAAAGATGAGGACCAGAGCAGTTTTAACAGAAAGCACACGCTCCCTCCGGGCTTCTTATCCACAGGGTTGTGCATGTAATTAGGATCAAGAGCACTGCAGTGAGGAAGCAGATCACTCAGGAAGGCCCAAATGTATATTGACATCCCACCCTCGCAGTGGGAGGAGACCGGCAAGCCAACAGGAGATGCAGGCCATGGTACATACTCTCCACTGATCTCAGCGGGGGACAGCCAGTCCTAGAACTTTCCCTTCTGTTGAAGGCAGCAGTCTTCCCTAGGGCAAACAAATAGAATATGGTTACAGGTGTGGAGTCACACTTCATTCTCCCCAGCACCCAGCTGCGGTCCCGGCCTGAGCCAGGTAGGCAGCGAGGAGGACAGACGGTCACAAGAGCAGCCGCCTCGGAAGGACTACCAAGGAAGCACACACTCCCTCAGTCTGGGATGCTTTCGGACGCCTGCCGGTCGCTTCGGGACGCCAAACAAGCAGATGGCAGCCAAAGCACGGGCTGCTCCTGCCCATTGCTGAATGACTGCGACTGTCATCTGCAATGGAAGCTACTGCAGGGGCACTGGTAGGGATGTCACATGTCCAGGGGTCTGACATGCTGACTCTGCATTTGAAAGAGTAGATACCAAGGTTCTTTAAAGGAAGATTTAGAGAACACAGCGACTGCCATTCAAACGCCAAAGGGACCGCAAAGACAAGAAGAAAGACTAGTATCCTTCCTGAGATGCTTTGTTGTCTTCCTGCTTCTTCTGAGTCCTCTCGCTGCATGTGGCCCCTACAAGCTACAACAAACATACAAGGAGGAAATGATGCTGTGGAGTCAACTCGAAGGCTGGAGTCAACTGACACTGCATTCTGCCTTGTGAAACATTCAATAAGTGGATCCCTGTGTGTGTATTTCACGGAGGGAATTATCTATAAAAGGTATGATAACTGCTGTTACATACGTACATAGAGTGTATGTCTAACATTTAGCATTTGCTCCTTAGCAAAAGGGCAGTCAAAAATCCTGAAACCTATTAATATTATCAGCTCAAAGTCATCCATGATTTTGACATGGCATAGCAGTGTTCATGTGCTTTTTCAGTCTATTATCCATTAACCCAGCAAGTCATAAAAAAATCTCTTAATTCAAATTATTCAGTCTTAATTATCTCATCAGTACAACAGGTATAATACCACCTACTTTGCCAGAGTGGTCTGAACTCTGAATGAGTTCATTCATATATTACATATATGAATATCCTATTATATATTATACAGTATGTGTCATATATGTTATTTATATATTACATATGTAAAATGCTTGATATTTTATGCCTCGTATAGAGTATGCAGTCAGTACAATGTTATTACGTAAAATAAAACTAAAATGGCAAGCAAAACTGTAAGAAAAAATCAGATTTTTACAAAAGCTTTTCAAGTTCCAAACGATCTAAGGCATGACCACATCATTCAGAACAGAACACAGTCTTAAGGAAGTGTGGGAAAGGGGTGTGAGCTCTGAGCGGCTGCGTCAGGAGCTCTGGGTTCAGAAACCAGCTTTGCCACTAATTGGCTGGTGTCCCTGGACACGTACCTGATGATTACTCAGATATGAAGGGGACTGATAAGACATGGCTGGCCTAGCCCAACTGCAGCCCTTACCTACAATGAGACAACGTGGGTTACAAACAAGACCTCGCTGTACGTTAAAATCGGCAAGGACAGACTTGACCAACTCCCAAAACTATTCCTGCAAAAACCTGTGCACGCACAGCACACACAGAAGCAACACGGGGTGGTGGAAGCGGCTCTGGCTGTCCTACTGTGCTGTGACTGTGGCAAATAACCGGCTCTCTCGGGGATCAGCTTCCTTACCTGCAAACAGGGTAGCGGGGTCAACGGTCTCCAAATCTCTTCCAGTTAAAATATTTTATCATCTTACACTCCTCCTAATATTAAAAATAACAACTAACACTGTTTGAGTGCCTAGTAACAAGCTTTCTGTAGACATTATTATGGTTAATTCTTACTAGTACTCTCTTATTAATACCGTCCTCACTTTACAGATGAGGAAGCTGAGACACAGAGAAGCGATTTGCTCAATGCCACAGAGCCCAGATTCCAACCCAGGCTGATGGACTCCAGAGCTGTGCTCTCCACTCCAGCCACATTGCCTCCTAGGAGAGCTTAAGCAGGGAAACCCAAAGACCAAGGAATGTCCCCCAACTCTCACCTCACGTACATAAGTGGTTCCTGGCTCTGCTACTCCACTTCCTCAGTCTGTCAAAGGAAGCAAAAGATGTTTTAAAAGTCCTTGAAGTTGGTCAGGATGAAAAGTGACTGCTCCCATTGAAATATCAGGGGTAGCTTGTAGGCTCTGATCACAGATTTTCTAATGAACTCAGTCTGCTACTATTGTATAATAAGGAATCTGACTGGACTATGTCCCTAGTTCCTGGTAGGGAGACTCTAAATTCTTGGATTTTCCCACGTAACGGGAATGTCTTCATTATTCTGGAGCTCCCTGGATCATACTTGAATTTATGCTACGAGATGAGATAACTCAGGATGGGGGCTGGTCACAGAAAGATCAAAAGATCAGAAACCGGCTTTGCCACTAATTGGCTGGTGTCCCTGTGATTAGAGATTTGGGAATTTAAGCCAGCCAACCTCTGGATAGGGGATGTTGGCTGGCACTGACTTCAATCACATGGTCAATGATTCAGTCAATCACGTCTATGTAATTAGATCCCAATAAAAACTATGGATGCTGAAGTTCAGTGGAGAGCTTCCTGCTTGGTGAATGCACTGACGTGTTGCTGAGAGGGAGAAGTACCCTGATTCCCTGGGGAATGGGCACAGCTCTGTGTTTGAGACCCTTGCAGTCCCTGTCCTACATGTCTCTTTGTTTGGCTGATCCTGATTTGTATCCTTTATAATAAAACTGTAACTGGCAGTACAGTACTTTGCTGAGTTCTGGGAGCCACTTTAGCTAAATACCAAACCTGAGGGTTCTGTGGGCTTCCATTTTCTCATTTATTTTAAGTTAAATTCCTTTACAGCCCTTTTCTAAGTATGTGTGTGTGTGTGATGCATTAAACTAACCACAGTAAGGGGCTTAAAGTTCCTAGTAAGCCTTTTGCACATTTTTTTTTTTTTTACTGATTTGTAGGAATCCTCTATTCTACAAATGAGTCCTTTGTTTCTAATTATTTTATTCCACTTAAGGTATACTTTTTTACTCTCCTTATGATGCTTTCTAATAAGTAAATATTACTGATTTTAATGGAGCCCAAGTTATCCATTTTAAAATTAATGATCAGTGTTTTTTACGATCTGTTTAAGAAATCCTTCCCTCTTAAGGTCATGGAGATATTCTCCTTTATCGTCTCCTAAAAACTTTATTATTTTGCCTTTCACATTTAGGTCTATAATCGGCCTGGATATGATTTTTATGTATGCAGTGAAGCAGAGGTATCCCTTTAATTTTAGTCTCAAATTCCCTTTCTTGATTCCCTCAAACTTATTATGCAAAACAGTCTTTGGATTTGACATTCCTTCAAGACTTGCCTCTTGGATTTTTCTCTGGCTCCAACTGCCACACCCTGCAAGTGATTGATGGCTTATTGATGAATCCATCCAGGTTTCTGGGGCATCACGCCTAGCCCAGGCTCAGGACCCAGTGCCCCCTTATCTGCAAAAACTGATTAGTCTTTAGGGGAGATCAGAAGTTCCTTAAGAAGATCTCTTTTTTTCTGTGACTCTTGAGGACTTCCAACTTTTCACCCATAACAGAAATTCAGTAATCATTTGTTGAATAAATAAAATGAATGAATGGGAGGATTAAAATTGAACATATGCTAATAAGAATGTGCCATGAAAGTAGTTTGGAATTCTCAAGTATACATATCCGCTATTAATGGCTGACTGTTATCGGACAAGGATCTGAGAAGACAGAGCCTTCGACCCTGGTGTGAGAAGGCAGCTTCTCTTAGAGAGCCCAGCCCACTTACTGCAGGCTTGCTTCAGGCAACACGACTTCACACAGAGTCTGTGAGGAGGTATGTTTCCCTCACCAATCCATACCTGGGATGATTTTAGAAACCGAGTTCATTGCGGAGTCTTCATTTTCTATTTACAAGCCAACTACTGATAGCAGCAGCCTGGAGGCAACACGTATTACCACTAGGCTAGAAAGGGACGTCTTCTGCTGGGCTCGAGTAGTAGCTGACAATTTTCTCCCCACTACTGTATAGGAATGGCGATGATGGCCAGATGCAGGACACTCCGGGCCACTTCAGGCACACAGTGTCACCTGTAACACTGCCTGTCTCTCTTCGACTCAAGAAACAGCACTGACCCAGGTAAGTGAAGGCGTGACATTGCAAGGATAACTCTGGATCTGTTTTAACTAATTTTTTAAAAAAGTAAGAGTTATAATTTTCAAACTCTCACTGTCCTTTCCCAACCTGGGGGCTTTGCAGTTGAGGGCCAATGGCTGTGAATATCATGTATTCACAAGTCTCCTGGGCTCCAAGTAAGACAAGTTAAAAGGCCATGGATGTCTATGTGATAAGAACAAAGCGTGGCTGTATAGTTTTATTTCAAGTTAGATATCAGAAGGCCGGAGCAGATTCACTAAGGCAGGCTTCTTGTATGTGGAATACCATATGGCTTATAAGTTACCTCAAGCAATTGGATTTTAGTTATCAATAAAGTAGTTCCCTAATTTTGGAAGACATTGACACTGAGCTCTCTCAAATTAAGACGGTGTTAAATTACTGTTAAAACCAACAATTACCAGAGGCCAATCTTTCTACCACCAGCCTAGCACTCTTTAAAAAGATCCCTCTGACACAAGAGTCTATCTATCAGATTAAGAAGAGGGAGCAGATACAGTACCTGAGGTTTTTCTTTAAGAAATTCAGGGAGCTGAAATTCTCCTTTATAGACCTGGAAAAACAAAGCCAAGTGTGAGTTTAAGGAAACAGGTACTGTCATCATCATTTCAGGATGCTTGCAATGCCCGATGGTGGATGGATTTACTGCTTCCGTCTCGGTGAGTTTTAGAATGGGAGGGAAGCCTGTCAGTTTAAAAACTGCTAGCATTGAAGGGCTGAGTGAAATTCCCATTCACTCTGGTCCCACCTGTTCTACATTTGCCTGAGTGCTCCCAAATGCGGGCTGGCTGGGAGAGGGCTCAGTCTGAAGAAGAAAAAAAGCATCCCAACATTCCAAGCTCCAATCATTTGAGCTGAGAGAGAAAGCAAGCCCTGGGCCATCTCTCTCAAGCAACCAACAGAATTCACACAATTTAGGAACAGGCTCCTCCTGGTATCCCTTTAAAATCTCCACCCTTACAAATCTTAGATTTATTCCAAATTTACTTTTTTGTTGTTGTTGTTGTTAAAGATTTTATTTATTTGAGAAAGAGGGAGACAGAGATGGTGGCAGAGATAGTGAGAGAGAACACGAGTGGGGAGGAGAGGGACAAGCAGACTCCCTGCTGAGCAGGGAGCTGGACGTGGGGCTCAATCCCAGGACCTTGGGATCATGACCTGAGCCAAAGGCAGATGCTTAACTGACTGAGCCACCCAGGTGCCCCCCAAATTTACTTTTCTTAATGTGCCCTATATTCCCATAATAATTTGAATATTAGATGATTCTTAAAATGATATACTTTTAACCTCATAAAAATCTTATAAATAAAAACTTACTCTTCTCAATATATAAAATTATGTTTTAATACAAGCAATAAGGAAATAACTTTAAAAAACAATACCATTTATAACAACATAAAAAAAAAAACCCCACCAGATACCTAAGAATAAATCTAACACAAGATGTATAAGATCTTTACACAGAAAACTATAAAACATTATTGAGAGAAATGAAAGACCAAAAAATAGACATACCACTTCCAGGGATTGGAAGATTCAATATAGTAAAGATGTTCATTCTCCTCAGGGAATTCCAATCAAAATTCCAGCATACTTTTTTGGGCAGAGGGGGCAGGGGTAATTTCAAGCTGATTGTAAAAGTTATATGGAAATGCATAGGGCCAAGAATAATCAAAGTAATCTTAAAAAGAACAAAGTGGGGGATCTACTCTACTAGATACTAAGACTTATTATTACAGCTATAATTAAGCCAACTATACAGCTAGATATATATACACACATAAGTTATAACTGTTATAATATACAAATATATGTTACAATATATATTATTATATATGTAAAATAATAAAGATAATAAGTTAGAGTGAAGACAGTAAGGCTTTGGTACAAGTATGGACAAATATATTAATGAAACAGAATGAAGAACCTAGAAACAGACCCTTGTGTACAGATACTTGGTTTATGATAAAGGTGGCATTGCAAGCAATGCAATTAGAATGAATAAATAAATGTGGTATATAATGATATTGAGTAGCAATTAAGAAAAATGAACTACTGCTATGAATCACAACACATAATGAGGAAGGGGATAAAAGCCAGACCCCTAAAAATGATATACATGTTTCCATTTAAGTATCTTAAAGTTTCTAAAAAAGCGGAACAACTTCATGATGTTAGAAATCAGGATACTGTTTACTCTGGGGAGGAGGGAAGTGGTAGTGATTGTGAAGGAGATGAAAGAGGCTTCCAGGGTGCTGGGAATTTTGTCTTGATATGGGTAGCAATTGTGAAGGTGTATTCATTTTTTTTAGTGATTTTTATTTATTTATTTGTCAAAGAGAGAGCAAGCACAGGCAGAGGGAGAAGCAGGCTCCCCACTGAGCAAGGAGCCTGACGTGGTACTCTATCCCAGGACCCTGGGATCATTACCTAAGTTGAAGGCAGACACTTAACCGACTGAGCCACCCAGGCGTCCTAGGTGTATTTGTTTTATATCATTAATAGAGCTATGATTTGTGTAATTTTTCTGCATGTTATACTTCAAGAACAAAATTGAACAAATTAAGCCAGTAACTTAATACTAAAAATTTACTGCTAACACACACACACACTTTAAATACAAGGATGTTTGTTTCAACACTGCAACAGCAAAAAAACTGGGAACTATTTGTGCCAATCAAGAGTAAAGAAGGTCTCCATTAGCCAAAGTTTGATAACTGCTGAACCTGAGAAAGTATGGTCAGAAACTACAGATGGTTATTGGGAAGAGAGTCACTGAGTAGCCTCTCCGAGCAAAAAAAAAAAATCTTCTAAATGGTGACTCCTAAAGCCCACAGACCTAATGGATTCCTACTTGGTTATAAGATGACTGATCCACTTCTAAAAGTAGCAGCATTCCCTCTGAAATGACTGTACCTTTTGCCTGTCTCTTTCTCTACAATTTCTAAAACCTGCTCCATTCTTTACGGTCTCTTAGAAGCCTAAATTTAAAACAGAGACATTGGACTTTTGGGCAAGGCATGTCTTCAGAGATGCATCATGATGGAAGCTAAGGTGGGTGCAGGACAACAACACTGCATCCACTAGGACTGTTTCAAAAGTTACCACCATCTCTGTCATACCCTCAAATAATCCCAGCTCAACAGGGGGTCTGGCCTAGCTCCTCCCTGAAGAATCTGCACGTAAGGGGCGCCTGGGTGGCTCAGTCGTTAAGCGTCTGCCTTCGGCTCAGGTCATGGTCCCAGGGTCCTGGGATCGAGCCCTACATCGGGCTCCCTGCTCAGCGGGAAGCCTGCTTCTCCCTCTCCCACTCCCCCTGCTTGTGTTCCTTCTCTCACTCTCTCTGTCACATAAATAAATAAAATCTTGAAGAAAAAAAAAAAAGAATCTGCATGTAAGAAGAATCCTCTTTGTTCTACCCTATCACCACAGGCCAAAAATTGTTCTAGCTTCCTGCACCGTGCCTCTCCCACCCCCACTTTACTGAGATATAATTGACATATGACATTGTATTACTGTTGCAGCTTTCTGATGTAGGAAGTAGCTAAGCCCCTGGCGCTGTGTATCATGTTAGTTCTGACTTCCACTGTGCCTGTCTGCAAGCAGACACTAAATCCAGCACAGGGGCTCAAGCCAATAGGATGTTTTTCTTGTTTTTTGTTTTACCAGATTCTCAGGTGTCTTTCCTTCTCCCTCTATTCACGTAACTGTGTCCCAGCCCCCACCTTCCAAGCCCCTAGGGTATACCCTAAGCAGGCTTAGGATCCTGTACCCTGGCTGCATTACTGAACAGAACAAGCAGATTTGCCCTAGTCCCTCTTCCAGTTAGTGGGTTAGGTCCCCAAGCAATTTTTCTTATATTCCTCATATCCTCTGACTCAGAAACTGGCTCTCCTCTCTTTTAGCTAGTCTCTTCTGCTAGAATTCAAGCAGAAGGTTCAATGAAAGCCCGGGGGGGTTACACAGCAAGTCAGTGGCAGGGTGAGGCTCAGAAGGCCCCACCCAGCACTGTCTTGTCTTTTATTACCATTAGCAAATCTTATGGTTAAACCTTCCCTTTTCTCAGTTCATTATAAAAACCAGCAAGGCATGACAGAAAATATGAGTGGGAATATAAAATATTGTAAGAGTCTTCCAGGAACCAACAGTTCCAGAGAGGTAAGACTTATAAGGGGGGAAAACACCCCTAACTATATGATGTCACAAATTTAATAAAAAACCAAAAAGGGGTCAGGATAAGACATTAGATAAAAGGCTCAATCAAAAAGTAAGTGGGAAGCTGCCTCCTTTCCTTATCCTTTAGAGAACAAATGCTTCAAAAGATAGAAACTATGGTACCGACAAAAAGAACACTTTCTACTGACAAAGCAATTCCTATTTAGTGAAGGAAACCCAGCACTACATTGCTTATAAAAACAGCAAAGTTAGGTATGGAAATTCCTTTGGTTAAATGAACAGATGCTATTCTCTGGTACTAATGGATTGAGGATTGTGCTTGACAGCAATGAACTAGGCACTCAGAATCTAAACATTCCTACAGAACCCTCTCACCTCAAGCCCCAAAGGCATGATGAGGAGACAAAAGTAGGCTCCTGATTTGGAGGGTGCGTTGGGAAATAAAAATAATAAGAACAGCAGGTAAACATTATTGTCTCAGGTTGGTGTTAAGTGGGTGCTTCTATGTATTATCTCATTGAGTCCCACAATCTCTGGAAGGAGGTATTATTTATTCCTATTTTACAAATGAAGAACTAAGTCACAGAGAAATTAAGTATTTTGTCCAACGTAGTGAAATGGGAAGCAAATAGGTACCATGATTGAACTTGCATTTTAAAAGGATCATCCTAATTGCTCTGTTTACATGGTAGAGGGCCAAGGATAGAAGTATGGAGGTTATAGCAGTAATCCAGACAAGAGAGGATGATAAGGAGATGGTGAGAAGTGGTACGTTTGTGGATCTTTATTTTTCTAATTACACCTAATTACACAGACTGGATGTGGGATGTGAGAGAGCAGAGGGGAGTCAAGGATAATTCCAAGGTTTTTGGCCTAAGCAACTACCAGGTGGAAATACGGAGTTGCCATTAACTGAATTGGGAAATATTCTGGCTACAGCATATTTCAGGGGGAAGAGCAATAGTTTAGTTTTGGGTATGTTAAGCTTGAGATGTCTATTAAACAATAAATGACAATGTCAAGTCAACAATTGGATATACAAACCTAGAGTTCATAGAAGTCTTGGTTGGGATATATAAATTTGAAAATCATCAACTTACAGATGGTATTTAAAGCCCTGATACCTGATAAGATAACCCAGGGGCTCAGGGTAGAGACACAATAGCAGAGGACTTAAGACTGAGATATGGGGGCATTCTAGCATTGAGAGGGCAGGGAGAAGAGGAAGAAACAGCAAAGACTGAAAAGAAGCTACCAGTAACACAGAAGGAAAACAAAAAAAGTGGTGTCCTTAAAACCAAGTGAAGGAAACCTATTAAGGAGGTAGTAATCAATTGTGTCAAAAGAGGTTGGGAGCTAAGACGATAACTGACCACTCGATATAGCAACATGAAGGTCACCGTCAATTTGACAAGAGCAAATTAAATAGAATGGTAGCTGTGAAATTCTGTATGGAGTGGATGTAAGAGAATGGCGAGGAACTGGAGACAGGGAGTACAGAAAACTTCAGTTTTGATGTAAAGGGAAGCAAAGAAATGGCAGGGCAACTGGAATCAAGAAGTATGGGTGTGGGCGCCTGGGTGGCTCAGTTGGTTAAGCGACTGCCTTCGGCTCAGGTCATGATCCTGGAGTCCCTGGATCGAGTCCCGCATCGGGCTCCCTGCTCGGCAGGGAGTCTGCTTCTCCCTCTGACCCTCCTCCCTCTCATGCTCTCTGTATCTCATTCTCTCTGTGTCAAATAAATAAATAAAATCTTTAAAAAAAAAAAAAAAAAAAAAAAAAAAAAAAAAAAAAAGAAGTATGGGTGTGTGTGTGTTAATGTTAAGAAAGAAGAACTAAGGGTATATTTGTTTGTTGATGGGAAAGATCCTGCTGGAGAACAAAATCTGATGATACAGGAGACGTGGGGAGATGGACTTGGGTACCTAAGGGAAGGAAACGCCTTCAGATAGGAGCATGGACGTTCACTTCTGTTACCCATTTTCTATTATGAGAGATGAGGATACCAGGTCTGCAACACTTCCCTTCCTCTACTCTCTCAAAAATTACATAATTATTTCTGGTTAAAGTCACATTCTGTAAGTTTCCACTCTTATGACAATATAAATATCACATATTTACATTTTCTTACACAGCTTGTTATTTTAGCTAAAGTTAGTAATAGCCTCATATATTTCTTAATTAGTAGACTCTAGTTTTTAGAGCAGTTTTAGGTTTACAGAAAAACTGAGCAGAAAGTAGAGTCCTATATACGTCCTCTCCCTCTCCTACAGTTCCCCCTATTAAAATCTTGCATTACTGTGGTACATTTGTTACATTTAATGAAGTAGTAGTCATAGACTGTTCTTAATTAAAGTCTTTAGTCTGCACTAGGGTTCACTCTTTGTGTTGTACTTTCTGTGGGTTTTGATGAATGCATAATGACATGTATCCACTATTACAGTAAATACAGAATAGTTCCATTATCATAAAAATCCTGTGCTCCAATGACTTATCCCTCCCTACCTTCCCCCAATCTTTTTACTGTCTCCAATTCTGCCTTTTCACAATGTCACAGAGTTGCGCTCATACAGTATGTAGCCTTTTCTTTTTTTTTTTTTGAAGAGATTTTTAAAAAATATTTATTTGAAAGAGAGAGTGAGAGAGAAAGAGAGAACGCACGAGTCGGGGAGAGGGGCAGAGGGAGAGGGAGAAACCCCGCTGAGCAGGGAGCCCGATGCAGGGCTCGATCCCAGGACCCCAGGACCATGACCTGAGCTGAAGGCAGACATTTAACGGACTGAGCCACCCAGGCGCCCCTCTATAGCATTTCCTTTTGAGTCTTTCTTAGTTCCGTCTCTATGCTTACATTCACTTTTCCCATCAAAGTCCTTAGCATATTCATCATAGTTATTTTAAATTCCTAGTCTGATAATTCCAAAATTTCTGGCATATATGAATCCAGTTGGAATACTTTCTATTGTCTCTTCCAACTGTTTTTTGCCTTTTAGCACATCTTGTAGCTTTTTTTGTTAGAAGTGGACATGATATACTGAGTAAAAGGGACAAAGTAAATAAGCCTTTAGTGTGAGGTTTTAAGTTTATCTGGCTAGGAATCAGCCTGTGTTCACTGTTTGTTGGAACTGTACGTATCAGAGGCTAAAATTTTTCAAGTGTCCTTGTTGTTCTGGGGTTTCCCTAGAGACTTCTTTTAAAAATAGAATCTGAGCATTGTAGTTCTTTTAGTAGTAATCCACTGTTATTATACAAGAGCCTGATTGGCGTGGTGGCAGGGTATGTGTGTTTGGGGGGTGGGGGAGAAAGTGTTCTATACTCCCATAATTACATCTAAGTATTTTAGTGAGTCTGTGTGCCTGGGCTGTAACCATTGTTAAGTGCTTCTCAGCTTCCCCTCCCTCCCCTTTAGGTAAGACAGAAAAACTGGAGGGGCTAGAGTTGGGCAGTTCCCTTCCCCCAAGCTGGTTAGGCTTTGGCAAAATAGTCTACTTTGAACGCAAGCTGTTGTTAGTATCCCAAGCTTATTTATTTTTTAAATTTTATTTATTTATTTATTTGAGGAGGAGAGAATGAGAGATAGCACAAGAGGGAAGAGGGTCAGAGGGAGAAGCAGACTCCCCACTGAGCAGGGAGCCCGATGCGGGACTCGATCCCAGGACTCCAGGATCATGACCTGAGCTGAAGGCAGTCGCTTAACCAACTGAGCCACCCAGGCGCCCCCAAGCTTATTTTAAAATGGTTCTTTCCCCTTCCCTCTGTCAGAGCACCGGGGATTTTTCTCTGATCTTCACCCAGAGAACCTTGTGGGGCTCCTGGAGGTAAAATTCATGAGAGTTTGGGGGGGGGTCCCCTAAGACTGTGCCCCTGGAGTTTTTAAACTCTCAATCTTTTGAACTCTCACTGAGCCTCTGGCAATTCATCATTTATAGTTTATGCATTCCCAACAGTACTGACTTCAGTGGGAGATTTCTGCTCTAGGTAATATATGATTCTTGGCATTTACATTCCCTCTTTCATTTTTTCCCCTTTCCCAAAACATCCTTTCTGAAACCCTCTGTTTACTTCCATCTGAACTGCTTGTTCTCTAGGTTGCCTGCTCAGGTGTTGTCTTGGGATTTTCCAAGAATATCTATCCTGGATATTCTTCATACATCTCTGGTTTTGATTCCCATTTCCTTGCCCAGGTCTTCCATTTACTTGGTTAATCCATCATCTTTGGTACACTCTTCAGTAGCTCCTGAGAAAAGGTGTATAAGAAGCAAATTTTGGGGGCCCCTGGCTGGCTCAGTTGGTTAAGTGTCCAACTCTTGATTTCAGCTCAGGTCATAGTGTCAGGGTTGTGAGATCAAGCCCCGTGTCGGTCTCTGCACTCAGCAGGGGTCTGTTTGAGATTCTCTCTCTACCTCTGCCCTCCCCAACCCCTATCTCTTTAAAATAAATAAATCTTTTTTAAAAAGGCAAATCTTTTGTGATTTTGCATGTCTGAAAATGTCTTTATTTTATCCTAATACTTGATTGAAAGTTTATCTGGTTATGTAATTCTAGATAAGTAATTTTCTTTTTGAAATTACGGCATTGCTCCACTCTCTTCTAGTTTCCCATGTTTGGGTTGACAAGGCTGATATGAATCTAATTCCTGGTCCTTTCTATATGACCTTTGTTTTCACTCTAGAAGCTTTAAGAATTTTCTTTTTACCCCTAGTGTTCTATAATTACATGATAATGTGTCTTGATGAGACTCGTTTTCTTCATTCATACTGGAGATACATGTCCTTCTGTTCCTGGAAATGTCCTTATATTACAACATTGATTATTTCCTCATCATCACTTTCTTTTTTTTAAACATTTTATTTATTTGACAGAGACACAGCAAGAGAGGGAACACAAGCAGGGGGAGTGGGAGAGGGAGAAGCAGGCCTCCCGCTGAGCAGGGAGCCCGATGTGGGACTCGATCCCAAGACCCTGGGATCATGACCTGAGTCGAAGGCAGACGCTCAATGACTGAGCCACCCAGGCGCCCCTATTTTTCTCCAATTAGTCAAATACTGGACCACCTGAATAAAGCCTCTAATTTTTTTTTCTCTCCAAGTCATCTATTGGTCCTTTTGTTCTACTTTCTAAGAGATTTTCTCAACTTTACTGATTTTTTCTTTTACTGATTTTAAATTTCATCTCTCATATTTTTAGTTTCCAAATTTTTAAATTCTGTTTTTTTAAATCATCTTGTTCTTTTTTTTTTTTAATAAAGATTTTATCCATTCATTTGTCAGAGAGAGAGAAAGCACAAGCAGGGGGAGTGGCAGGCAGAGGGAGAAGCAGGCTTCCCGCTGAGCAGGGAGCCCGACTCAGGACTCGATCCCAGGACCCTGGGATCATGACCTGAGCTGAAGGCAGACGCTTAACTGACCGAGCCACCCAGACGCCCAAAAATCATCTTGTTCTTATTCCTTCGTCTTATTTCTACAAGAACATTAATTATAGTTCATTTACATTTTCTTTTTTTTTTTTTAAGATTTTATTTATTTATTTGACAGAGAGAGACAGCGAGAGAGGAAACACAAGCAGGGGGAGTGGGAGAGGGAGAAGCAGGTTTCCCACGGAGCAGGGAGCCCAACGCGGGGCTCGATCCCAGGACCCCAGGATCA
This sequence comes from Neomonachus schauinslandi, assembly GCF_002201575.2. Lineage (NCBI taxonomy): Eukaryota > Metazoa > Chordata > Mammalia > Carnivora > Phocidae > Neomonachus > Neomonachus schauinslandi. Next base: position 161,477,684 of record NC_058407.1, on the reverse strand, counting down.
TGACTCGAGCCGAAGGCAGACGCTTAACGACTGAGCCACCCAGGCGCCCTATCATTTACATTTTCTTTTGCTCATTACATTGCTTTTATTTCCTCTGTGATTCCCTTTTCTCTTTCTTTTGGTCTCTTTCGTGCTAGAGAAGTTCTGCAAATATCCTGTGCGTCTTGGCTTTGAAGCACAAAAAGTTGACTGAAAATCTGTATATGAAGATTGAGGCTAATTACAGTTGTGCTTCCTCAGCTGGCTCTTTCGTTTTTTTGGCCAGTGTTCTTTCTCCATGTATGAAGGTACACCCATAGTATGTACACTCTGAAGTCCTGGTAGGTAACTTGTGTCTGGAGGTTGCCACTATTTATGGAATTGCTAAATAGAGGAACATACCACTACTGGAAAAGAAATTGTATGTTGTACAGAGAAAAAAGATTAAAAAAAAAAGATAGGAGAGACATGTAATTCCCATAGTCTTTAGCTTTACTGTTAATTATTTGCAAGAGACTGGAGGTATGAGGAAAGACTAAGAGGTTTTAAACTGCTCCCCTCTGAGCTCTAATACTTGGTGAGTTTGAAGGCAGTTTCTCAAAGCCTGAGTATCAAAGGGGGACTGCTTTCTCAGTTCCCCCTTCACCCTCTCTAGTAGGCCTTCCAGGTCTGTGTTTAACAAGTTATAAGGTTACTGCACTGCTTTTGAGCCACTCAGAGCAAAGCACTTAATAAAGTCTAAAAGAAATGCATATAAAAATGTGAGTTCCACATATTTAAAAGCTTAATAGCTTTTACTTGTGGTACTGACAGTGTGTTTCCATTTGAGAGGCTATGGCTGCCAACAGACAGAATTTCCAAAGAAATCACTCAAATATAAAAGTAAATTATAGGGCTCCTGGGTGGCTCAGTTGGTTAAGCGACTGCCTTCGGCTCAGGTCATGATCCTGGAGTCCCGGGATCGAGTCCCGCATCGGACTCCCTGCTCAGCAGGGAGTCTGCTTCTCCCTCTGACCCTCCCCCTTCTCACGCTCTCTCTCTCTCTCTCTCATTCTCTCTCTCAAATAAATAAAATCTTAAAAAAAATAAAAATAAAATAAAATAAATAAATAAAATAAAAGTAAATTATATTTGCTGCTTTGGGTTTATAGTCTGAAATCAGGTTCAGATTTTTGAAGTGAAGTATAATTAACTTTATTATAAGTACAGCCTTTAATTGTGAAATTACCTAGAATACAGAGCTAAAGAAGGGAGGAGACTTTGCCTAAATTGCCTGAGAAGTTTCAAAAATCCAAGAAAGAAAAGGTTCAGAATATTGTCTGAAGCAAGCAATATACAATACTGATTATTTGTCCTCAAGTCACTTTCAGCTTTCTCATAAAATTAATTAGGAACTGACCCACTAAGCCCAATACCACTTCACCATTACTGCAGCCTCACCTATATGTAGTTAACAATTGACAACTAAAATGTAAACAAAAGTCTGGGAGCAACTAGCAGCAGTTAGTAAATGTCATTAATGTGACGTGCAGACTGCAGATTCAACCCTCCACAGGTCCCTTTTCCTTCACACAGGGTTTTATTCAACCTAAGTTATTTAGTTTCAACTAACAGCAATTAGATACAGCAAACACATAGGCAATGGGCAAGTACTGATAACTGCAAAGTGACAAAACAAGACACAAATTATAAAAAGGCAGACAGGAAGCCTTGAGTTAAGAAAGAGACCAACAGGGGCGCCTGGGTGGCTCAGTCATTAAGTGTCTGCCTTTGGCTCAGGTCATGATCCCAGAGTCCTGGAATTGAGCCCCACATTGGGCTCCTTGCTCAGCGGGAAGCCTGCTTCTCCCTCTCCCACTTCCCCCTGCTTGTGTTCCCTCTCTTGCCGTCTCTTTCTCTCTCTGTAAATAAATAAAATCTAAAAAAAAAAAAAAAAGAAAAGAGACAATTCTATATCCTGTGTAAGGGGAGGGGCAGCATTTTTCCTATATAACACATACAATGATTAATTTTCTTTTGATGAAATAAAATTTTAAAATATGGTCAGTAATTTATTTAAGAAGGTAAGGAAGCATGTGATCAAATACAGAAGGAATTCTACACCAAATTATTAATTAAGATTTGATCTGGGACAGATCTATCCAGAAACTTGACTAGAATGACTGATTCCCTAAGGGTTTCAGATGGTCAAACTTCTACAAGTTATAGGAGAAACTCTCAGAAATGTTATGAGGCCAAACTCTGAATGTGGCTTGATCTTATGGAGATTAAACTTTCTCTAATAAACTGTTTTCACACTAAAAGTGTTTGTGGCTCATTCTGAGATACAAGTGTCTTGTTATCTGTGGTAAGCAGCCTCTGAGATTGGGCCCCTACGTTTCCTGCCGGGTATCCATGACCTGTGTAATCCCCTTCCTTTGAGTGTGAACTGAATCTAGTAACTTGCTTCTAACAACTAGAATATGGCAGAAATGATGGGATGTTACTTCTGAGATTAGGTCACAAGAAGTCTGTATCTTCTCTCTTGGGTAATCTCTCTTGCTCTTTGCTTCCTTGCTCTGAGGAAAGCCAGCTGCATGCTGTGAACAGCTTCATGCAGAGGTCTCTGTGCCAAAGAACTGATATCTCCAACCAGTGACCGACAAGGACTTGAGACCTGCCAACAGTCACGTGAGTGAGTTTGGAAAGGGATCCTCTTCCAATTGAATCTTGAAATGCCTGCCACTCTGGCTGACAGTGTGACTACAACCTCACGACAGACCTGGACCAGAAGCATCTAGATAAACTGCACCTGGATTCCTAGTCCTCAGAAACTGTGTAATAATATGCTTGCTGTGTTGAGCTGCTAATCACCTTAAATTTTCAAGTGCCAGTAGATAACTAATACAGATTTTGGTGTCATGCGTAGGGTTCTATTTGTTTTGTTTTGTTTTTAAAGATTTTATTTATTTATTTGAGAGAGAATGAGAGAGAGCACATGAGAGGGGGGAGGGTCAGAGGGAGAAGCAGACTCCCCGCCGAGCAGGGAGCCCGATGCGGGACTCGATCCAGGGACTCCAGGATCATGACCTGAGCCGAAGGCAGTCGCTTAACCAACTGAGCCACCCAGGCGCCCGAGTAGGCTTCTATTTGTAATTGGGTAGTAGGAGGTAGTTATAAGGACTTTAAGGAGGCTGCCTATAAGGTTTTAAGGAAGGTAGGGACATCTGATTAGAAATTGGAGGCAGGGGGATCTTTGTTATGTAGTAACAAAGTTCAGCAACCCTTCACTTGCAGTTATACAGAAAGTAGAAAATGAGGCAAATGAACTGGATAGTCCAGCTAAAGAAATTTCCAAGCAAGGAAATGTTGAAGATGCCACCAAGTTTTTTCTTGATAATTATAGTAAAATGCAAAAGGAGAGAGAAATTAAGGGAAGGATTGTTTAAAAAAAAAAAAGGAGTTGATGGCTTTGAAATTGGGTGTGAAAACTCTGAGCCTTGCCATTTTCAATGTGAGCAGCTGTGGTACTGTCACATTTCTCTTACTACTTATCACCTCCTCTGCTTTTAACTCACCTGCCTCCCTCTTATAAGGACCCTTGTGATTACACTGAGCCCATCACATAATACAGGATATATTTTTAATTCCTCAATTACATCTGCAAAGTCCTCTTTGCCATGTAAGGTAACATATACACAGATTTCAGGGTATTAGGACATGGAAATCTTTAGGGGGCCATTCATTATTCAGGCTACCACAAGTAAGCAATAGATAACTAATGTACAATACTTAGAATTTCTACAGTTTATAAATGGGAACACAGAGATGAACAAAGTGCTACAGAAAAGACAGTTGTATAGCAAAATGCTCTCATTCTTGGAGGTGTATGCTGAAGGAGCATGATATCTGTAACTTTCAAATAATTCAACAGCAGCAGCAAAAAAAAAAAAAAGGCATGTATGTATACATGTACACGGAGAGAGATGAACAGATGAATCAAACATGGCAAAATTTTGGGCGCCTGGGTGGCTCAGTTGGTTAGGCGACTGCCTTCGGCTCAGGTCATGATCCTGGAGTCCCGGGATCGAGTCCCGCATCGGGCTCCCTGCTCAGCAGGGAGTCTGCTTCTCCCTCTGACCCTCCCCCTCTCATGCTCTCTCTATCTCATTCTCGCTCTCTCAAATAAATAAATAAAATCTTTAAAAAAAAAAAAAAAAAAAAAACATGGCAAAATTTTACCTAATCTATGTTAAAGGTATAAGATGTTCTTCAAAGTTTTTTCTAAGTACGAAAAAGTTGGGGAAAACCAGGGGATCAAAACATTTTTCAACACAACAAATATATTACCTTTACAAAGCTCATTGGATTATAAGAAATACACAATTGTGTATGGCTGAAACTGAGGATTACACTCAGGGGTTGGCCACCTACTTTGTAAAAAGCCGTGAGTACGTATTTTAGGCTTTGTGGGACATATAGTCACTTTCCAAACTACTCAATTCTGCAACCGTAGTGCAGAAACATAGACAATACATAAATAAATGAACACAGCGAGCTCTAATGAAACTTTATTTACAAAGGCAGATCTCAGGCCAGATTTGGCCTGTGGGCTGTAAAGTGCCAACTCCTGCTTTAACTCAAAACCTTCTTTCAAAATAAGAGAATTCTGGGCGCCTGGGTGGCTCAGTCGTCAAGCGTCTGCCTTCGGCTCAGGTCATGATCCCAGGGTCCTGGGATCGAGTCCCACATCGGGCTCCCTGTTCGGCGGGAAGCCTGCTTCTCCCTCTCCCACTCCCCCTGCTTGTGTTCCTGCTCTCGCTCTCTCTCTCTCTCTGTCAAATAAATAAATAAAATCTTTAAAAAACAAAAAACAAAATAAGAGAATTCTGGGGCACCTGGGTGGCTCAGATAGTTAAGGGTCTGCCTTCGGCTCAGGTCATGATCCCAGGGTCCTGGGATTGAGCCCCACATCAGGCTCCTGGCTCAGCGGGGAGCCTGCTTCTCCCTCTCCCTCTATATCTCTGGGTCTCAAATGAATAAATAAAATCTTAAAAAAAAAAAAAAAAAGAATTTTAAACAATCTCCAGAAACATGTATAATGACCATATTATATGCTAATAAGCACTATATTAGGCACTGCAGACTTTAGGTGTTGCTTTTGCTTATTGTTTTCTTCAAAATGTGTGTGTCTGTGTACACAAAGGTTAAAAGATTAGTCTCACAACCCCTGGTTGTGAGTTCAAATTTCACTGTAAACTCAAATCAATTTATTCTTCCTTCTTTCTGTAAACCCACTATAAACTCTGTAATATAATCCATCCTTCCCTTTTTTTCCTTTCTCCTTCCAATTCTAGTTAAATGAACAAAATTGGATTAATCACAATCTTTAGTTCATGACAAACTTTCATCATTGGTCTATGCTTGGCCTGCTGTTATTTATCCTGTAATGTAATTCATTGTTTTTAATAACGTAATAAGCATCCCTCTTGAGAAATTATGACTTGGTATTTTCACATTCAGAGAAAACAGAACTCCAGCCAAATATGATAATACAGGAAGGAATCTAGATTTTGAAATTTACATCCTTAATCCCACAGGGCTCTTGTGGCTCATTAGAAACTTATTATCTCTGAAACACAAATATGAAACAGTTGACAACATGTATGTTAACATATTCTCATTTGTCTTAAAATATTTTGGCAGCTTTGCAAATCTCAGATTGGGTTCTTGGAGAGCTCAATGGTCTTGTGCTGCCTAGAAACAACTAGATAAATGTTATTTTCTATATCAAGAAAAAAATTAATCAGCTCAGAAGCATGATCTTCTACTCCAACAATGTTTTTAGGAAAAAAACATGTTTCAGTGTATTGATTTTTTTAAAGCTTTATTTATTTATTTATTTGATAGCGAGAGAGAGAGGGAGAGAGCACAAGCAGGGGGACTGGCAAGCAGAGGGAAAGGAAGAAGCAGGCTCCTAGTTGAGCAGGGAGCCCGATGCAGGGTTCCACCCAGGACCCTTGGGATCATGACCTGAGCTGAAGGCAGACGCTTAACGGACTGAGCCACCCAGGGGCCTTCAGTGTATTGATTTTTTTTTTTTAAGATTTTATTTATTTATTTGACAGAGAGAGAGAGAGAGCACAAGGAAGGGGAGCAGCAGAGGGAGAGGGAGAAACAGGCTCCCCGCCGAGCAGGGAGCCCGATGCGGGGCTCAATCCCAGGACCCTGGGATCATGACCTGAGCCGAAGGCAGACGCTTAACGACTGAGCCTCCCAGGCACCCCCAGTGTATTGATTTTTTTTTTTTTTAAGATTTTATTTATTTGCGAGAGAGAGAATGAGAGACAGAGAGCATGAGAGGGGGGAGGGTCAGAGGGAGAAGCAGACTCCCCGCTGAGCAGGGAGCCCGATGTGGGACTCGATCCCGGGACTCCAGGATCATGACCCGAGCCGAAGGTAGTCGCTTAACCAACTGAGCCACCCAGGCGCCCCAGTGTATTGATTTTTTTTTTTTTTTTTTTTTTTTA
>NC_058407.1:161470712-161471096 GCF_002201575.2 Neomonachus schauinslandi | reverse complement strand
GGGCGCCCCAGTGTATTGATTTTTTTTTTTTTTTTTTTTGTTTACAGCAGCTTTTATTCATCATAACCAAAAACTGGAAACAACCCAAATGTATTTCAACAGGAGAATAATTAAACCACAGCACCTCCCTGCCATGAAATGTTACTCAATAATAAAAAAGAATGAGCTACTGATGCATATAACAACCTGGAGAGATGTCAAGGGGATTAAGATGAGTGAAAAAAGCTAATCTCAGAAGGTTACATTTATTTAACATTCTTTTTTTTTTTTTTTTTTTAATTTTTTTTTATTCTTATGTTAATCCCCATACATTACATCATTAGTTTTAGATGAAGTGTTCCATGATTCATTGTTTGTGCATAACACCCAGTGCTCCATGCAGAA
>NC_058407.1:161177658-161465712 GCF_002201575.2 Neomonachus schauinslandi | reverse complement strand
AGACGAAATCCAGGTCTCCTACTCCTCCGCCATCTTGCTCCGCCCCCCCCCAGTGTATTGATTTTTAAGTGAAGTTTGATAAGATGGACTGGAAGGTGAATTGAATTGTAAAGTGTAATAACTGAAATAGGAACTTATTTCTATTATATAAAGAAATCATATTATTTGACTATAGACTCTTATCAGGCAAAAATGCAGTCATTCCCATTCAAAGGGAATGGTACCAAACTGAGTTTTCAGGAACACTGAAAGACAGTTAATACATACAAGTACCGTCAATACTGTGCCCTCATGGCATCCTAAATGACTTACTTTTATGGCAGTCATCACATTGAATTACAGCTAATTACAAATCTATCTCCACCGTATTTCTTACGGAGACAGGGTCAATCATCCTTATATCCTGGGATACAGGAACAAATGGACAGTTGGAAAAAAGGAATAAATAAGTGAGATCCTTTCATAGTGGTCTCCATTTTTACAGATGAAGGACAGAATAGTTTCTGACGCCAACTTACAGTATAGATTGAACACAGAGAGGCAGAAAAAACAATTCTAATGGGAACCTCCTGATTTGAACCTGTTGAACCATCAGGGCTACATATGATATTACCTTATAGAATATTATCATTCATTAAATCATTCTATCCAATCCCACTCGTGGAAATAAAATAACTTAAGAATTTAAAATCATTATTTGATAAAAACATTAGATAGCTTAATAAAATAGTATTCTCTTTTGCTTAATTGCATTTTGAAATGTTCATAAAGGAATCAATTTGTGACAGCTGGCCAAAAAAAAAGGTAGGAAATCAAAGCCCAAATACCACCAAATACCAAATAAGTTAAACTAGCCAATCCTAAACTGTTTACCCTGCCCTGTCTTGCCTTTCATTTGGAAACCCCAGTAAAGGCTCTGGCCTAACCCTTGCCCTTGCTCCTGTCTTCTGTCCCCTAACCACCCTGGTAGCTTTTCTACATAGTCCATGCCATGCCTTCTATCTCTAGGACCTGTAGGTATAATAAACTTTGTTTTTCTGAGCCTCTTCTCAGACTCCTCTTATGGACACACCTCACTGACTGCTCATAAAAGAATACGAAACAAGCATCTTTTCATACGTTTATTGGCCATCTGCGTTAATCTTCTTTGGAGAAATACTAAGGCCTTTGTCCATTTTGTGTTTAACTTTTTGAGGAACTGCCAGACTGTTTTTCAAAGTGATTGCACTGTTTTACAGCACTGTATGATGATACTAATTTCTCCACATACTTAGAAACACATTATTAAATTTTTTTTTTGTTTTTATTGTGGTAAAATATACAACAGAATTTCCCATTTTAACCATTTTTTAAAAATTTTAAAAATTTTAATTCCAGTGTAGTTAAACATAGTGTTATATTGGTTTCAGGTGTACAATATAGTGATTCACCAGTTCCATGCCATTTTAACCATTTTTAAAGCATACAGTTCAATGGCATTAAGTGCATTCACACTGTTGTGCAGCCATCTCCACCATCTATTTCAAGAATTTTTTTTATCATTCCTTACTGAATCTCTGTATCTGTTAAATAATAACTGCTAATTCCCTCTTTCCTCCAGTCCCTGATAACCACTGTTCTACTTTAGTTTTCTACATATTTGACTATTCTATATTCTAGGTACCCCATATAAGTAGAATCATACAATATTTGTCCTTTTTGAATTTGGCTATTTCACTTAGCATAATGTCTGTCTTCAACGTGACAGCGTGTATCACATTTCATTCCACTTTATGGAATTTCATTCCACTGTATGTATATAGTACAATTTGTTTATCCATTCATCTGTTGAGGGACAATAGGTTGTTGTTCACACCCTTTGGCTATTTTGAATGCTACTGCTATGAACACTGGCGTACAAATAGGAGTACCGGCTTTCATTTCTTTTGTGTATGTACCTGGAAATGAAATTGCTGGATCATATAATTCTATGTTTAATATTTTGAAGAACTACCATACTTTTTTTCAGATATTTTTATTACAGGCATCCTAGTGGATGTGAAATAGTATCTAATTGTGCTTTTGATGTGCATCTCCCTCATGATTAATGATATTAAGCATCTTTTCATGTGCTTATTAGCTACTTCTATATCTTTCTTTTTTAAAGACTTATTTGAGAGAGAAGAGAGAGTGGGGGGAAGGGCAGAGGGAAAGAATCTTCAAGCAGACTCCCCCCGAGCATGGAACCCAACTCAGCTCGATCTCACGATCTATGAGATCACGACTTGAGCCGAAACCAAGAGCTGGACGCTTAACCGACTGAGCCATCCAGGTGCCCCTATTTCTACATCTTCTGTAGAGAAGTGTCCCTTCAAATTCTTTACCCATTTTTAAATTGGGTGATGTGAATTCTTATTACTGAATCATAGAGTTCTTTATATAGTCTGGATTCTAGTATCTGGATATGATTCTGCGTGTTGTCTTTTTACTTTCTTGATGATATCATTTACAGCACAAAAGTTTTTAACATCAATGCAGTCCAATTTTCCTATTTTTCCTTTTGTTGCTTATGCTTTTGGTGTCATATCTACAAAACTAGAGTCAAATCTAAGGCCATAGATATTTATTCCTATGTTTTCTTCTACAAGTTTTACAGTTTTAGCTCTTACATTTAGGTGTGTAATTCATTTTGAGTTAATTTCTGAGTATGATATTAAAGAAGTGATCCAATTTCAATCTTTGCATGTTGACATCCAGTTGTCCCAGCACCATTTGTTGAAAAGACTATTCTTTTCCCATTGAATTGTCTTGGCATTCTTTTTGAAAAACAATTAACCATAAATGGTAGGACTTATATATGGACTCTCATGTCACCTTATACCTTTTTAATAAATTATCTTTCTATTTAAATCAGCCTGAGTTGGTTCCTGTTGCTTGCAACTAAGAACTTCATATCGGGAATGAGAAACCGTAATATAAAGTTAAGAGGAGGGTTGTCAGAGAGTAGTAGTAGGGACCCCATAAGACCAAACAGGGAATTTGAGAATTTTTGTAGCAGCTTCAGTCCTTTTAAACTATCAAATATTGTACCTTGGGACATGGATCATGTGCCTATTGAGTCTATATATAATATTAGGGAAAACTGTAAGTTAAAGTCCAGATGTTGGTATTTATTGACTAAATTTTTTAGCCTTCAGTAAATCCTGACATCAATAAATATTTGAAAGTAAATACAGCTCAGTTAAGGCCAAACTGAAACTGACTGAGGGTACAGTAATTTGGACATTTTCAGGATTGAAAAAGTCAAATTCTGTACATCAAGCTCAAGTAAGTGTATGTAGAGGCAGTGATGTGGAAGACTTGATAGGAGATAAAACTGAGCAAAAAAAAAAAAAAAAAAAAGCCTAATCTAGGCCTTTCTAGATACTGTAAAGAATTCTCCACTAGGGACGCCTGGGTGGCTCAGTCGGTTAAGCGGCTGCCTTCGGCTCAGGTCATGATCCTAGCCTCCTGGGATTGAGTTCCACATCAGGCTCCTTGCTCAGCAGGAAGCTTGCTTCTCCCTCTGCTTGTGCTCGCTTGCTCTCTCTCTCTCTTTGACAAGTAAATAAATAAAATTTAAAAAAAAAAAAAAAGAATTCTCCACTAAACAAAGAGATAAGCCTGGGGCTAAGACTAAATTATGAGTTATGCCTTTTCAACCTGAGGCTATTTTTAAATATTTTATTTATTTGAGAATGAGAGAGAGAGAGAAAGAGGACGAGCACAAGCAGGGGGTACAGCAGAGGGAGAGGGAGCCTGCTGAGCAGGGAGCCTGAGGCGGGGCTCAATCCCAGGACCCTGGGATCATGACCTGAGCTGAAGGCAGACACTTAACAACTGAGCCACCCAGGCGCCCCCCTGAGGCTATTTTTAAAAAACTGTCTCAGAGCCAAGGGCATGGACAGGGATAGAAGACTACTGCTAAGAGACAGGAATTTCCATGATCAAAGAAACTAGATAAGCACGATGGCTGTGGTCCCTGGGGTGACTAGAAGCAAAGATTGGAAGTCAACCAATCTATTTTATCTCTGTCTTACTGCTTCAACTCCAACCACATGTAATGCCTCAGACAAACCAGGTGTTCTCCTGCCTCAAAGCCTACTCCTTCTACCTTGTACAGGCTTGCCCCCAAATATCTGGATGGAAATTCCCTTACCACCTTGATGTCTTTGCTCAGACACATCATCTTTTAATAAGGGCTGCTCAGATTACTCTCTGCATATTTGTAACCCATTCCCTAACCTATTCCACTCTCTCAATCCTGCTAACCTTGCTCTATTTTTCTCAAAGAAATTATCATCTAATGATATATATAAAAATTTACTTATTTGCCATAATTATTGCTTATTTTCTGGGGGAAAAAAAAAGCAAGGATTTTTGTCAGTTTTGTTTCCCAATGTCTTCAAAAATTTCTGCTGAATCAGTCAATGAAATGTGCTATACTAAGCTAAATTTTGTATTTTGAGAAGAAAAATAGCGGGAGAATGAAATCATATGGTAAATGGTAGCACAGACATGACTGCGTGTATATCAACTTTCTATTTCTATAAATGACAGACTTAAAAAAAATGCGATTTCATTTTTTTTGACTACCCCACTAAACCATCCATTTACTGAAGATTGACCATAATAAACTCCAAATGTAAGAAAAAAAAAAGGTTCCTCATTAGAGATAAATTCACCTTGTACTCTTCTATACCTATAGCCAATCAGAAAATATTATTGCTTTACTGAATTTGGGAAGTTTAATGTCTTCCTCTCACTTGTTTATTCAACAAGTATTTCTTGGTTATGAGAGATACTATCCTAGGTGCTCATCATACTGTGGTAAACAAGGTCCTTGTGCTCAAGGTATTTATATTCATGTTCCTTAAAAACATTTCAAAGAGAGCGGTAAACATTTGTGCTGCTCACCAATATATCCAGGCCTCCTTTCCTCTGGCACATGAGAGGACTGTACTTCCCTATCTCTTGAAGTTAGGACCACTTGATGTTAGGCATGGCTTTTATTAGCAAAACATAAAGAGGAATCATGTGTGACATTTCTAAGAGGAAGCCTTTAAGACTTTGTGCACAATTCTCCATGCTCTCTCTCCCTTCCTCTGCCACATGTTGATATAGAGGTGCCACAAGATCAAAGAAGCCTGAATGTTTAGGGGCGCCTGGGTGGCTCAGTCATTAAGCGTCTGCCTTCGGCTCAGGTCATGATCCCAGGGTCCTGGGATAGAGTCCCGCATCAGGCTCCCTGCTTAGCGGGAAGCCTGCTTCTCCCTCTCCCACTCCCCCTGTTTGTGTTCCCTCTCTCGCTATGTCTCTCTGTCAGATAAATTAAAAAAAAAAAAGCCTGAATGTTGAGACAACACACGGGACATGCCTGAGAGTAGCCTAGATTCCAGAAAACATTTAAAAAGTGACAAATTTATTTTGGTTAAGTTCCCTGAAATCTGGAAGGGAGATTATACAAACTTCTCTCCACTGTAATATCTAAGTCAGAAAAAATACTGACATCTGCAAGACATCCTTTTTAATCCAGAATAAACTAACACTTTGTGGTTGCCTGAAACTCACCAGAGGTTCTCAAACTGGTTTTGAGTCCCTTTTGGGGATTTCATAAAGTGAACACTAATTCTCTCTTTAGTTATAGTAGAGCTTTCCAGAGGCTACCTGACATGTGATATTGCAAAAGACTGAATACAAAACAGATATGAGAATCTAAGTATCAAGTTCGACAATGAAGATATTTTGCAAAAATGTAAATACTCTTCTAATACTTTTTGTTATAGAAAGTAGTTATTTTTCATAAAATTTTCTAGGCTATATTATGTTCATATATAATGGGTTTCTTATTTCTAAGTGAATTTAAAATATTTTAAAAATTTTCAGTTTCTAATAAAATAAACATTGGGATATATACACAGATACAGCATATAAACAAAAACTCTTTTGAGTCTGATAATTTTTTTAAAGATTTTATTCATTTGAGAGAGAGACAGTGAGAGTACAAGCAACGGGGAGGGGCAGAATGAGAGGGAGAAGCAGACTCCCTGCTGAGCAGGGAACCCAATGCGGGCTCAACCCCATGACCCTGAGATCATGACTTGAGCTGAAGGCAGATGCTTAACCTACTGAGACACCCAGGCACCCTCGAGTCTGATAATTTTTAATAATTTTGGTCCTGAAATAAAAAAATTTAAGAGTTGCTAGGTTAGATTATGCTTTCATCACTGAAGTTACCATTTTTCATATTTATCCCTCGTCCTTTTCCTTCCACATGAAAGAATTACTTTCCAGATAATTCCAGAGACTTCATAATAAATATCAATGCATGTCATCAAGTTTCTGATCAAAAGTACTTTCAATTGAAGTGTATGCTTGAAAGAAATTTTAAGAATTCTGAAGTTTGTATCTCTTTGAATGTAATCAGGAAAAATTATTAAAGTAGAAAATGCTTTTAGGGAACAGTAATCTCATGACAGTACTGAAGAGAAATTCTACAAAGTAATAATTGATATGCATCAGTAAATGTCTTCACTGTTAAGTGATTTAATTTGAATTAAATTATTTGAACAATTCGTTTTCTGTTTGTGTGTCCTAATTACTATGCAACCATTACAGATGATCTAAATTAAGCTCTTAAGTTATAAAATAATGTACGATTCTAAGTGCAATATTGTTGCTGCAGTATGGAAACACAGTCACCATTAACTAGAATTCAGTGGTCAGTGACCTCATAATCAATTTATTTTGGCTTTACAGATACCAATGAAGATGTAAAGCAGTCATCTCTCAAACCAAATTACCAGGAAATCCATTCCAGTCTTGGCCAAATGCCAGGCAGGACAGAAAATAAACTTCCTGCACTGATGGCTAATCATTTATTTTCTAGCAATGCAAATTTCAGAAATTAAGCTCAAGTATTTCTGTGTTTTCAAAAGGGCTCTTTTACTGCTTCACTTAAAACAATTTTTTGATGACTTCAAAAGAAGTATGATATTTATATAAAACTTAACAGAATTCAAATTCTAATAGTTGTATATACCATTTTATGTATTTTTTCTCCTACCTATCACCTCTTGCATTCTGGAAATGGTATTAGATGCTGACACAAGACAGCACTAACTGGGAGACAAGGAGAGAGAATTGAAAGAAAAAACTAAAAACCAGTAGTAACAATTCTACTATATGCTTGATATACTTTTCAAAATCCTGTTTTCAGGCTCTCCTTATTCTAATCCATAAGGCTATAGTGCACATACGGGCAAGTGACTGCCTTGCTGTGTATCTTTCATACCCAGTCTGAAGACCTAAGCATGGTGTACAAGGCCATTTGAACTTTTTCTTCAACCTTACCATCTAGCTTCCTCTCCTACAATTCCCTACCCAATCTCATCTCCAAACAACAATCTGCCATTTCCAAAAGAGCTCATGTTCTCCTACCTTTCTACTAACTATTCCCTCTGACTGAAATTCCCCTTCCGAACCTTGTCTTGGCCAGTGAACCTCCATTTAACTCTTAAAACTCAGCTAAAATATCAGCACCACTGCGAAGTCCTAAATTGAATTAAACTTTCCAATCTTCTGGGGTGCCTGGGTGGTGCAGATGGTTAAATGTCGGACTCTTGGCTTCCACTTAGGTCATGCTCTCAGGGTTGTGAGTTCAAGCCCCACATTGGGCTCCATGCTGGGCAATAATTTTTAATCTTCCAGAGTACTCGGTTGCCCTTTTTTGGGGGTGGGGCAGAAGGAAAGGGAATCCCAAGCAATCTCTGTGCCCAGTGTGGAGCTGACGTGGGGCTCAATCTCATGACCCTGAGATCATGACCTGGGCCAAAATCAAGAGTTGGATGCTCAACCAACTGAGCCACCTAGCCACTCTTGGTTACTTTTTTTTTTTTTTTTTAAGATTTTATTTATTTATTTGAGAGAGAGAGTGAGAGAGAGAAAGAGCATAAGAGGGGGGAGCAGGAGAGGGGGAAGCAGACTCCCCGCCGAGCAGGGCGCCCGATGCGGGACTCGATCCCGGGACTCCAGGATCATGACCTGAGCCGAAGGCAGTCGCTTAACCAACTGAGCCACCCAGGCGCCCCTTGGTTACTCTTTTTATAGTATCAATCACTTTACTTTTGGAATTATTTTTTTCCCTGCCTCTCTCCCCAGTGACATTACCTTAATAGCAAAGACTATATGTCATTTATCTTTAGCTCATCTCACATGGCACCTAGTAGGTACTAAATAAACTGCTGAATGGAAAATTAGAGAAACAGCACATGATTATCTCAATAGATTCAGAAAAAGCATTCACAAAATTCAACACCTTTTCATTATAAAAACACTCAGCAAGTAGGAAAAGTAACTTCATTAACATGATAGAGAGCACTTATGAAAACCCAACACCTAACCTCATACTTAATGGTGAAAGACTGAAAGATTCCCATTAAGATCAGGAATAAGACAAGGATGCCTACTTTTGCATGTGTTCAATCTTGTACTAGAAGTCTTAGCCAGTGCAATTATACAAGAAAAAGAAATAAAAGGCATCCAATTTGGAAAAGAAGTAAAATTATTTCTATTTGCAGATGACATAATTCTACATGTAGAAAATCCCAAAGAATCCACACATACATAAAATAGCTACTAGAACTAATAAACGAATTCAGCAATATTGGAGGGTAAAGATCAACATATGAAAATGAGTTGTGTTTAGGTGCACCAGCAATGAAGAATCAAGAAGGAAATTAATAATCCAATACCATTTACAACAGCATCTAAAAAAAGACACCTAGAATAAATTTAAAGGGAGTACAAGATGGGTACAGTAAAAACAACCAAACACTGATGAAAGAAATTAAAGAAGACATAATTACATGAAAAAACATTTCCTGTTCATAGATTAGAAGACTTAATATTCTTAAGATGGCATCACTCCACAAAGTGATCTGAAAATTTAATACAATCCCTATCAAAATCCCAATGGCTTTGTCTGTGTGTGTGTGCATGTGTGTAAATGGAAGAGCCAATCATCATATTCATATGGAACTGCAAAGGGCCCTGAAAAGCCAAAACAATATTGAAAAAGAAAAACAAAGCTCAAAAACTCACACAGATTTCAAAGCTTACTCCAAAGTTATTTTATTTTTTTTAAAGATTTTATTTATTTATTTGACAGAGAGAGACAGCTAGAGAGGGAACACAAGCAGGGGGAGCGGGAGAGGGAGAAGCAGGCTTCCCGCGGAGCAGGGAGCCTGATGCAGGGCTCAATCCTAGGACCTGGGATCATGACCTGAGCCGAAGGCAGACGCTTAACGACTGAGCCACCCAGGCGCCCCTCACTCCAAAGTTATAACAATCAAAACACTGGTACTGGCACAAGGACAAACATATAGACCAATGGAATGAAACTGTGGCTCAAGAAATAAACCCAATCATCTATAGCCAATTGATTTTTCACAAGAGTACCAAAACCATTTAGTGGGGTAAAGAATAAGCTCTCCAACAAATAGTGCTGGGCAAACTGGATATGCAAAACATGAAGTTGGAACTCTGCTTCGTTCAATGAAAATTAGCTCATAATGGATAAAAGACCTAAATACAGGAACTAAAAATTTAAAACTATCATAATGGGGCACCTGGGTGGCTCAGTCAGTTAAGTGTTGTACTTTGGCTCAGGTCATGATCTTGGGGTTGTGGGACTGAGCCCCAAGTTGGGCTCTGCGCTCAGGGGGTTGTCTACTTTTTTTCTCCTCCTGCCCCTTCCCCCTGCTCATGCACACAACTTTTTCTCTCTGGAATAAATAAATCTTTTAAAAAAAGAACGATCGTAAGAAAACGCAGGAGTAAATTCTTCATTACTTCAGATGTGCCAATGGATTCTTAGATTTGACATCAAAAGCATAAGCAACAAATGAAAAAGCAAATAAATTGGACACACACAAATTAAAACCTTTGTCCATCAAAAGATGTTATCAAGAGAATGAAAAGACAACATACGGAATGGGAGAAAAATATTTGCAATCATGAATCTGATAAAGATTTGGTATCTAGAATATATAAAGAACTCTTACAACTCAACAAAATAATATAACCCAAATAAAAAAATGGGCAGTGGATTTGAATAGACATTTCTCCAAAGATACATAAATGGAAAATAAGCACATGAAGAGATGTTCAAATTCATTTGTCATTAAACAAGTACAAATCAAAACCACAATGAGATATCACTTCACATTTGCTAGGATGGCTAGAATTTTTTTTGTTTTAAAAGGAAAATAATGGGCGCCTGGGTGGCTCAGTTGGTTAAGCGACTGCCTTCGGCTCAGGTCATGATCCCGGAGTCCTGGGATTGAGTCCCGCATTAGGCTCCCTGCTCAGCAGGGAGTCTGCTTCTCCCTCTCACCCTACCCCGTCTTGTACTCTCTCTCTCTTTCTGTCTCAAATAAATAAAATAAAATCTTAAAAAAAAAAAAAAGGAAAGTAACAAGTACTGATGAGGAGAAGAAACAGGAACTTCTGCACATTGCTGATGGAACGTAAACTGGCAAAACCACTGTGTAGAAGAGTTTGGCAGTTTCTCAAAAAGTTAAACATAAAATTACCATACGAAAATTACCAGGAATTCCATTTCTAGGTATATATCTGAGAGAAATGAAAATATATATCCACACAGAAACCTGTATGTTAATGTTCATAGCAGCATTATTCATAATAACCAAAAGGTGGAAACAATCCACATGTCCATCACTGGACAAATGGATAAACAAGGTGTGGTATAAATGAATCATGGAATATTATTAAGCCTTAAAAAGGACACATGAACCACAAAAACATTCTAACAGAGGCAGAGAGCAGATTAGTGGTTCCCAGGGCATGAGAGAAAGGAGGAATGAGTAATGATTACTTAAAGGTTATTCTGAGGTTATGTAAAATACTAAACTAAAAAGAGTTGGTAATTATAACACCGTAAATGAACTGAATGCCACTGGATTCAGTGGCATTGTGCATTTTAATAATGTTAATAGTCATGTGAATTTTGCCTCAATATTTTATTATTTTTTTATTGACATATAATGTATTATTTGTTTCAGGGGTACAGGTTTATGATTCATCAGTCTTACACAATTCAGTGTTCATCATAGCACATACCCTTCCCAATGTCCATCACCCAGCCACCCCATCCCTCCCACCCCACCCCACTCCACTCCAGCAACCCTCAGTTTGTTTCCTGAGATTAAGAGTCTCTTAATCTGTTTGTCTCCCTCTCTGGTTTTGTCTTGTTTCATTTTTCCCTTCCTTTCCCTATGATCCTCTGCCTTGTTTCTCAAATTCCACATATTAGTGAAATCATATGATATTTATATTTCTCTGACTGACTTATTTGCTTAGCATAATACCCTCTAGTTCCATCCACATCACTGCAAATGGCAAGATTTCATTTTTTTTGATGGCTGCATAATAGTCCATTGTGTGTGTATGTGTGTATATACCACATCTTCTTTATCCATTCATCTGTCAATGGACATCTAGGCTCTTTCCATAGTTTGGCTATTGTGGACATTGCTGCTATAAACATTGGGGTGCACGTGCCCCTTTGGATCACTACATTTGTATCCTTGGGGTAAATACCCAGTAGTGCAATTGCTGGGTTGTAGGGTAGCTCTATTTTCAACTTTTTGAGGAACCACCATACTGTTTTCCAGAGTTCGCTTCAATATTTTAAAAGCTAATTAAAAGAATATTATGGATTTTTTCCCAATAAATCTGCAATATCAGAAGAAATAGACAAGCTCTTGGAAAACGCAACTCAAACCAACTGACATAAGACAAAATGGATATTTGGTCTGTTACAGAAAAATGATCCATTATTTGAAATTATCCATGTTGTAGACTGCAAAAGTGACCTTGGTTTTCAACTCCCTTAATCCAGGCCACTTGCAATGTGACTTGGCAACTCAGAAAAGGTTTGAGAGGTTCTAGAGATTCTAGCAGGCTGATAGTGAAGCTCTTCCCCTGCATGAAACCCGTCCATAAGGAATGGGAGAGGTGATTGTTTTTTTCAAACACATAAATCTCAACAAAAGACCATGAGGCATACAAAGAATCAAAGGAACAAAATAAAACTCCAGAAACCAACCCTAAAGAAACAGATATTTACAAATCATATATCTCATAAGGAGTTAATATACAGAATATATAATGAATTTCTTGAATTTGACAATAAAAAATCAAATAACTTGATTAAGAAACAGGCAAAAGACTTGGACAATTCTCCAAAGATACTATACAAATGACCAAAAAGCACATGGAAAGAGTCTCAGTATCACTAACTATTAGAGATACACAAATCAAAAGCACAACAAGATATCACTTCACATTCATTAGTAATCCCACTAGGACTACTAGAGAAAAGAAAACAAGCCAGAAAATAAGAAGTGTTGGCAAGGTTGCACACTGTTATGCAATTATAAAATGGTATGACTGCTATGGAAAACAGTGTGGCAGTTCCTCAAAAAAATTAAAAATAAGATTACCATATAATCCAGTAATCCTGCAGGGTCTCGATACATGTTTGTAGCAGCATTATTCACAAGGTGGAAGCAACCCAAATGTCCACCAGTGGATGAATGGATAAACAAAATGAAGTATGTAAATATAATGGAGTATCATTCAGGTTTTTAAAAAGATTTATTTATTTATTTAAGGAAGAGGGGGATGGGGAGAAGGGCAGAGGAGAGAGAGTCTTAAGTAGACTGCGTCGAGCGCGAGCCTGATACAGGGCTCAATCTCATGACCCTGAGATCTCAATCTGAGCCAAAACCAAGAGTTGGACGCTTAACCGACTGTGCCACCCAGGTGCCGCTATCGTTCAATTTTTTTTTTAAGATTTTATTTATTTATCAGAGAGAGAGCACACATAAGCAGGGGGAGCAGCAGGCAGAGACAGAGGGAGAAGCAGGCTCCCCAGTGAGCAAGGAGCCCAATGTGGGACTCGATCCCAGCCCCAGGGATCATGACCTGAGCCAAAGGCAGATGTTTAACCGACTGAGCCACCCAGGCGTCCCATCATTCACTTTTTAAAAGGAAATCCTGTCATGCGCTATAACATGGATAAACCTTGAGGACATTATGCTAAATGAAATATGCCAGCTATGAAAAAGACAAATACTATATAAGTCTATTTATATTAGGTACTTAGAGTCAAATCCAGAGATAGAAAGTGGCATGGTGGTTGCCATAGGCGGAAGGGAGAAATGAAGGGTTGTTTAATGGGTAGATTTGTTCTGCAAGATGCAAAAGTTCTGGATATCTATTTCAATATATTTAATTGTAATATACTTAATACTACTGAATTGTTCACTTAAAGATGTTTAAAATCATAAATTTTATGTTATGCATTTTTTACCACAATAAAAATATCAATTCTAGGTAGGTGGCAGATCTAAATGAGAAAGGTAAAGCAATAAAGCTTTTAGATATAACACAGAAGAGTATCTTCATGGCCTTAGATTATGAAAAAGATTTATTAAATGATAGACCAAAAACACTAAACATAAAGGAAAAGGCATCAAATGAGGTATTAAAATTGGGAACTTTCATTCTTGAAAAGATAGCCTTAAGAGAGAGAAAAAAGGCAAGTCAGGTAGGTGAGAGAAGATATGTGAAATACATATAAACTTTAGGGAGGTGGGTGGGGGGATGGGGTAACTGTGCAATGGGCATTAAGAATGGAACATGATGTGATGAGCACTGGGTGTTATACGCAACTAATGCATCATTGACACTACATCAAAAACTAATGATGTACTATATGCTGGCCAATTGAATTTAAATTAAAAAACACATATAAACTTTACATATCAAAATACACAGAGAATTCCTAAAAATCATTAAGGATAAAGCAAACGGGGGGAGGCGGTGGGGGGATGGGTTAGCCCGGTGATGGGTATTAAGGAGGGCTCGTACTGCATGGAGCACTGGGTGTTATACGAAAACAATGAATCATGGATCACTACATCAGAAACTAATGATGTATTGTATGGTGATTAACATAACATAATAAAATAAAATTAAAAATAAAAAAGGATAAAGCAAACAATTCAGTAGAAAATTGGGTGAAAGACTTGAACAGGCATTTTGTAACAGTCCAGTGGCAAATACCATAATGAAAAGGTGTTTACTCTCATTAGTTATTAAGTACATATGAATTTTAACCATAATGAGACATAACTGTGCACCAATAAGAAAACACTAAAATTTTACTGCCTTCAGCTCAGGTCAAGATCCTGGAGTCCTGGGATCGAGCCCCGTATTGGGCCCCTGCTCAGCCATTCACCCTGCTTGTGCTCGCTCTCTCACTCTTGCTCCCTCTCAAATAAATAAATAAAATCTTAAAAAAAAAGAACACTAAAATTTTAAAAGATTGATTCTAACAATACTGGAAATGTACAACAACTGAAATTCTCAAATACACACTGGTGAGACAGTAAACTGGCGTAATCACTTTGGAAAACTCTTTGGCATTATCTCCTAAATTTAAACATACAAATACTCTATTACCCATCACTTTTACTCTGTGAAGGAAAAGATTAACTCAGCAGGCCTAGGTTGTTTAAATGCAGCACATTCCAATGAAAGGCCCGTTTTCAGGACTGGCTATTGGTTGGCTCCTGGGATCTGAGTTCTGAGTGTTCTGTCTATAAGAATGCTTTTGCATGTCTGAAGCTTTGGGTCAGGCTGTACCAGTATGAGCAGACAGTTTATGTTAATAATTTATTTATGGTGAACACCTGTTTTTTCCCCGGGGGGTCTGGAGCATGAGAAACTGAAGTTATAGACACTACAGGCCTGTGACTGACCCCCAATAAAAACCCTCAGATGAGCTATCTGGTTGGCAACAATTCACACGTGTTGTCACACATGTTGCAGGGTGAATGAAGCATAT
Source organism: Neomonachus schauinslandi (assembly GCF_002201575.2). Lineage (NCBI taxonomy): Eukaryota > Metazoa > Chordata > Mammalia > Carnivora > Phocidae > Neomonachus > Neomonachus schauinslandi. The sequence goes on along the minus strand of NC_058407.1, from coordinate 161,450,756 downwards.
CCTACGTGACTCCACTAGAGGGGACATTTGAAGATAGCACATGGTTTCCTCCAGAGTTCCTTCCTACATGCCTTTTCCCCTTGCTGATTTTACTTTGTATCCTTTTGCTGTAATCAACTGTAACTGTGAGTATAAGAATTAGAGATTACTGTGAGTAATGTTGGCAACTCCTAACATAACTCTTAGGAATATTCTCAACAAAAATGCATATTCATTTTCACTGAAAGACATTGACAAAAACATTGTGTATCAACATTAAAACATCCCTAAAACAAATAGTTGTATAATCAAAGTCTAATATTAAATAGCAAAAATGAACTACGGTGAAATGCAACAACACGAATCTCACAAATATTAAATGAAAGAAACCAGACAAAAATGAATACTGTGAATGCCCTCCAGATAAAGACTACCAGAAATATAGCTGTAGTTAAACGTGTCAAGTTTATTACTCATTTCAAGAAGGGAAAACCCACATCATGGGGAAATGTGGGTGTCTCAGTAAAAGAGTACTGGAAAGGACTTGTATGATTCAGGTTTTGGTTAGGTGATTTGGGGGAAGAGTCCAAAGAAACAGGGGCTTGCTCTGGATTGGGTGCCGCCAACCAGAAGGGATGATTCTATGACTGGGTATCTTACTTTTTTTAATTCAAATTCAATTAGCCAACATATAGTACACCATTAGTTTCAGATGTAGTGTTCAATAATTCATCAGTTGCACATAACACCCAGTGCTCATCACATCACATGCCCTCCTTAATGCCCATCACCCAGCTACCCCATCCCCCACCCCCCTCCCCTTCAGCAACCCTCAGTTTGTTTCCCAGAGTTATGAGTCTCTCATGGTTTGTCTCCCTCTCTGGTTTCTTCCCATCCCTTTTCCCCTCCTTTTGGGTATCTTATTATATCTTATCTAGAGGAAGGCAGGCTAGAAGAAGCAAGACTAAAGCAATTACTGGTAAATAGCAGTCACCCATATTAGACAAGAGGTGGATGTTTGGTATTTTGTGGCTTGCAAAGTGACCTTAATTTTCTCTGTGCTTAGGCAAAATTATCAAGTGGTCCTGTCTTTTCTCAGTTCATCATAGTTAAAAAGTAATACTGTCTGATGTTGGTATTCTGTGAGATCACTTATATCCAATAGGAGACCAACATGTCCTAATGGTGAGCACAAACCCAGCTTCTAATACACTATAGCCTAGATGTTGTGTGAGATCAGCTCCTGGTTGTCACAGGCTGTTTTATTTTCCCCTCAATATATACTGTATGATTCCATTTATATGAAGCTTAGAAATAAGCAAAATCAACTCCATCATAAATTCAGGACAGAAACTGGGATGCCTGGTTAAGTGTCTGACTTTGGCTCAGGTCGTGATCCCAGGGTCCTGGGACTGAGTCCTGCATCAGGCTCCTTGCTCAGAGGGGAACCTGCTTCTCCTTCTGCCTGTCGTGACCTCTGCTTGTGCTTTCTCTTTCTCTGACAAATAAATAAACAAAATCTTTAAAAAACAATTCAGGACAGAAGTTATCTTTAGAGAGAAGAGGGGGAGAGAATGACTTGGAGGGGCAGGAAGGAGGCTGTTGGGGATACAACAGCCTTGAAAAGGAAAAGGAGCATTCTGGGTTGAAAAATGGTGGGAAAATAGAAAAGAACTGGCAATAGCCTGGACAACCTTCAATTATGAAACATGATCAATAGACTTTTGCAATAGGATGAACTTTGTATACTCGCCTGTCTATCAAATCATTATTTAGGAGAATGTGTCATTTGTTGAAATGCAAAATATATTAGGTGAAAAATATATGAAGGTTCACATGAAGCCCACTGATGTTTATTCAAGATTTCAAGTCCCAAAAATGAATATTTGAACAAAGCAACATTGAAGTTCTATCAAATTCAACTACTCTGATTGAACAAAAACAAAAGAATATAAGAAATTCAGGGATGGTATCTGTGTCTTTAAGAAAGTGAGTGCAAGGGACGCCTGAGTGGCTCAGTTGTTAAGTGTCTGCCTTCAGCTCGGGTCATGATCCCAGGGTCCTGGGATCAAGTCCCACGTCAGGCTCCTTGCTCAGCAGGGAGCCTGCTTCTCCCTCTCCCTCTGCTTGCCACTCCCCCTGCTTGTGCTCTCTCTCTCTGACAAATAAATAAAATCTTAAAAAAAAAAAAAAGTGAGTGCAAATGGCAAAAAAAAAAAACAACTAAGAATTGTCTAGTAGTTGAAATACCCAAGACCACTCTGATGTTTTAAAAATTGCCATAAAATACATACATATTCAAAAAACAAGGAACAAGAGAATATTTTCTTAATATAGCAGGCAGGTTAAAAAGAGCCAAAAAATAGGCGCTCCTGGGTGGCTCAGTTGGCTACACATCAGACTCTTCATTCTGGCTCAAGTCTTGATCTCAGGGTCATTTGATTGAGCCCCATGTTGGGCTCCATGCTGGACAGGGAGCCTGCTTAAGACTTTCCCCCTCCTTCTCCCTCTACCCGCACCCCCACCCTGGAAGCTTGCACTCTCTCTCTCAAAAAATAAAATAAAATAGCCAAAAATATAACTGTTGGGCTCCTGGGTGGCTCAGTTGGTTAAGCGACTGCCTTCGGCTCAGGTCATGATCCTGGAGTCCCGGATCAAGTCCCGCATCGGGCTTCCTGCTCGGCAGGGAGTCTGCTTCTCCCTCTGACCCTCCTCCCTCTCATGCTCTCTGTCTCTCATTCTCTCTGTCTCAAATAAATAAATAAAATCTTCAAAAATATAACTGTTAAAATGCACCGGATAGGTTAAAGAGATTAGAAACAGAGAATGAGTGAATTAGAAAATGAATCCAAAGAAATTACCCAGAACATAGCAGAGAGACATGATAGAAAACATGAAAGAGATGTTAAAATATTTGGAGGGCAGAATGAAACATTTTAATATTCAACTAACTATGGAGTCTAATGACAAAATGCAGAAAATGGAGAAAACACAATTTTCAAAGAGAAATGGCTGAAAATTTTACAGAAGTAATGAAATATAGGAATTTGCCTAACATAGGTACATAAAGCAAAATAAATAAAAGAAAAAAGCCAAAGTTAGGTATATTGGCAGTAAAACTACAGAACGGTTGTGTGTGTGTATCTCTCTATATATATGTAGGGACACCCACCTGATAAAGATCTTAGACACAAGTACTCACATGAGCAAGGGAAGTGGTAAATATGTACATAATTTTAAGTAAATGTTGTCTATAGAAAATAATGACTCTAAATGTGGGGTTAAAAAAAGAACGAAAATAGTCAATAGTAATAGCAAAAACATTAAAAAGGTAGTTATCAGAGGTAAAAAGTATGTGGAGATTCAAATTATTGGACAGCTTTAGATTTTATCAAGTTGAGTTTGGACAGCAATATTTAAAGGCTAACAAAAGAATAAATAAATGTCTGACTTTTTATTGTTTGAAGATTTATTTATTTCAGAGAGAGAGAGAGTGAGTGTGTATGCTAGAAGGGGGAGGGGCAGAGGGAGAGCAAGAGAGAATCTCAAGCAGACTCCCTGCTGAGCATGGAGCCTGACATGGGGCTCAATTTCATGACCCTGAGATCATGACCTGAGCTGAAACCAAGAGTGGGATGCTTAACCAGCTGAGCCACCCAGGTGCCCCAAGTATGTCTAACTTCTAAAACAGTAGTAGGGGAAGATGGAATTTTAAAAGTCAGGCAAAAAAAAAAGAGACAGCAAGAAAAGGCAAAAGAAATGGGAAAAATAAAAAATATTTGAAAATAGAGTTTAAAAATATAAGGACAATATGTCAGTAATACTAATAAATGTAAAAATAGGAGTCCAAGATGGCGGAGGAGTAGGAGACCTTAATTTCATCTGGTCCCAGGAATTCAGCTAGATAGCTATCAAATCATTCTGAACACCTGTGAACTCAACCAGAGATCTAAAAAAAGAATAGCTGCAACTCTACCAGTAGAAAAGCGACCACTTTCTGCAAGGTAGGAGGTGTGGAAAAGTGAATCCAAGGGGATATATGGGAAGATAGACTATGGGGGAAGGGAGCCTCCGTCAGCCGGCTACCAGCAAGTGATACAGCAGCAGAGCACAAAATCGGAACACAGAAGTCTGCTCTGGTGAGGGATGTCACTTAGGTGTCTAAGCAGGGGCAGAACCCTAGCTAGGACAGTGTGGTCTCAGGATCCTCGGGGTCACAGGAAGACTGGCAGTGCCTGAGTGTGGCAGAGCTCCCAGGAATGAGAGCAGGGAAGCCAACTGCAATCAGTGAGCCCAGGAGTGGGCGCTCAGCTCAAGGCTGCCTTAAACTGGGAACCCCAGCACAGCTGGGCGATTGCTCTCTGAGCAGGGGCCCAAAAAGCAGCAGAACTGGCGAGATCCCCCTTCCTCCTCCCGGGAGGAGTGGCATGGGAGCACGCCACAGGAGTCTGCAGGGTTTGGAGACTCAAAATGGGTCACGTGCCTGAGACAGAAATGCTTGGTCAAAGGCTGGGTGAGCGTGGGGCTGGAGACCAGGGAGACAGGAGTGACTGACTGCATTTCTCTGAGGGCTGACTGAAGAGTGGGGCCCAGAGCTTTCAGCTCAGGGCCACCAGAGATTGGGAGGCCGCCATTTTCATTCTCATCTTCTAAAGCTGCACGGAAAGCCTTCAGGGAACAAAAGCCACCTAGAGCAAACAGGAGGTTACTTAGCCTGGCCCCTGGCAAGGGCAGTAGAATTCCGCTTGCGGCAAAGACACTTGAGAATCAATGCAAGAGGCCCCTCCCCGAGAAGATCAACAAGAACATCCAGCCAAAACCAAGTTTACCAATCAATGAGATGGCAAAACTCTAGTGCTAGGGAAATACAGCACACAGAATTCATGACTTTTCCTCCAGGATTCCTTAGTCTTTCAACTTTAACTTTTTAAAATGTTTTTTCTTTCCTTTTTCAACCAATTTCTTATTTTATCAACTCCTTTTTTTATTTTAATAGATTTATTTATTTATTTATTTGAGAGAGAGTGGAAGCGATCACAGAGGGAGAAGCAGACTTGCCACTGAGCAGAGAGCCTGATGCAGGGCTCAATCCCAGGACACTGAGATCATGACCTAAGCAAAAGGCAAATGCTTAACTGACTGAGCCAGCTAAGTGCCCGTATCAACTCCTTTTTTAAATCTTTTTTAATTTTCATTTTTACAGTTACATTCTATCCATTCATTGTATTTAATCTTGTTTTTGTATATATATGTTTTCCTTTCTTTACAATTTTGGGATGCAATTTCTTCTAACAGACCAAAATACACTCAAAATCTAGTGTATGGTTCTGTTCTATTCACCTGTCTGATCATGGTCTCTTTTTTGGTGGTTTTTTCCTTCTTCTTTTTTTTTTTGTTTTGTTTTGTTAAAGTCTTTTTTAATTTTCATCTTTACAGTTACATTCTATCCTTTCAATGTATTTAATTTTATTTTTATATTTATAGGTTTTTCTTTCTTTATAATTTTGAGATGGAGTTTCTTCTAACAAACTGAAAAAAATACACTCAGGAGATAGTGCATTGCTCTGTTCTGTTCACCTATTTATATCACTTCCTTTTTTGTTGTTGTTGATTTTTTTTCTCCTTTTTTTCTTGTCTTTTCATTTCCATTTTTACAGTTACATTCTATCCTTTCATTATATTTAATTTTATTTTTTGTACATATATATAAGTCTATCTAGTTTTCTAAAAAACAGATCAAAATACACACAGAATCCAGTGTATTGATCTATTCTGCTCACCTATCTGATTATATTTTCTTTTTTTTCCTCCTGGTTTCGGGTCTCTTCTAATTTGTTTAGTATATATTTCTGTGGGGTTGTTGTTGTCATTTTAGTGTTTTGTTCTCTAATTCATCTATTCTTCTCTGGATAGAATGAAAAGACGAAAAAACTCACCTCAGAACAGAGGACAAGGGGCAGTACTGACTGCCAGGGACCTAATCAGTATGGACATAAGTAAGATGTTAGAACTAGAGTTCAGAATAATGATTATAAAGATACTAGCTGGGCTTGAAAAAAGCATAGAAGACACTAGAGAATCCCTTTCTAGAGAAATAAAAAAACTAAAATCTAGCCAAGTTGAAATCAAAAAGGCTATTAATGAGATGCAACAAAAAATGGAGGCTCTAACTGCTAGGATAAAAGAGGCAGAAGAGAGAATTTGTGATATAGAAGACCAAATGATAGACAATAAAAAAACTGAGAAAAAGAGATAAACAACTACTGGATCATGAGAGGAAAATTCAAGAGATAGGTGATACCATAAAGTGAAACAATATTAGGATAATTGGGATCCCAGAAGAAGAGGAAAGAGAAAGAGGGGCAGAAGGTATACTGGAGCAAATTATAGTGGAGGACTTCCTTAATCTGGTGAAGGAAACAGGAATCAAAATCCAGGAGGCACAGAGAACCCCCCTCAAAATCAATAAAAATAGGTCAACACCCCGACATATAATAGTGAAACTTACAAATCTCAGAGACAAAGAGAAAATCCTGAAAGCAGCTTGGGACGAGAGGTCTATAACCTACAAGGGTAGAAACATTAGATTGGCAGCAGACCTATCTACAGAGACCTGCAGGCCAGAAAGGAGTGGCATGATATATTCAGGGTGCTAAATGAGAAAAATATGCAGCCAAGAATACTTTATTCAGCTAGGATGTCATTCAAAATAGGAGTGATAAAAAGTTTTCAGGACAAACAGAAACTAAAAGAATTTGTAATCACCAAACCAGCCCTACAAGAAATATTAAAAGGGATCCTCTAAGCAAAGAGAGAGCCTAAAAGTAACATAGCCCAGAAAGGAACAGAGACAATATACAGTAAGAGTCACTTTACAGGTAATACAATGGCACTAAATTTGTATCTGTCAAGTTACTCTGAATGTAAATGGGCTAAACGTCCCAGTCAATAGACACAGGGTATCAGATTGGATAAAAAAGTAACCCATCAATATGCTGTCTGCAAGAGACTCATTTTAGACCCAAAGACACCTTCAGATTTAAAGTGAAGGGGTGGAAAAACATTTACCATGGTAATGGCCATAAAAAGAAAGCTGGGTGGCAGTCCTTATATCAGACAAATTAGATTTTTTTTAAATTAATTAATTAATTAATTAATTAATTTATTTATTTATTTATTTGAGAGAGAGAATGAGAGACAGAGAGCACGAGAGGGGAGAGGGTCAGAGGGAGAAGCAGACTCCCTGCCAAGCAGGGAGCCCGATGCGGGACTCGATCCCGGGACTCTAGGATCATGACCTGAGCCGAAGGCAGTCGCTTAACCAACTGAGCCACCCAGGCGCCCAGACAAATTAGATTTTAAACCAAAGACTGTAATAAGAGACGAGGAAGGAAACTATATCATAATTAAAGGGTATATCCAACAAGAAGATCTAACAACTGTAAATATTTATGCCCCTAACATGGGAGCAGCCAATTATATGAGCCAATTAATAACAAAATCAAAGAAACACATCGATAATAACACAATAATAGTAGGGGACTTTAACACCCCCTCACTGCAATGGACAGAACACCTAAGCAGAAGATCAATAAGGAAATAAAGGCTTTGGACGACACACAGGACCAAATGGACTTCACAGATATATTCAGAACATTCCATCTTTTTTTTTTTTTTTTAAGATTTTATTTATTTAACAGAGAGAGAGACACAGTGAGAGAGGGAACACAAGCAGGGGGAGTGGGAGAGAGATAAGCAGGCTTCCCACCGAGCAGGGAGCCCGATGCGGGGCTCAATCCCAGAACCCTGGGATCATGACCTGAGCCGAAGGCAGACGCTTAATGACTGAGCCACCCAGGCGCCCCCAGAACATTCCATCTTAAAGCAACAGAATATACTTCTTCTCAAGCGCACACTGAACATTCTCCAGAATAGATCACACACTGGATCACAAATCAGGTCTCAACCAGTACTGAGAGACTGGGATCATTCCCTGAATATTTTCGGACCGCATGCTTTGAAACTGGAACTCAATCATAAGAGGAAATTCGGAAAGAACTCAAATACCTGGAGGCTAAAAGGCATCCTACTAAAGAATGAATGGGTCAACCAGGAAATTAAAGAAGAATTAAATTCATGGAAACAAATGAAAATGAAAACACACCTGTTCAAAATCTTTGGGATTCAGCAAAAGCAGTCCTAAGAGAGAAGTATACAGCAATACAAGCCTTTCTCAAGAAACAAGAAAGGTCTCAAATACACAACCTAAACTTAAACCTAAAGGAGCTGGAGAAAGAACAGCAAATAAAGCCTAAACCCAGCAGGAGAAGAGAAATAATAAAGATTAGAGTAGAAATCAATGAAATAGAAACCAAAAGAACAGTAGAAAAGATCAATGAAACTAGAAGCTGGTTCTTTGTAAGAATTAATAAGGTTGATAAACCCCTGGCCAGACTTATCAAAAAGAAAAGGGAAAGGACCCAAATAAATAAAATCATGAATGAAAGAGGACAGATCGCAACCAACACTGAAGAAATACAAACAATTATAAGAACATATTATGAGCAACTATATGCCAACAAATTAGACAATCTGGAAGAAATGGATGCATTCCTGGAGACATCTAAACTACCCAAACTGAAACAGGAAGAAATAGAAAACCTGAACAGACCTGTAACCAGCAAAAAAATTGAAGCAGTAATCAAAAATCTCCCAAGAAACAAGAGCCCAGGGCTGGATGGCTTCCCAGGGGAATTCTGCCAAACATTTAGAGAAGAATTAATACCTATTCTTTTGAAGCTGTTTCAAAAATAGAAATGTAAGGAAAACTTCCAAACTCGTTCTATGAGGCCAGCATTACCCTGATCCCAAAACCAGACAGACACCCCACCAAAAAGGAGAATTACAGACCAATATCCCTGATGAACATGGATGTAAAAATTCTCACCAAAATACTAGCCAACAGGATCCAACAGTACATTAAAAGGATTATTCATCACGACCAAGTAGGACTTGTTTCTGGGATGCAAGGGTGGTTCAACATCTGCAAATCAATGTGATACACTACATAAATAAAAGAAAGGACAAGAACCATATGATCCTCTCAACAGGTGCAGAAAAAGCATTGACAAAGTAGAGCATTCTTTCTTGATTAAAACTCCTCACAGTGTAGGGATAGAGGGAACATATCTCAATATCATAAAAGCCATCTATGAAAAACACACAGCAAATATCATTCTCAATGGGGAAAAATGGAGAGCTTTTCCCCTAAGGTCAGGAACAGGGAAAGGATGTCCACTATCACCACTGCTGTTCAACACAGTACTAGAAGTCCTAGCCTCAGCAATCAGACAACAAAAAGAAATAAAAGGCAGTCAAAGTGGCAAAGCAGAAGTCAAACTCTCACTCTTTGCAGATGACATGATACTCTATGTGGAAAACCCAAGAGACTCCACCCCAAAATTGCTAGAACTCATACAGGAATTCAGCAAAGTGGCAGGATATAAAATCAATGCACAGAAATCAGTTGCATTTCTATACACAGACAATGAGACAGAAGAAAGAGAAATAAAGGAGTCGATCCCATTTACAATTGTACCCAAAACCATAAGATACCTAGGAATAAATCTAACCAAAGAGGCAAAGGATCTGTACTACTCAGAAAACTGTAGAATACTCATGAAAGAAATTAAGGAACAGAGGAGCCTGGGTGGCTCAGTCATTAAGCGTCTGCCTTCGGCTCAGGTCATGATCCCAGAGTCCTGGGATCGAGCCCTGCATCAGGCTCCCTGCTCAGCGGGAGGCCTGCTTTTCCCTCTCCCACTCCCCCTGCTTGTGTTCCCTCTCTTGCTGTGTCTTTCTCTGTCAAATAAAAAACAAACAAACAAAACCTTTTAAAAAAAGAAAGAAATTGAGGAAGACACAAAGGAATAGGAAAACACTCCATGCTCATGGATTGGAAGAACAAATATTGTTAAAATGTCTATGCTACCTAGAGCAATCTACACATTCAATGCAATCCCTATCAAAATAACATCAACTTTTTTTTCACAGAACTGGAACAAATAATCTTAAAATTTGTATGGAACCAGAGAAGACCCCAAATAGCCAAAGGAATGTTGAAAAAGAAAATCAAAGCTGGTGGCATCACAATTCCAGATTTTAAGCTGTATTACAAAGCTGTCATCATCAAGACAGTATGGTACAGGTACAAAAACAGACACACAGATCAGTGGAATGGAACAGAAAACCCAGATAGGGACCCTCAACTCGATGGTCAACTGATCTTCAACAAAGCAGGAAAGAATATCCAATGGAAAAAAGACAGTCTCTTCAACAAATGGTGTTCAGAAGATTGGACAGCCACATGCAGAAGAATGAAACTGGACCATTTCCACACCATACACAAAAATAGACTCAAAATGGATGAAAGACCTACATGTGAGACAAGAATCCATCAAAATCCTAGAGCAGAACACAGAGCAACCTCTTTGACCTCAGCCACAGTAACTTCTTGCTAGACATGTCTCCAAAGGCAAGGGAAACGAAAGCAAAAATGAACTATTGGGACTTCATCAAGATAAAAAGCTTCTGCACAGCAAAGGAAACAGTCAACAAAACTAAGAGGCAACCCACAGAATGGGAGAAGATATTTGCAAATGACATATCAGATAAAGGGCTAGTATCCAAAATCTATAAAGAACTTATCAAACTCAACACCCAAAGAACAAATAACCAGTGAAGAAATGGGCAGAAGACATGAACAGACACTTCTGCAAAGAAGACATCCAAATGGCCAACAGACACGTGAAAAAAAATGCTCAACATCACTCGGCATCAGGGAACTACAAATCAAAACCACAATGAGATGCCACCTCACACCAGTCAGAATGGCTAAAATTAACAAGTCAGAAAACGACAGATGTTGGCGAGGATGCAGAGAAAGGGGAACCCTCCTACACTGTTGGTGGGAATGCAAATTGGTACAGCCACTCTGGAAAACAGTATGGAGGTTCCTCAAAAAGTTAAAAATAGAGCTACCCTATGACCCAGCAATTGCACTACTGGGTATTTACCCCAAAGATACAAATGTAGGGATCCGAAGCGAAACCTGCACTCCAATGTTTATATATAGCAGCAATGTCCACAATTGCCAAACTATGGAAGAAGCCCAGGTGTTCATCAACAGATGAATATGGAATATTATGCAGACATCAAAAAATGAAATCTTGCCATTTGCTATGAGGTGGATGCAACTAGAGGGTATTATGCTAAGCGAAATAATTCAATCAGAGAAAGACAATTATTATATGATCCTACTGATATGTGGAATTTAAGAAATAAAACAGAGGACCATAGGGGAAAGGAAAAAAATAAAACAAGATGAAACCAGAGAGGAAGACAAACCATAAGAGACTCTTAACTCTAGGAAACAATCTGAGGGTTGCTGGAGGGGAGGGGCATGGAGGGATGGGGTAACTGGGTGATGGACGTTAAGGAGGGCATGTGATGTAATGAGCACTGGGTATTATATAAGACTGATGAATCACAGACCTGTACCTCTGAAATCAATAAAACATTATATGCTAAAAAAATAGAAAATAAATAAATAAAGGAAAAAAAGAAACACCAAAAAGACCCACAGAAAACTTGCTAGAAAACATAGGCCAGATTAGATTAAATACAATTCCAGCTAATGGCTAAGAAACCATTAAAATATAAAGACTTAGAAATGCTGAAATTTACAAAATAGAAAAAGAAATAGTAGGGAAATTACAAACAAAAGGAGTCAGGGTAGCTGTATCAGGACTAAAAAAATAATCTTTTTAAAGATAGGCGTGCTAAATTTAGTGAAAATAAAGAAAACCCAGGACTAGGTAAGTTAAATTTGTATTTCAGATAAACAATGAATAATTTTTAATGTATTCAGAACACACGTACACTAAAAATTATTTGTTTATCTGAAATACAAATTTAATTGGCTACCCTGTATTTTATCTGGCAACCCTACTGTAAGACAAAAAGCATTTTTAATGACAGAATCTTTAGATTATGATAAAGTGCTCAATTTGCCAGGAAACAGTAATGATTCTAAATTTGTAAGCTCTCAATAAAGTAGCCTCAGAACAAAGCAAACTCTGACAACTTAAGGGAGAAGTGGACAAATCCATCACCCATCACTGTAGACAAAACGTCTACCTTGCCTCTGTACTGTCAGTGGCCGCTTTCCTCTACAGCCAGAGCACCCATGTGTAGTTCTTCCCGGTTTTTACCAGACTGGTGAGCGGCATGGCCTCTGAAGGCCTGAGGGTGGTAATGGCTTCTCTTTGCTGCTAGTTACTGGCACCTCATCATTCCTTGTCGATTCCTTAACCATGGCCACATTTCAGTAAATCAATCCTTCAGTAAAATCTTGTCAGCTAAACTCTTGCAAGTGTGCCATCTGCTTCCTGTCACTACCATAACAAAGACAATTCGGGGCAGAATTTTGTGACATGGATAATTCTCCTATAAAATGGAGAGAGTAGTAGGGTTGCACAAACCAGCATCTCATAACTATCACAATAAAGACTGCTGTGAGCAAAAATTATCAATGGATGCCAAATCTAAGGTGTGAAGTCTAATGAAAAGCAAGATTTGCAAGTCTTTATTTTTTTATTTTTTAAAAGATTTTATTTATTTATTTGAGAGAGAGAACGAGAGAGAGAGAGAGCATGAGAGCGGGGAGGGTCAGAGGGAGAAGCAGACTCCCCGCTGAGCAGGGAGCCCGATGCAGGACTCACTCCTGGGACTCCAGGATCATGACCTGAGCCAAAGGCAGTCACTTAACCAACTGAGCCACTCAGGTGCCCTGCACAGTCTTTTTTAAAAAAGATTTTAGGGTAGGGGGGTGGGAGGATGGGTTAGCCTGGTGATGGGTATTAAAGAGGGCACGTTCTGCATGGAGCACTGGGTGTTATGCACAAATAATGAATCATGGAACACTACATCTAAAACTAATGATGTAATGTATGGGGATTAACATAACAATAAAAAATTAAAAAAAAAGATTTTATCTATTGGGGTGCCTGGGTGGCTCAGCTGGTTAAGTATCTGCCTTTGGCTCAGGTCATGATCTCAGGGTCCTGGGATTGAGTCCCGCGACTGGCTCCTCACTCAGGGAGAGCCTGCTTCTCCCTCTCCCTCTGCCGCTCCCCCTGCTTCTACTCTCTCTGTCAAATAAATAAATAAAATCTTAAGAAAAAAGATTTTATTTATTTAGTTAGTTAGAGCTCATGCAAGCTGGGGAGGGGCAGAGGGAGAGAGAGAATATCAAGCAGATTCCACGCTGAGTGTGGAGTGTGCGGGGCTCGATCCCAGGACCCTGAGATCATGACCTGAGTGGAAATCAAGACTCAGACACTTAACTGACTGAGCCACTCAGGCATCTGATATTTGCACAGTCTCAAAGTGCAAAGTTGCTTTAAATGAAAAGGAGAAAATAATAAATACAGAGTGGAGACACTGGAAAAACACCTTTACAAACAGAAAAATTAACATCACCAAGGAGGAACAGATGGATATAATGTGCCTCCAGATGTGATTCCTTAAGAATGAAACAATACCATATATCTAGTATCCTGCTGGGAATGCACCATCTGATTTAACCGTGAGGAAACATCAAACAAACCCACAACGAGGAGCACTGTATAAAATAACTTGCCTGAATTCTTCAAAAATGTCAATGTCATGAAAGACAGAAAACATATGAGGAAATGTTACAGATTAAAGGAAACTGAAACAACATGAAACTGAATACAATATGTAATCTTAGACTGAAACCTGTACTGGTGAGGGAAAAAATCAAGAAAGTACATTATTGAGACAATTGACAACACTGAAATACAGACTATAAATTAGATAAAAGCATTGTGTCAATGTGAAGTTCTCTGAATTTGATAAACTGTACTGATGTTATATAAGATAATATTCTTGTTTTTAAGAACTATTAAAAACAAAGGGGCATGATGTATACAACCAATTCTCAAATTATAAATGAATAAATAACATAATACAATATAGTGTGTATATGTGTGTTAGTGTAAAATGAGAGAATGGTAAGACAAAAGTAAAACTGGTAAATATATTTTATACACATACAGAGAGAGGGAGAGAGAGGGAAGAAGGGCGGGGGGAGTTGGTGAAGGACATACTTTTGGCCAAAAGTTAGATTAGTGAATCTGAGAAAGGATATACAGGAGTCCTCTGTGTTACTCTTGTAACTTTTCTCTAGGTTTTAAATTATTTCAAAAGAAAAAGTGCTATGAAGATTGCTCCATTATGATTCTTTGTTTCACTTGAAAATATGATGAAAGATATAGATTCTATTTCCAGGAAAATCAATTTGCATCAACACACATAAGTTTGTATTATTTCAGGGAATTCAAAGACACCATAAAGTACATGCAGGTTAAGAACCATTGCTCCATTTTTTTTCGAACATCCAGTATTGCAAAAGATAATTCTGCCACCAGCATAATTTTCATTTTTTTTGGTAGGTAACCCATTGTTTTCTGCTTCATTATATGTAGGGGTTTTTTTCCCCCTACAGGATCTTTGAAATGTTTTAAATACCACCAAAATATAGTACAGACATTTTTTTCATATGTTCTTTAGAAAATAGTAAGCCCTTTTTATTCTTCGGGTCATTTTCAGCCTTAGAAACTTTCCTACAATGACAAATTTGATTAATGCTTCTGTTCTATTTCTTCTGATTTTTCCTTTAGAGATTTCTATTATTCATTGGTTAATTTCCAATTTTCTTTCTTTTGTATGTATACTTCCCTTTTACCTATCGTTTCCATCTCTGTCCTTTTACTGTGCATCCTAGAAGAGCACTCCAAGTGTGCTATGTCATTCATTTGATTTTCTGTAGCATCAATTCTGCCCTTTGTCACATGTTCCTTATACTTCAGGCATGTTGTTTACCTGGAGCTGTGACTTGAGAGTGGATACAGAAAGATAGAGTGACTATAGAAAGGGGAAATGATAGGGTTAGGATTTTTAGCAGACCAGCTAATAACTCTAACTTCTTGATTTTTTAGTCAGGGCAGCTCTTCCAATCTGGAGTTGCAAATGGATAGTAAAGGTGAGTCCAAGCCTTATTATGCCTTCTTTGTGACCATTGGTAAATTTGGGTTTAAGGAAGTTACATGAATGTGGTCCTCAATGTAATCAATGATAAACTTATTAGAAAATTTCCCCATTCTTTAGCATAAAGCTTTTTCATATCTTTCTTTTACAATGATGTTTCTCTTTATTAAAGTATCTTTATGGAATTTTATTTTCTTAAGATTTTATTTATTTTGGGGCGCCTGGGTGGCTCAGTCGTTAAGCGTCTGCCTTTGGCTCAGGTCATGATCCCAGGGTCCTGGGATCGAGCCCCGCATCGGGCTCCCTGCTCTGTGGGAAGCCTGCTTCTCCCTCTCCCACTCCCCCTGCTTGTGTTCCCTCTTTCGCTGTGTCTCTCTCTCTGTCAAATAAATAAAATCTTTAAAAAAAAAAAAAAAGATTTTATTTATTTTGAGAGAGAAAAACAGAGTGTGCATGCAAGCGTGGGGGAGGGGCAGAGGGAAACAGAAAATCTCAGACTCCACACTGAGCGTGGAGCCCGACGCAGGGCTCAATCCCAGGACCCTGAGATCATGATCTGAGCCGAAATCAAGAGTCGGACACTTAACCAACTGAGCCACCCAGGCTCCCGTTTATGGAATTTTTAAAAGGTAATTGGACAAAGCTATTGCAGGCACTGGTAATCTGATACTAAGTTAACCTAGAAATATCTTCTCCCTTATTTTCCCTTGAATAAGAGCACAGGGTATAAAATTACTTCTAATTATTCTGGTTTATTATATTCCCATTATAGACATGGATTTTCTAAGAGTTGGGTATTATTGTTTAGTGTATCATTTCTGAATGTTTAAAAACAGGTATTAATTGACATAAAGAGAATTGATTTCTTTAGAATTCCAAGGGAAACTGTAAATAGCTACCCAACCAAACCTCTTAGCTTCAAGTGTTCTCTCTTCCTCAAAAGATGGTCTCACTAAAAAAAAAAAAAAGAAGATAGTAGGAGGGGAAGAATGAATGGGGGGATATCGGAGGAGGAGATGAACCATGAGAGACGATGGACTCTGAAAAACAAACTGAGGGTTCTAGAGGGGAGGGGGGTGGGAGGATGGGTTAGCCTGGAGATGGGTATTAAAGAGGGCATGTTCTGCATGGAGCACTGGGTGTTATGCACAAACAATGAATCATGGAACACTACATCAAAAACTAATGATGTAATGTATCGTGATTAACATAACAATAAAAAAAGTTTTTTAAAAAAAGAAATTAATTACAAAAAAAAAAAGATGGTCTCATTAATGAAAGCAGAAAGAGAAATATGAGAGGAACTATGGAACCTGCTTCTTTTAAGAGACTGGATTCCCCATAGGCCTTCAGATAGGATCACATGTGAAGACAACTGTTATTAAAGAAGATAATTTAAATGTATTAAATCAGGAATGACACAAGTAAGGAAGATGTGGCTTGTACACATAACAAAGGGGCTCCTTTGACATTTGATCTAGGTAAGCAAAAGACAAAGAAGAGGAAGACTTGCTTTACACAGCAAATATGAATACATGAAATTCATGACCCTCAAGAGGATTTCTGGCAGAAAACACAAGTTATTGGGACACATTTGTGAATGACTGTGCCAAAATGGTGACAGAGAAGATGAAACAAAGATTTGACTTAGAACGAAGAGTCAGGGCACAATCTTGTGGATATTCCCTTGGGGTAGTCTCGGATTTTGAGACTGACCCAGTGGACAAATTCCTGAGTTTCTAAAACCAGTTTTTATGCCTTTAAAACACAGTGGAAAATTTTCTGTCATCTTATCATTACCTTATTATTTCTATGTCATGTCTTTTCTAATTACCCACATCTTCCTCCTATATACAAAGCCAGTCTTTGTTTCTTCTGAAGCAACTAGGTGTTATGCCTAGAGCAATTATTTAGTAATTACCTGTTTAATAATTAAAGTCTTAAAATGATCTAAATACAGACTGAGGTATATTCTGAGAGATGGTAAAATGTACTACCTCCTCATATATTCTTCATAAAATGCCCAAAGGAAACAATTCTGCCTGTTTTCAAAATCAAGGCAAAATACTTGGGGGAAAAAAAAGGCTGGAATAAGGAATTGAATTAATTCTACAGTTGTTGCTTTGAAGGTCTATGAAAATTTTAAGAGAATGTGCTAAGTATTCCTTTAACTAAAACAGCTAAAGTTTGAGTACAAGAAATCAAGGAAATGAGGAATAGCTTAAGATTTATCATCCTTCAAATTCACCAAGAACAGTATTAGTCCTACTATGGCCCAGAAGCCCAATTAAAGTAAAGGAGTCCAAGGCGGGGTTTTTCCTGGATGTGAATGACAATGTCTCACGTAACTGTGGCAAGAGCAGAGTTGAATATGATATTCACAGACAACCAGGACTTCAAATAGTGCCACACTCTTTCTTGGACTCACTCTGCTTGCCTCACTGGGTTGGCTTTGTTTCCTCCACACACTCAGGAGTAGGACTCCACTAGCAGTTAAGATACAATTACAGAATAATTGGTTAAGAGTAGTTCAAACACATAATAAGTACAGAGGTGAGGTAGATGGTCAGTCCTGAGCTAGGCCCAGTAGCTCAGAAATCAAGGGGCCCAGGCTCTTTCTTTGTCTTCCTTCTATCATCGTCCGAGTATCAGTGATATCTTCTCCTATGATCTCAGGGTAGCTACAGCAGAGCCACACCTGATGTTCTTCCATAGCAATGTTCAAAAGCAGGAAGGGAAGGATAAGCTCTCTTCATACAATTCTTTATTTTCTCAGAAAGTTAAATGTCTCCCAGAAAACCCTAGCAGACATCTCCTTATATAGCACTGCCTAGATAAAAATTGGCCACATGCTTATCCCACCTATAAGAAAGTCTAGAAAAATTAATACCAGGAATTTTTAGTTTATTTTTTAAGACATAGTTCCTACTAACAGGAAAAGATGGGACAGGCAATCAACAATATCTAACACTTCTACCAATAGTTCCTATGCTTTATATCAAGTTCCTTCTTGCTTGCTACGGTGGGTTCTGCAGCCTTCGAAGAACCCTCCTGATACCTGCTTTTCCATTTGACTACTTGCTCTTTATTAGTGTGTCTATTCAGGTTTTCAACTGCATAGTCCATTCATACTTTGACCTGCTTTTCAGCTCTCTCTTCAGGTTTAGTAAGCAGGTCTTTAAACTGTTTTCTGGCTTGATTCAAGTGCCCTGAGGACTCTGCTCCTCCTATCTGCTCAGTGGCTCACAGATGCTTCAAGTACAGATGAGCTAGCCTATTCCACCCCTACTCTAGATTCCTGCTCAGTTTAGTGAACATTTCCATTGAGCTTCTGCCTACAATGGAGTAAGTTCGGGAAGTAAGTTCTATTTTGGTCACTGAGTTTGAAATCTTTGTGAGCATGTAGGTGTAGATATACAAAAGGCAGTTGGAAATAAGGAACCTGGGGCCTAGGAAAGAAATCCACGGGGAGATACATCAGCAAAAAGGCTGTAATCAAAGCCACATGAATGGATGAGCCTGATCAAGGAGACTACAAAACAGAAGTCCTTAATCTGAGGGGCTTCAGGGACATCTATGAATTCACTGAAATTGTGGGTAAAATTCTGTGCATCTCTGTGTCTCTATTTCTAAGGTAGGGATCCATATATTTAATCAGAGTCTCAATTAGGTTTGTGAATCTAAAAAGATTATGGGAGAGTGGAAGGCTAAGGCTGTAACCAAGAGGGCACTATTTACTTAAATGTGCCACAATTTTGGGATTAGAGACTATGATGGGAAAGAGAATGGAATATGTTAGCATTTAATTTCCAATTTACCATCTGAGTCACAGCAACCATCAAGCACATGATTTTCTGTTCAAAATTGGGCAATGTGTCCCCAAAATATGTTGACTCAGACATCAATGCTTCTAGACTACCCAGAATTATATGAAATCCAGCACTTTTAGGCCTGGAGCTTCAGATTTTATATTCCCAGTCAAAATGTGAATTTCTTTCCACTCCCATCCCATAAATAAAGGGAATAATCTCCCTAGCCACCTTCTTTCTCTGGAGCCATTCTCACATCACACTTGATAATCAAAGATCACTTTTTAAGCATTACTTTATGAAACTTCATAATCATCAATGCTGGAATATATAAGCATCTGAGTTTTTGCAAGCAAAGAAGCTTCGAAAAAACACAGGACTTAGATTACAAGAAGGGCTATGAAACCCAACTCCACAAAACAAGAATGTCAGCTTGTATGTATTATCATGAAGTGCTCAAAGATGCAATTATAGTTCACACTTTATCTTTTTTTCCCTCAAAATTATTTGTCTCTTCAGAAATAGAGATGGAGGGAAAGGTCCCCCCCCCCCACTGCAGTGTGCATTCAGAAACCCTTTAAAAAGCCACAAGGGTGTATGAAACAAATTCTCTAGTCACATGGATTCAAACCACAGCATTCTTCCCAACCTACCACTCAAGCAGGCCAAGAATAATCTAGCCAGTCAACTTGCATGCAGGAAAACTACTACTGCCTGGAAAACCTCTGAATATCATTTGTACATGTTTCTGGTTTATAAAAAACATTTCACTATTATACAAAGGAGAAAGCTATGAATTACCAATTACCAAGAGTTTATCAAAGACTATGGTAATGGATGTTAGACTCATGTGTACTTCATCTTTAGCAGAATGTGAACTTTTTTAAAACTTCAAAGATGGTTCATAAAAGAATATATGAATACCGACTGGAAAATGTTCAATTATATTAATCAATGAAACCTATTAAAATTAACAAAAATAAAAAATAAAATTACCTATTATACAGATAGTTCAAAAGATTAAAAAGAAATATCAACATATATCAAGCAACTTAAAAAGTTTCAGATACTTGGACCTGGTTTAATTCTACTTTCACTAGTCTACCCTTAAAAAAAAAAGAAACTAAAATGTATTTTGTGCAAAGATGTTCATTGTAGTGTAATTTGTCAAACAGAAAACTATAAGCAACAAAAGGAAAATGATAAAATGAATTATAGAACATATACTAGGGAAATATATTTTACTTGTTCATTCATTTACTGACCTACTACTGTGTTTCAGAAAGGATTTAAGGTGGCTCGTATGAGAATATATTATGTAACCATGAAAAATTATGTTTAAAAGCAACATGCTCGGGGGTGCCTGGGTGGCTCAGTCAGGAGTCCTGCATTGAGCTCCCTGCTCAGTGGGGAGTCTGCTTCTCCCTCTGCCTCTGCTCTCTGTCAAATAAATAAAATCTTAAAAAAAAGAAATAAGCTAACACGCTCATGACTATTACAAGGAAAGGGCTGGATACAAAATTGTGTGTGTGTGCAAAAGTAAGAGTATAAAACAATGCAATCTTACCTTTGTTTAACAATAGGCAAAAAAGGAAGGGAAATCCACTGAAATATTAAGAATGGCATGTGTATGGTTGGTAACATAAGTCAATTTTGTTCTCATCTTTTTAATTTTATAACTTATATACACCAACCTTATATTTTTATAATAAAATGTCTGTATATATGAAATCATAAAGAGAATAAAGGTTATTTAAAAAATAAAAAAGCTAGCTATATATATGATGGTTTAGAAGAAGTTAGCTCTTCCTATATATAGCCACTAATGAACCGAGAAAGGAAAATTAAAGTACATAAGAGAAAAAAAATCCACATGGAATTAACCTCATGAAATGTAAGTGTGTTTGTCAATTAAAGGTATCAAAAGAAAGACTGAATAAAGAGATGATATAAGATTGTAGGGAGAGAAGAACACTAACATAAGCAAGAGAATACCTGAGAAAAGGAAGGACTTTTAATCTGGAAATCAAGCCTATCTGTAAACTTATGCTAACATAGTTGTGTTGTTTAAACTGCAGTTTTAGAAAAGAATGCATGTAGAGACAGAGGGTAGAATTGTGGTTGCTAGGGGCTGGAAGGAGGGGGAAAGGGTAATGAGTATGTAGTTTCAGTTTAGAAAGATGAAAAAGTTTTGGAGATGGATGGTGGTGGCAGTGCATGACAATGTGAATGTACTCAATACCGCTAACTCTACACTTAAAAACTGTCAAAATGCTAAATTTGATGTTATGTATCTTTTACAACAATAAAAAAAAGAAAATTCTGATTTGAAATAAATTACATGGGAAAGGTACATATTCAGATTAGCTTTGAGTTTTCAGCTTTTCTAAAACAATATTTTATAAAGATGTGAGCATAATTTTTTTAAAAGCCGTAATTACACTTTAATAGCATTTTTCAATCAGAAGGTAACTTATTACACCTGTTTAATAATTCTTTTGATGTAGTCAATATTCAGTTTTCAAGTATCAAGAAATCATGCTCCATTTAAACAAAGGTTTAAAAGTAAAGTAGCTATTAGGTTCAAAGGGAAAAAAAAACCCCTAGAAGTGCGGTCACTAATAATTCTGGTTTTTCTGGCAAATTTGTGGTAATCAGCTATGAGAATAAATCTCCCCAACAATAAGCACCATTTCTAGAAATTGGACAAAGGAGATTAAATAATTGTCCGCATAATTCCTGGGAAGAGTCACAGTTACCCTTAAAATGCAGTGTAAGTGTTCTCATGATAACGCATTCTAAAATACAATTTTTCAAACTTAAATTTCTGATCATAAAAAATAAGAAGCAAAATAAGAAAAAACTTTTCAGGGCCCAAATTCCATATCCAGTTTTATCAATTCACTTTAAAAATCTCACTTACCCTTCTAGTGTTTTCAAGGATTTTGGGATCAGGTTTTCCATAGTTAGGTGGATTGGCATATGGGTCATATCCAAGTTTGGCAAGCATGGGTGCAATCACCGCCATGTCTTGTAAAACATCTGGGGGTATCTTCCCAACCCATTTTGATAGTGCTCCCACATTGACTGGCTTGATGACTTGGTCTGTAGATCTTTCCACTCTAAAAACAATATAATATGAATATGAATAAGTATTTATTTAGAATACCAAAAAATAATAATGTTAAAAGACCAATGGAAATTATTTTTGATAACTTTAAAAACTGTAAGTGTCTGGATTATAAATCTATTGAGAAAGGGGACATAACACTATTTCCCCAGACTTTTTTTTGATGTCCTAAATTTGACAGCTATTATTGGCAACTTTGTATTTCTAGAAACAGGAAAAATGGTCAGCTGAAAACATCCGCACAAAACAGGTTAACAACTTAATTACAACATCCACAAAAAAAATAACAGCGCTAAGACTGCTTAGGAAAACAGCCAATCAACTTACTTGAAAGGCATCAAAATTAAACAAATAAATAAGATGGACTGATGAATGATTAGAGGGACAAACAGATGGACAGATGTGTGATATAGCAAAGACAGCAATACATTAATTAAAGCTAGTAGGTATAATTCTTTCGATTCTTTGTATGTTTGAAATTTTTCATAATAAAATATTAGGGGGAAAATAGCCAACTATAGTCCACTAAGAATGCAAAATATTCATTTGTTCTATTTTTTTGTTGACTTCCTAAAGAACCCTTTTTTCTAAAGAAGGAAAAGAAGTGCTATGTATGATTTTCAATATTACAGAATAAATGTATTCTATCTCTTGATCTAGAAATTTACTTTATGCTTGTAATGGTTATACTCACTATATACGACTAAATAACTCATCATCTTAGGATAAAATAAATAAATATAAATAAAATAAACATAAAGTGACACCTAGATTTAAACTGGATCTGAATTAGCAGATTTTGGCCAAATGACTGCAAAACAAAAGTGCTTAATAAAACTTGAGAGTTTTATATCATAATACATAAGAAGTCATTCAAATTAGTATTCTAATAAGAGGTAAAACCCCTTTTTAAAAAGTATATGACCTCTCACTGCAGATAATCATTTTCTGATGATGAATCCCTCAAAGGGACTCTACTCCTAAACAAAAGACAAGAGAAAATAAAATGATTATTCCCTGGGATTCTGTGAGACCACTAACCCCAGGTTTCTTTCCTGTCTCAATGGTCACATTTCCCCCCTCTTAAAAATTTCTCCAGGACACCCAAAGCAATCTACACATTCAGTGCAATACCTATCAAAATACCATCAACATTTTTCACAGAACTGGAACAAATAAATGTAAAATTTGTATGGAACCAGAGAAGACCCCGAATAGCCAAAGGAATGTTGAAAAAGAAAATCAAAGCTGGTGGCATCACAATTCCAGACTTTAAGCTGTATTACAAAGCTGTCATCATCAAAACAGTATGGTACAGGTACAAAAACAGACACACAGATCAGTGGAATGGAACAGAGAACCCAGATAAGGACCCTCAACTCGATGGTCAACTGATCTTCAACAAAGCAGGAAAGAATATCCAATGGAAAAAAGACAGTCTCTTCAACAAATGGTGTTCAGAAGATTGGACAGCCACATGCAGAAGAATGAAACTGGACCATTTCCACACCATACACAAAAATAGACTCAAAATGGATAAAAGACCTACATGTGAGACAAGAATCCATCAAAATCCTAGAGCAGAACACAGAGCAACCTCTTTGACTTCAGCCACAGTAACTTTTTTTTTTTTTTAAAGATTTTATTTATTTATTTGAGAGAGAGAATGAGAGACAGGGAGCATGAGAGGGAGGAGGGTCAGAGGGAGAAGCAGACTCCCTGCGGAGCAGGGAGCCCGATGCGGGACTCGATCCCGGGACTCCAGGATCATGACCTGAGTCGAAGGCAGTCGCCTAACCAACTGAGCCACCCAGGCGCCCCAGCCACAGTAACTTCTTGCTAGACATGTCTCCAAAGGCAAGGGAAACGAAAGCAAAAATGAACTATTGGGACTTCATCAAGATAAAAAGCTTCTGCACAGCAAAGGAAACAGTCAACAAAACTAAGAGGCAACCCACAGAATGGGAGAAGATATTTGCAAATGACATATCAGATAAAGGGCTAGTATCCAAAATCTATAAAGAACTTAACAAACTCAACACCCAAAGAACAAATAATCCAGTGAAGAAAGGGGCAGAAGATCCAAACGGCCAACAGACACATGAAAAAATGCTCAACATCACTCGGCATCAGGGAACTACAAATCAAAACCACAATGAGATGCCACCTCACACCAGTCAGAATGGCTAAAATTAACAAGTCAGAAAACGACAGATGTTGGCGAGGATGCAGAGAAAGGGGAACCCTCCTACACTGTTGGTGGGAATGCAAATTGGTACAGCCACTCTGGAAAACAGTATGGAGGTTCCTCAAAAAGTTAAAAATAGAGCTACCCTATGACCCAGCAATTGCACTACTAGGTATGTATCCAAAGGATACAGTGACTCGAAAGGGCACATGCACCCCAATGTTTATAGCAGCAAAGTCCACAATAGCCACACTATGGAAAGAGCCCAGATGTCCATCGACAGATGAATGGGTGAAGAAAATGTGGTATGTATATGTGTGTGTATACACACATGGAATGGAATACTACTCAGCCATCAAAAATTGAAATCTTGCCATTTGCAACGACATGGATAGAACAAGAGGGTATTATGCTACGCAAAATAAGTCAATCAGAGAAAGACAATTATCATATGATCTCACTGATATGCAGAATTTAAGAAACAAGGCAGAGGATCATAGGGGAAGAGAGGAAAAAATAAAACAAGATGAAATCAGAGAGGGAGACAAACCATAAGAGGAAATAATCTGAGGGTTGCTGGAGGGGAGGGGGATGGAGGGATGGGGTAACTGGGTGATGGACATTAAGGAGGGCATGTGATGTAATGAGCACTGGGTCTTACATAAGACTGATGAATCACTGACCTCTACCTCTGAAACTAATAATATATTATGTTAATTAATTGAATTTTTAAAAAAAGTTTAAAAATGAAAAAAAGATGTATATATACAAATTGGACTACTACTCAGCCATCAAAAAGAATGAAATCTCACCATTTGCAACGACATGGATGGAACTAGAGGGTATTATGCTAAGCGAAATAAGTCAGAGAAAGTCAGTTATATGATTTCACTCATATGTGGAATTTAAGAAACAGAACAGATGAACATAGGGGAAGGGAGGGAAAAATAAGACAAAATCAGAGAGGGAGACAAACCGTAAGAGACTCTTAACTATAGGAAACAAACTGAGGTTTGCTGGAGAGGAGGTGGGTGGGATAACTGGGTGATGGGCATTAAGGAGGGCACTTGATGTAATGAGCACTGGGTATTATATGCAACTGATGAATCACTAAACTCTACTTCTGAAACTAATACTATATATGTTAATTAACTGAGTTTAAATTTTGAAAAAAATTTCTCCAGTACTCCACTTAACCCACTGCTCTTTTCACTCTATACTTTTTGCTTGATATTTATTGATATTTATTGATCTTTTCTTGACATCCTTGGTTTTTCCAGGACAGGTCCAGTATTATACCTATTGCCCCAGCCTTCATTATTAAGAGCACATCCTACTCACTCTCATAAATGTTCAAGTTTGTATGATAAAATTATATGGTCACCCTACCCAGATACCCTATACACACCTCAAAACTAAGCAAGATGGTCCAAAACTGGACCCATCATCTTCTGCTCAAGATCTGATCCTCTTCATGTACATGTTATATTGATAAATGGCACCACCACCTATACAGAAGGCAAAGCCAGAGATCTCAGATGGGATAGGGAGAAAGAAAGCAAGATCATTTCCAAGTTATCCAGTTCTATAGTCTTTATGTTTGAGTGAAACAGCTCTCCTCCATTCCTACTGCCATTATCTTAGTTCATATCACCATCACTTCTCACCCAGCTGATTACAGAAGCCTCCTAATTTCCCTGCATTTAAATAGTTGGCTTCCTTGCCCAACTATCTATCATTCCACTGAAGTATAAGGAGGGTCTATGTCTTGTTAATCTCACTATCACCACACGTAGCACATTAATATGTAATAGATGCTCAATTAATGTTTATTAAGTCAATGACTAAAAGCTTTTCATGGGAAAAAAAAAGCACAGGCCTATAAATTTAGTTTACACAAACATGCCCAAGAGAAGTCAAGGATTATCTTTATAAGAAGGTCAAGGGAGGGGCGCCTGGGTGGCTCAGTTGGTTGAGCGGCTGCCTTGGGCTCGGGTCATGATTCTGGAGTCCTGGGATCGAGTCCCGCATTGGGCTCCCTGCTCAGCGGGGAGTCTGCTTCTCCCTCTGACCCTCCCCTCTCTCATGCTCTCTGTCTCATTCTCTCTCTCAAATAAATAAATAAAATCTTAAAAAAAAAAAAAAAAAAAAGGAAGGTCAAGGGACACAGGATGAACCAACCAGAAAACACACAAGTGCTAAACTGCATGATATTTTTCTGTGGGGGCATTAGGAATGTTAGAATGGGAGTCATGTCTACAGAAATAAATACTTCCAGAAAAGCAAGGCTTATAATAAACATAGAATATCATTTTCTGCTCATTCTATGTCAGGCACTTTGTATGTGATATCTAATTTCTGTATCCCTAAAACAACCTTTTTTTTTTTTTAAGATTTTATTTATTTATTTGACAGAGATAGAGACAGCGAGAGAAGGAACACAAGCAGGGGGAGTGGGAGAGGGAGAAGCAGGCTTCCCGCTGGGCGGGGATCCCCCCTGGGATCACGACCTGAGCCAAAGGCAGACGCTTAACTGAGCCACCCAGGCACCCCTCCCTAAAACAACCTTAAGAGAAAGGTATCAGTCCTTATTTTTCAAATGTGTAAACTGAGACCCAGATAAGGTAAGTGATTTACCAAGGATCACACAGTCTGGAATTAGTGGAGTTAGAATTCGAATCCGTGTCTAATTCCAAAGCTCCCGTTTTTCCCAGTTTCTCTTATTGCCATCCTATTGATTTTCTTAATTTTTACATTCTATGCTTCCCTGGAAACTTCAGCCTTTTGCTCTATGCTGTGAAGAGTGAGCAAATTGGTTTGCCACAATGGTAAAAATATACATATATAATATACATATAATAGGCATTTATAATCCTCTGCTGGTAATGTTTAACAACCTGATCTCCAGGGAGCAGAAAAGCTATTTGTTGCATTTACTGATGTCCATGGCATAAATACCCCTACCATGGCTGATTTCAAATGACCAACATGGCATCACCAACTGCAGTTGACCAGTTCCAGCAGACCACTGAATATCTATAGGGCCATAATCTCCTATCTCAAATTCTGAAATCCAAAAAACTCTAAAAAACTCCACATTTTCCTGCCTTCATTTGGCAGCAAAACATGACCTGAACTGATAGTATTTAGAGTCCTTATTCTACTTGGCATAAATAATCATACTCTTTGATGCAGAAACATTAATGTGTATGATTACACAGTGCTGACACAGAACAGAGGGTATTATATAATATGTGTTATGTACATTATATGACCTGAGATCCAAATATTTCTGAGTTCTGAAACACATCTGTGTTAAACCCTGGAGTCACACATAGGGTCTGCATATCATGACTGGGAAGTTGGCTTTATTTTGAAAATGATGGGAAATCGGGCGCCTGGGTGGCTCAGTTGGTTAAGCGACTGCCTTTGGCTCAGGTCATGATCCCAGGGTCCTGTGATCGAGCCCCACGTCAGGCTGGCTCCCCGCTCCGCGGGAAGCCTACTTCTCCCTCTCCCACTCGCCCTGCTTGTGTTCCCTCCTCGGCTGTGTCTGTCAAATAAATAAATAAAATCTTTAAAAAAAAAAAAAACAAAACAGATAGCCTTGCCAAATCAGATCTTGAGTCTGATTAAGTCTCTAGATTCAGCTGCCAATTTGTATGAAATATACAATTAAGAAGAATGTGTTGGACAATCAGCAGTCTGATTGAAAAAATTTTGCAGTTAGCAAAATTCAGACGGTAAATAAGTTTACTGCCTGAATGACCTAGGCTCCCCAAGAAATAGGGTATGGTTATGATAGGAATTGAGCATTTGGAAATCTATAAATTAAAAGAAACTTAAAGTATGTGCCAGATTTTTATTTTTATTTTTTTAAGATTTTATTTATTTATTCCTGAGAGAGAGAGAGAGAGAAGCAGAGGAAGAAGCAGGCACCCAAGGAGCAGGGAGCCCGATGCGGGACTCGATCCCAGGACCCTGGGATCATGACCTGAGCTGAAGGCAGACGCTTAACCATCTGAGCCACCCAGACACCCATGTGCCAGATTGTTTTTTTTTTTTTTTTTTTTTAAAGATTTTATTTATTTATTTGACAGAGAGAGAGGGAACACAAGCAGGGGAGTGGGAGAGTGAGAAGCAGGCTTCCCGCGGAGCAGGGAGCCCGATGCGGGGCTCGATCCCAGGACCCTGAGATCACAACCCGCGCCGAAGGCAGTTGCTTAAGCGACTGAGCCACCCAGGCGCCCCTGCCAGATTGTTTTTAAAGCGTGAGACTATAATATATAAGCCTGCATATTTGGATGCTAAAACTATAAAGAAACATCAGGAAGTGATTTCTAAAAGTGTCAGAATAGTGTATAGTTTTGGGGGAAAGCATGAGATTTATTTTGAGATTAGGATACATGGAAAGGCTTCTGGACTGACTGGCATAGTTCAATTTCTTGACATGGATGGTAGTTATAGAAGGGTGTTTGCCTTATTAAAATTCATTAAACTAATTTTTAATTAGTCCTTACAGTGGTCCACAAGGCCCTATATAACCTAATCTGACTTCCACACCCTCCTACATCCACTCTGTTCCAGCTCCACTGACATTTTTGCAATTGTTTGGGTAGACCAGGTATGCTCCTCACTGGTGTCTTTACAGTGGCTGTTTCCTCTGCCTGGAACACTCTTTCCCCAGCTATCCACTTGGCTAACTCCTTCACTCCCAAGATTTCCTCAGATCTCATGCTGATGAGGAATACCCTGATCACTCTATTTTACATTATAACCTGCCCTTCAAAATCCCCTTGGTCCATGGGACAGCCTGGTTGGCTCAGTCAGCAGAGCATGCAACTCTTGATCTTGGGGTTGTGAGTTTGAGCCCCACGTTGGGTGTAGAGATTACTTAAAAATCTTTTTAAAAATTAAAAGAAATCCAGGGCGCCTGGGTGGCTTAGTTGGTTAA
Organism: Neomonachus schauinslandi; assembly: GCF_002201575.2. NCBI lineage: Eukaryota > Metazoa > Chordata > Mammalia > Carnivora > Phocidae > Neomonachus > Neomonachus schauinslandi. The sequence continues at coordinate 161,421,564 of NC_058407.1, read as the reverse complement.
GCGGCTGCCTTTGGCTCAGGTCATGATTCCAGGGTCCTGGGATGGAGTCCCACATTGGGCTCCCTGCTCAGCTGAGAGCCTGCTTCTTCCTCTCCTTCTGCCTGCCACTCTGCCTACCTGTGCTATCTCTCTGTCAAATAAATAAATAAAATCTTTTTTAAAAAATGTAAAAAAAAGTCCACACCGTCCTGGTCCCCTTTATTCTCCTCTGATTTTTCTTTTTCCATAGCATTTATAATCTCTGAATATGCTATAGGTTTTTCTTATTTAATATGGTTTTTGGGTTTTTTTTAGTCTTCGCCCACTAGACTGTAGGCTCCATAAGGGCAGCAATTTTTGTATTTTGTTCACTTGTTTTTGCTCTCCCATAGGTCTCTGCAAGAAGTATCACCTTACCTATGAGGACTTCCCTACTATTCCTATGCCCCAACTCTTAATAACAACCTATCCTCTACTTTATTTCTTTCTATAAGACTTACTACCATCTGATGAACTAGACATTTAACTTGCCTATTTTTTTAATGGGATGTCTTCCAAATGCTAATGTAAGTTCCATGAAGAAAGGGCTTATTTTTATTTGTTTTGTGTGTTTTGTTAACTGCTATAACCCCAGCCTATCGAACATAACCTGGCACATAATGAGTGCTCAGTAAAAACATGTTAAGTAGGGGCACCTGGGTGGCTCAGTTGTTAAGCGTCTGCCTTCGGCTCAGGTCATGATCCCAGGGTCCTGGGATCGAGCCCCACATCGGGCTCCCTGCTCCGTGGGAAGCCTGCTTCTCCCTCTCCCACTCCCTCTGCTTGTGTTCCCTCCCTCACTGTGTCTGTCAAATAAATAAAACTTAAAACATGTTAAGTGAAAAAAGAAATAGTCTTTATCATATTTAAGTAGTTTTTTCCTATTCCTTCTTAAATTTTTATCATGAATGACAACTGAATTTTACCAAGAGCCTTTCAGCATTAAATAATATGATCATTTGGTTTTAATTTTTTGATGTAATGAACTGTGTTAATAGATTTTTCTGATATGAACCATTCTTTCATTTTTGAAATAAAAGTTATTTGGTCATAAAAGCTTATCAATCTTTAATACACTGTTGAATTCTACTTACTAATATTTTACTTAAGACCTTATGATTTATGATTTTGGCATCAATATGGATAAGAAAATTCTGGTTTTCTTTTCTGTAACTTCTATTGGGTTCTGTTGTTAAGTCATGGTTTCATAAAATGAACAGGGGAGTTTTCCATCTTTTTCTATTACCTAAACTAGTTTAAACAGCACTGGACTCATCTGTTAGAAGTAATTCAATTTTGAATCATCTACACCTTTTTAAATGTTCTCTCTTGACTAAGATTGACCTTTTCAATCTCTTTGATGCTAATCAATGCATTTAAGTTCTCTACCATGAAAAATTAGCTATTATCTCTGGGCTTTCAATTTATTACAAAGATACCTTTACATAGTATTCACACATAATTCATTTAATTTCTTTTATACCTGTATTATTTTTCCTTTTTCATCCTTTAGCTGATACACATTTGCTCTCTTATACCTTCATCAATATTGCAAAAGGTTTACCTTTTCATTGATCATCTCAATTATCAATTTTCATTTTTATTTATCCTTCCTACTATTTTTCTCTATTTTAGTATTTTCAGTTTTATCTGCATTGACTTTAGGATCCAAGACTATCACAGCTGATGAACTAGACATTTAACTTATCCACCAGGGATAAGTTCCAAGACCCTCAGTGGATGCATGAAAACACAGATTGTACCAAGCCGTTTATACAGTGTTTTTTTTTTTAACCTATGGTAAAGTTTAATTTATAAATTAGGCACAATAAGAGATTAACAGGGCGCCTGGGTGGCTCAGTCGTTAAGCGTCTGCCTTCGTTCGGCTCAGGTCATGATCCCTGGGTGCTGGGATCAAGTCCCACATCGGGCTCCCTTGCCGGGCAGGAAGCCTGCTTCTCCCTCTCCCACTCCCCCTGCTTGTGTTCCCTCTCTCGCTGTCTCTCTCTCTGTCAAATAAATAAATAAAAATCTTTATAAAAAAAAAGAGATTAACAATAATAATAAAACAGAACAGTTATAACAATATATATGTAAAAGTTGGGTAAACGTGGTCTCTCTCTCAAAATACCTGATTGTTCTGTATTAATGGTTTTAAGATGATAAGTTGCCTATGTGATGAGACTGTGAGGTGAAAAGATACAAATGTAGGGATCTAAAGGGGTACATGCACCCCAATGTTTATAGCAGCAATGTCCACAATAGCCAAACTGTGGAAAGAGCCAAGATGTCCACTGACAGATGAATGGATAAAGAAGATGTGGTATATATATACAATGGAATATTATGCAGCCATCAAAAGGAATGAGATCTTGCCATTTGCAACGACGTGGATGGAACTGGAGGGTGTTATGCTGAGCGAAATAAGTCAATCAGAGAAAGACATGTATCATATGACCTCACTGATATGAGGAATTCTTAATCTCAGGAAACAAACTGAGGGTTGCTGGAGTGGTGAGGGGTGGGAGGGATGAGGTGACTGGGTGATAGACACTGGGGAGGGTATGCGCTCTGGTAAGCGCTGTGAATTGTGCAAGACTGTTGAATCACAGATCTGTACCTCTGAAACAAATAATGCAATATATATTAAGAAAAAAAAAAGAAGAAGATAGCAGGAGGGGAAGAATGAAGGGGGGAATCGGAGGGGGAGACGAACCATGAGAGACGATGGACTCTGAAAAACAAACTGAGGGTTCTAGAGGGGAGGGGGGTGGGAGGATGGGTTAGCCTGGTGATTGGGTATTAAAGAGGGCACGTTCTGCATGGAGCACTGGGTGTTATGCACAAACAATGAATCATGGAACACTACATCAAAAACTAATGATGTAATGTATGGTGATTAACATAACAATAAAAATTTTTTTAAAAAAAGTGAGGTGAATGATATAGGCATTGTGACACAGCATCAGGCTACTACTGACCTTCTGATATGTCAGAATCATTATCGGCTTCCAGACTGTGATTGACCATGGGTGACTGAAACCGGTGGAAAGCAAAACTACTGACAAGGGTGGGCACTACTGTACTCCTTTGTGTATGGTATCATAACAATGTCCTAAATTCCCATATAATTTAGGTCTATTTCTAATCCTATTCTTTACCACTTATCAAGACAGATTCATATGCAAGAAGATTTTATTATTTAAGTACTAAGGAGGGTCTCATTCGAAAGGGTAATGGGCCTAAATAGCAGCATTAAACTGGAGGTTTCAGAAGTATGGTCAGTTGAAGTCTAAACTAAGAAAAGTAGCTACGTAATATAGGCTCAGTGCAACATGTATAATGTGTGTATGCATTCCTGTCCCACCCCCACTCTCAATATATGTTCCATAAGCGCAGGAATTTGTGTCTCGTTTGCTGTTCTATCTCAAGTGCTTACAATGATGCTAGGAACATAACAGAAGGTCAATAAATATTTGTTGAATAAATGAATAAACTGGAGAAATGTTTCTGATTCTTCAGATGAAGTCAACATTTCTAGGTTTAGATTAATAGTTCACATAAGGGGGCGCCTGGGTGGCTCAGTCATTAAGCGTCTGCCTTCGGCTCAGGTCATGATCCCAGGGTCCTGGGATCGAGCCCCACATCGGGCTCCCTGCTCTGCGGGGAGCTTGCTTCTGCCTCTGACCCTCTCCTCTCTCATGCTGTTTCTCTCTTGCTCGCTCTCTAATAAATAAATAAATAAAATCTTTAAAAAAAAAAAAAAGTTCACATAAGGTCAAGAAAAAAATAAAAATCTCTCTTCTCCCCTGATTACTCTCTCCCTCTCCTGTGCCTGGTCATGTCCCAGTCCTTATTCTTTCTGTCCCTGAACATTCTGGGATGAAAGCAGCTCTGTTGTGGTTTTGTCTCTGGTTGTTTTATTTTCTCTATGCAGCAACATCTTGGTGTTTGGCCAGACTTGCATTCTTTGCAAGGAACAGATTTCATTTCTGTTTTACAGCCTACAAGTAGTTGTGAAAACACTGGCACTTTATTTCTTGAAAGTTCACTTACTTGCTCATTCTACTTTGGTCCTCCAGCATGAAATAACAGAACAAGCTAGTTAAATGTTGGTAATAATTGCCCTTAGCCCATTCTGGACTTTAAGATTAACGTATGTATGGGGCACCTGAGTGGCTCATACAGTTTCATCTCTTTATTCTCTATTTTGTGAGACACTGTTCTCATACTTTGCTCTATTTTTTATTTTTATTTTTATTTATTTATTTATTTAAAGATTTTATTTATTTATTTGACAGAGAGAGAGACAGCAAGAGAAGGAACACAAGCAGGGGGAGTGGGAGAGGGAGAAGCAGGCTTCCTGCCGAGCAGGGAGCCCAATGTGGGGCTCGATCCCAGGACCCTGGGATCATGACCTGAGCTGAAGGTAGATGCTTAACAACTGAGCCACCCAGGCGCCCCTTTTAATTTTTAAAAAATTGTATATATTTACAATGTGTACTATGTGATGTTTAAATACACACATCATTGTGAAATAATAGGTACAGTAAAGCTAATGAACATATAAATCACCTTTTTGTGTGTGTGGTAAATATACGTAAGATCCACGCTCTTCATACTTTTTGTGAGTCCTTAAAGTTGCTTAAGCATCTGCCTTTGGCTCAGGTCATGATCCCAGGGTCCTGAGATGGGGCCACATTGGGCTCCCTGCTCAGCGGGAAGTCTGCTTCTTCCTCTCCCTCTGCCTCTCCCCTGCCTGTGCTTTCTCTCTCTCTCTAAAAAAAAAAAAAAAAAAAAAAGGATTAACATATGTGACCAAATATTTAAATATTACCCTGAAGTCAAATAGGGTAATCAGATTCATTATCTAAGTTTATGTTTTTATGTCAAAGGTAAATTATGTTAACATATTATACCTTAAGACTTTTAAACGTTTTATTTATTTATTTATTTAATTTATTTGACAGAGAGAGAGAGATAGTGAGAGAGAGCACAAGCAGGGGGTGTGGCAGGCAGAGGGAGAGGGAGAAGCAGGCTTCCCGCTGAGCAGGGAGCCCGATGCAGGACTTGATCCCAGGACCCTGGGATCATGACCTGAGCCGAAGGCAGATGCTTAACCGACTGAGCCACCCAGGCGCCCCAAAGACTTTTAGCAGTCATAAATAATGAAACTGTGGTTGAATTTCCTTCCACATGATCTAATTATATACTATTATTTATCCCAGATTTGAACAACACTGACAGAATAAAGATATATATTTCAAGATCTTTAACTACCTTACATAATATAAAGTACAAACAGAGCTTCAAGAATACCAACTTTTTTTTCAGCATTTAATTCAAATTTTTATGTATATACTCATGTAACCACCATCTAGAACAAGACAGGGAACGTTCTCAGCCTCTAAACTGGCTCCTTTATGTTGCATCCCAGTCAGTACCGATAAGAAAACCAGTATTCTAATAATTACATAGATCACTTTTACCCATTTTTGAACTTCATGTAAATGGGAAATTACATTATACACTCTTTTGTGTCTGGCTTTTTATGCAAAGCATATTTGTGAGATTCAACATGTGTGTATCAGCAGTTTGCTCCTTTTTATTGCTCACTGTATAAATATACCACATTATCTGCTCCCCTGTTGATGGGCATTCAGATTTGCTTCCAACTTTTGAAAAGTTATAATACTTATATAATAATAGTTATTAATAGTCCTGCCACAAATATTATTATATGAGTTTTTCGTGTAATTTTCTTAAGTCTATAACTTGTTTTATATATACCCAGGAGTGGACTTGATGGGTCAGAAGGTAGGCATGTTTTGCCAAGCAGCTATAACAAAGTTTCCCAAGTGTCGTATAAACATACACTCCCACCAACATTAAGAAGTCTGGTTGTTGGGACGCCTGCGTGGCTCAGTCAGTTAAGCAGCTGCCTTTGGCTCAGGTCATGATCCCGGAGTCCTGGGATCGAGTCCCACATCGAGCTCCCTGCTCAGCGGGGAGCCTGCTTCTCCCTCTGCCTCTCCCCCTGCTTGTGCTCTGTCTCTCTCTGACAAATAAATAAAATCTTTAAAAAAAAAAAAAAAAGAATTCTGGTTGTTTCACATCCTTGCCAATACTCTGTATTGTCCATCCAATATTAACCATTCTGGTGGATATGTAAGGGTATCTCACTATAGTTTTAATCTGTATTTCCTGTAATAAGCCCACTCTTTTATTTACTTAAGTAGAATTAGAATGGTGAAAAGATCTCACCTCATTAATCTATTCAAAAATTATATGCTGAATGAAGGAAGACTGCTGAATGCAGGACTCCTGACAGGTGGAGAAGACAGAAGTGTGGTTTTATCTTTTCTGTCTTTGAAGCAAGTGATCTTCGGAAGACTTCCTTTTTCTATGGACCATCTTGGCCAGTGCTTAGTCAACCTATGTAGTTGACTTTACCCATGTTCTTTAATTTTTATATAGATTCAAGTCTAGTGTTCTTTCATCCAATCCTGAAGGACTCCCTTTAGCATCTGTGTAGGCAGATCTACTGCTGACGAATTCTCTCACTTTTTATTTGTAAAGATTGTCTCATTTCTTCTTCATTTTTGAAAGACAGTTTTGGCAGATATAGAATTCTAAGTTGAGTTCTGCCTTTCAGCACTGTGAATATGTCATCTCATGCATTCTGGAAACCATGGTTTCTAATGAAGAAGGCAGCTGTTACTCTTATTGAGGACCCCTTGTATGGCATGAGTCCTTTTCTCCTTCTGCTTTAAAGATTTTGTCTTTTGAAGTTTGACTATGATGTGTCTAGGTGTGGATCTCTTTGGTTTTATCCTACTTGGAGTTCACTGAATTTCGTGGATGTGTTAGATACATGTTTTTCATTAAAATGGGGGTTTTTGCCATTATTTCTTCAAATATTCTTTCTGCTAATTCAGTATCTCTTCTCATTGTAAGATTCCTGTTATATGTATGTTAGTACACTTGATGGTATCTCACAAGTTCTGTATATATATATATATATATTTTTCTGTTCTTCAGATTGGATAATAGCAATTAACTTATCTACAAGTGTGTTGGTTTCTTTCTTCTTTCAGTTCAAGTCTCTTGGACCTGATGAAAGAATTTTTCATCTTACTTATTGTCAACTCCAGAATTCCTCTCTGGTTTCATACAGTTTCATCTCTTTATTCTCTATTTTGTGAGACACTGTTCTCATACTTTGCTCTATTTTTTATTTTTATTTTTAAAAAATTGTATATATTTACAATGTGTACAATGTGATGTTTAAATACACACATCATTGTGAAATAATAGGTACAGTAAAGCTAATGAACATATAAATCACCTTTTTGTGTGTGTGGTAAATATACATAAGATCCACTCTCTACATACTTTTTGTGAGTCCTTAAATCTAAAGTGAGTCTTTTGTAACTCCCACTGCTCCCCCAACCAAAAAAATTACTGGATCTTTTTTTTTTTTAATCCCTTCAGCCACTAAAGCTGAATAAATATTGAATGATTGGTGAATTTAAACACTTTACATTTAAATTCTTTTTTTTTTTTTTTTTAAGTAATCTCTACAAGCAACACGGGCCTCAAACTCACAACCCTGAGACCAAGAGTCACATGCTCTTCCGACTGAGCCAGCAAGATGTCCCTAAAGTAAATTTTTTTTTTAAAGATTTTATTTATTTTTTAACAGAGCAAGAGAGGGAACACAAGCAGGGGGAGTGGGAAAGGGAGAAGCAGGCTCCCCGCTGAGCAGGGAGCCCGATGCGGGGCTCGATCCTGGGACCCTGGGATCATGACCTGAGCTGAAGGCAGCTGCTTAATGACTGAGCCACCCAGGCACAAGTAATTCTTGATAAGTGAGAGCTCACTGCTATATTTTGCTGTTTTGCTACTGTTTTGTTTCCCTCTTCATCTCTTGCTGTCTTCTTTTGTTTTTTGATGATTTTATGTAATGGTTTCCTTTGATTCTTTTTCTTTTTCTCTTCTAAGTATCTATGATAGTTTTTTATTTTCTTTGTGGTTACAAGGATTCCATAAAATATCTTGTAACAATTTTCTGTTTTAGGTTGACAACAACTTAACTTCAATTACATACAAAAATTCTACACTCCCCTTCATACATACTTTGTTTTTTTATAGTCAGAGTTTGCATCTTTCAATGTGTATCAATTAACAAACTTTTGTGATTACAATTATTCTTAATGTTTTTGTCTTTTAACTTTTACATTAGGGTTAAAAGTAATTTATATACCACCATTACAATATTACATTGATTATATATTTACCTTTACCCATGAGATTTATGTTTTCATATGGCTGCCTAGCTTGTTTTCATTTCAAGTGAAAGAACTCCCTTAAGCATTTTCTTGTAATGCAGGTCTAATGGTGATGAACTCCCTCGGTTTTTGTCTGGGAAAAACTTTACCTCTCTCTCTTTCATTTTAAAAGGATAATTTTGCCTGACACTGAGTTCCTGTTGGGCAGTTTTTTTCTTCCAGAATTTTGAATATATCATCCCACCCTTGCCTGGCCTGGTAAGTTTCTGCTGAGAAATCTACTGATATTCTTATGGGGTTCCCTTATAAGTGAGGACCACTTTTCTGCTGATGTTTTCAAAGTTCTCTTTGTTCTTTAATTTTTTTTTGCTTTATTTTACTTTTTAATGGACATATAATTGACATATAACATTGTGTAAATCTAAGATATACAATGTCTTTGACTTTTGGTAATTTGATTATGATATGTCTCAGTGTAGTTTTCTTTGGGTTGATCCCAATGTGGAAACTTCTGAGCTTTGTGAATCTGGGTATCAATTTCCCCTCACATGATTTGGGAAATTTTCAGCCATTATTTCTTAAATAAGCTTTCTGTCCCCTTCCTCTCCTTCTGGGACCCCCATAATGTATATATGGTTTTGTTTGATGGCAGCCCATGAATCCCATAGGTTTCTTCATTCTTTATTCTCTGGGTAATTTCAAATACTATATCCTTGAGTTTTCTTCTCCTTATTTGAGTCTGCTTATTTGAGCCTGAGGTTAAAGCTCTCTATTGTATTATTTCACACAATGTATTCTTTAGCTCCAGAATTTGACTTTTTTTAATGATTTCTATCTCTTTGTTGAACTCTTTGTTTTCTTCATATATTGCTGTCATGATTTTGTTGAGTTGTTTATCTATATTCTCTTGTAGCCCATGAGTTTCTTAAAAACAATTATTTTTAATTCTCTGGCAATTCACAGATCTCCATTTGTGGGGTGTCAGTTACTGAAGTTATTGTGTTCCTCTGGTGGTTTCATGTGCCCTTTTTTTCTGTGTTCCTTTTGTGTTCCTTAGCCTTGCATTGCTGTCTTTGCATCTGAAAAAGCAGTAACCCCTTCCAACCTTCATGGACAGGCTTAGTTAGGGAAAGATGTCCTCTAAGAAAAGATGTGAGGTCATCAGCTGGGTAAGGTGTATAGCAGCTCCAAGGCCAGATGTGGAGGTGTGACAGTTCTGGGGCAAATGAGGGCAGCTGGTCACCCAGTTGCATGTGTGCAGCCATGGCAAGCACCTGGTCCCATGGATGTACATGAGCAACTATGGTGGGCTCGTAACTCCTTGGACACATGGATGTGTGTTCAGTGGTGCCTGTATGTGCTGGAAGCTATATGCTCAGGCTTGCACATCAAGGGGGACACTGGGGCTGGTAAGGGAGAGTGACAGCTCCAACTCGTAGGTGGGAGGGGCAGCATTTGACGGCTCTGGTTCCAGGGGATGCAGCACCTCTGTCATGAGGAAGCTCTAGCAGCTGGGGTCTGCATCAGCAAAGAACACAGGAGTCCTCTGCAGCAGTAACTACAGCTGCTGAATTCCCTCGCTCTTCCTCTTCCCCAATTAGGGGAATTCATGGCCAAGGGAATTCCCTGCAACACTTTGCTGGCCTGAGGGATGGATAGGGCAACGTAGGCAGAATGCTTCCTATTCCATTTATGCAGTCATCTCCAGTCTCTGCACTCCTCTGGTTCACTGCAGCCCCTGAACTGCAGCCCATCGTTTTCCCAGAATTTTCCTCATCTGTGATAGTTGACTTTATCATTATTTTTGTGCAGGGGTGAGGGCTGGGATCTCCTAGTCTGCCATCTTGGTGACATTACCCTCTCTCATACTTTGCCTTAGTTCTTTAGACATGGTTTGATTCCTTGAGGAACTATTTAAAATAGCTGATTTAAAGTATTTGTCATGGACAAATGTAGAAAGTGTAGTATCTAGGCTTCCTCAAAGAAGTTTCTACTGATGATTTTCCCATTATTTATTTGTATGCCTCATAATTTTTTGTTGAAAACTGGACATTTTGAATATTATACTGTGGCATTTCTGCAAATCAGATTCTCTCTCTTCCAGAGTTTCTCATCACTGCTGCTTATTATAGTAGTTGTGTGTTTAGAGACTCTTCAAAATAAATTTTGTAAAGTCTGTATTCTTTGTTGTATGTAGCCATTGATCTCTGTTCTGTTAGCTTAGGGGTCAGCTAATGACTGGACAGTTTTCTTTAAATCCCTAGAACCAAAAAACTCCCAATCATTACAGAGGACTCTGTGGGTTCAGGGTATACTTTAAATGCTAAGCCAGGCAATTCATAACTCTGTCTTAGCCTTCACTTCCTGCTTCCACAGACCTTCAAGACTGGCCAGAGGTGAGAGCTTAGGGCTCTCTTAGGTCTTCTCTAGGCATGCACACAGTCCTGCCCAAGTACACGGCTTTCTATATTCCCAGGAATATGTTGGGAGTTTTCCAAGCCCTATGGACATCTAATTCTAGGCTTTTTTATCTATTGTGTGACCGAAGTATTTTCTATTGCCTCAGGCAGCAGTAATAAAATTATTTGCTTGTAAATATTTTTGACAAATGCTGCTCTTCCTGCTCCCAGTAGCTTTAGCACTTGGCCAGTTGTGAGTCAGAAGAAATAAAGACAAGGGTTTTGAGTCAGTCTTCCAGGGAGCCTCCAACCAAGGCAAAACAAATAATTACAGATCTTTGAGAATTAGGTCTGTTTTCTCAAATACCAAGAACACAGGCTGTTATTTTAGGCTCAGCTGATCTGGGGGACAGGAAATGGAACTAGGGTAAATTGAATAGCCACAAAGCTCACTCTTCTTACTGAAATTCAGCTACTTTTCATGAATAAGTATTTCCCTTAGTTGTTGCAAACCTTTGGTTAATTAACAGAGTTCTGAAAAATTGTTTCTAACAGTCTGCCAGTTTTTCTGTGCTTTTACTGGGAGAACTAAATTTCAGATTTCTTGATTCTGCCATTTTTGCTGATGTCATCTCAAAATAAAACTTTTATTTTTTTATTTTTTAAAGATTTTATTTATTTGACAGAGAGAGAGAGACAGGGAGAGAGGGAACACAAGCAGGGGGAGTGGGAAAGGGAGAAACAGGCTTCCCGTGGAGCAGGGAGCCCAACGCGGGGCTCAATCCCAGGACCTTGAGATCATGACCTGAGCCAAAGGCAGACATTTAACGACTGAGCCACCCAGGCACACTCAAAATAAAACTTTTAAAGATACTTAAAATGCATCACTCCCAGTTTCGCAATAATTCAATTTATCAAAACTTGTTGACAGTTTATATAGTTGTGTGGCTATAGGGATAACTAAGGTAAACTGTTCCCACTCAAGTAACATGAATTCAATAATATCAGATTCCACGTGAAATTATTAATAATTATGACACTGGAGCAGAGTCCAGAAGGCTGCAATTTTAGTACGTGTCCCAGGTAGTTCTGATACTGGTAGTTTGGCTTGGAGAAAAATTGCCTTAGGTTTTTTTTGGCTTCTGCATCCTAAGATGGTATACTGATAAACATAAGCATATGTAAGCATAAATGTATTATAAAGACCTAGCCATAAAACTGGGCAGTCAGGACAGGAGAGAGTATTACAGAAAACAGAATATACTAACTGTGAGAGGGAGAAGAGGGAATGAGGGAGCCTGCTTTTTGCATCTGTGCACAAGAAGTGTTGATGTTAGTTTTGTCAATACTCAAACAAGCCTTGAAAGGGTTCAGAAATTACTGCCTCAGAGAAAACTTCCTTGACCTCTAAATTGGCAAACCCACCTCTACTCCAGGACATATTTTTTCTTTTTAATTTCTTTAGCAAGTATAATATTTTTAAATACCTTCCAACCTGTGTTTCCTTGTCAGGAAGCCGGTTACTCTTTCCCTGTATCATACTTGCCATTTTGCCTTAAGAAAAGTGGCAAAGGAAATGGAAAGCCTACCCTGAGCAGGCTCCTGGTGTACTGTTGAAAGGACAAGAGAACAGTGGGGAAGGAAAAAGCAGTAACACTCGTCGATACTGACCTCCTTCCTCCAGGATAAAGTTCTAAAAAAGTAAAGACATGCTAAATAGGTTGAAGAAAAAGCTAAAAAGAGAGGGACTTTGATTCATTTCCCAAATGAATCATTTGATTCATTTCTAAGAGGAGAATGCTATGTAGGATGCCCTTCTTAATAAACCAGGGAGCATTACATGATCAGTATAAAAGATGAGGAATTTATAAAAGATGAGAAATTCACAGAGTATGAATTTACATATCCAGAGTCCACTGGCTCCCACATGGCATAAAAGGTATCGAGAATTTTCTGTATGCCCAACTGAGAAAGAGTAAGGGAGCTGAGGGTACTTAGCAGAACTTTATTAATGCAAAATTACTATGAGAAAGGAGTTTGCCCTAGGGGAGGCAAAGAGATTCTGTAGCTGAGCTGTAGGTCTTACTGTCCAAGATCAGGGCTTAAAGAATACAAGAGCCAGGCCTCTCAAGGTCAATATGATTCAAGGTGGGGGCTAGCACAGCAGGGAGAACCACTCAGCCATGGTGGAGAGGAGATCCTGACGTAATTTGCCATAGACTGCATCCAGGTGTACAGGGACTACCAATATCCCAGAAACCAATAAGGACTCAGAACAATACAAGACCACACACAGTCACTTAATCTTTGTCAACACATGCATCCTAAGAAAGGTTAAGTGGTTCTCCTTGCATGTAACTTGTAGTAATGTATGGAGTAGTGATAGTGGTAAAAATAACAAGAGCTAAGGTACTTGGTAATTGATTAAATTATTGGCTATTGGTGACTGAGCTCAATCTCTGGCCCTTCTCCCCTTCTAGGAGGTTGAGAAGTGGGATCGAAAGTTCCAACCCTTTTTTTTTTTTTAAAGATTTTTATTTATTTATTTGAGACAGAGAGAACGAGAGAGACAGAGAGCACATGAGAGGGGGGAGGGTCAGAGGGAGAAGCAAGGCTCCCTGCCGAGCAGGGAGCCCGATGTGGGACTCGATCCCGGGACTCCAGGATCATGACCTGAGCCGAAGGCAGTCGCTTAACCAACTGAGCCACCCAGGCGCCCTCCAACCCTTTTTTTAATCAATCACCTATGTCATAAAAGCCCAAAAGGATGAGTTCGGAGAGCTTCCAAGTTGGTGAATGCACCCACATATGAGCAGAGCAACACACCTCAAACTCCACAGGGAGAGAAAGCTCCTGTATTCAAGACCCTTCTAAACCTCACCCTATGTATCTCTTCATCTGGGTGTTCATTTGTATCCTTTAATATCCTTTGTAACAAAGAATAAGTAAACTGGTTTCCTGAGTTCTGTGAGTGGCTCTAGCAAATTAATGGAACCAACAAGGGAATTTCAGGAACCTCCAATTTGTAGCCAGTTGGTCAGAGGCACAGGTGACAACCTAGACTTGCGACTGGCACCTGAAGTGGAAGCAGTCTCGTGGGTCCAGTGGCACTGAGCCCTTAACCTGTGAAATATGACACTCTCCAGGTAGATAGTGTCATAACTGAGTTAAATTTGTGGCATATTTTGTCCGTGTCCTTTGAGATTTGGAGAACTGCTTGGAGGTGTGGAAAAAACACATATAAGTATAACACGGAAGATATAAAAGACCCAAATCAAATTTTGAGTGATGAAAATTCTGTCTGAGTTGAAAAATACACAAGATATTCATGGCAGATTAGATATATTTCAAATGATAAGATCAGTGAATATAAAAGACAAAGCAATAAAATCATCTGGAATGAAACACAGAGAAGAAAATAAATTTTAATAAAAAGAGGACTTTCAGTTTCTCAGTGAGCATGAAAGGAGCTTGGAAGTTGCCCCTCCATCCTAACAAGTAAAAAGCTGAAAGAACAACTCTTCTTAGATCTGTCAAGCAAGTGAGGTCACAAGGCAAACCCCCAAAGTTAGAGAGACAGACAGGCAGATACCAAGAAGCACGACCTACTAGAGCAGAGACTTATGAGCAGAAACCTCTGGGGAAAGCAGTTCTGGGATAGGAAAACCTGAACTACAGTTGACAAATTGCTGGAGGCTCAAAGTAGGCAAACCTATGAGTTAAAGATTTGAGGGGTACCCCCAGTCTTATGAGTTTTACCATCTGGAATACTACCAGGTAGTCACTGTAAAAATCAGAGGAAAAACCTTCTCCTGCTTCTGTCAGGGATAGGAGAAAAGTAACGATTTTGAAATATGCCAGAGCCCTTTGTCTTTAGTAAAGCCTGCCCTCAAAAGAAACTAATTGACCAAAGCCTAACTGGCCTGAGGGAAGGGAAATACTCAGCTCCAGTCCTCTCCAGCCATCCTGCCCAACCTAAGTCGCAGGGGCGGGGGGAAGGCTAAACTAAAAGGGTACCGTTAAGTTCATTGCTGAAGGTCACTGGCTCATGAAAAGACTGAGACCTACTCCTCAGCCCACAGAATGCCTTCCTGCCCCGCAACACCACAGTACCACATCACTAAAGAACTTCTCACCAGAGTTCCTCTCACCCAGTACACATCATGCATGGCTTTCAACAAAAAAAATTGTAAGGCATACTAAAAGGCAAAAACCAGTTTGAAGAAACAGAACAAGCAGCACAGCCAGATTCAGATACAGCAGGAATGCTGGAATTATCAAACCAGGAATTCAAACAACTATGATTAATATGTTAAGGGTTCTAATGGGAAAAGTAGACAACACGAAAGAACTGAAAGATACTATAAAGCACAGAGATGAAAATTTTAAGAAAGAAGAAATGCTAGGGATCAAAAACACTGTAACAGACATGAAGAAGGCCTTTGATGGGCTCTTTAGCAGAGTGAACACAGCTGAGAAAAAAAATCTGAGCTGAGGATATGCCAATAGAAATTTCCAAAACTGAAAAAAAAAAAATGAGAAAAAAGACTGAAAAGATAAAATATCCAAGAAACATGGAACAACTACAAAAAGTGTAACATGCATGTAATGGGAATACAAGGAGAAGACAGACAAAAAAGAACAGAAGAAATACTTGAAACATTAATGACTGAGAATTTGCCCAAATTAATCTCAGATATATGATGATTAATTTTATGTGTCAATTTGACTGACCTATAAGACACCCAGACAGTTAGTCTGTTACTCTGGGTGTGTCTGTGACAGTGTTTTTGAATGAGGTTAATATTTGAATCAATGGAGTAAAGCAAATTGCCCTTCCTAATGTGAATGGCCCTCATCCAACTAATTGAGGATCTGAATAGAACACAAAGGCTGAGTAAGAGGGAACTTCTGACCTCAGACTGGAACTTACACCATCAGCTCTTCTGATTCACAAGCCTATAGACTCAGACTAGAAATACAGCAGCTGCTCTCCTGGGTCTCTAGCTTGCCAACTGCAGATTTTGGGACTTCTCAGCCTCCATAATTACATGAGTCAATTCCTCAGAATAAATCTCTTTACATATATAAATATAAATATATATATCACCATCCTACTGGTTCTGTTTGTCTGGAAAACCCTGATTAATACACACACTAAACCACAGATCCAGGAAGTTCAGTGGCCATCTGGAAGAATCAATGCAAAAAAGAAAAAGAAAAGAAAGACTATACCTAGGCATATCATATTCAGAATGCAGAAAAGCAAAGATAAGGGAAAAAATCTTTAAAGAAGCCAGAGAAACGGACGCCTGGGTGGCTCAGTCGGTTAAGCATCTGCCTTCGGCTCAGGTCATGATCCCAGAGTCCTGGGATTGAGTCCCACATTGGGCTCCTTGCTCAGCGGGGAGCCTGCTTCTCCCTCTGCCTGCTGCTCCCCCTGCTTGTATGCTTTCTCTCTGGCAAATAAAGAAATAAAATCTTAAAAAAAAAAGGGGGGGGGGGCAGAGGAAAAAACATCTTGCCTATAGAGGAGCAAAGATAAGAATTATCTCCAACTTCTCTTCAGAAAACATGCAAGCAAACAGAGTGGAGTGAAATATTTAAAGTATTGACAGGAAAAAAAATCACAAACTTATAATTCTGTATCCTGTGATATCACTCCTCAAAAGTGAAGGGGAAATGAAGACTTTCACAGACAAACATTAAGGGAATTTGTTGCCAGTAGACCTACCTTGCAAGGAATTTAAAAGAGTTCTTTAGAACTGGGCAGAAACTTGGGATCTACATAAAGAAAGGAAAAGCATTAGAGAAGTAGTAAGTGAAGGTAAATTCAAAACTTTCATTTTTCTTATTCTTAACTGCTCTAACAGATTTACCTATCAGAGTTTGTTCAAAATAATAATAGCAACAATGTATTTGAGTATAAATATTTATGTATAAGTGAAATGAATGAAACCAATGATATAAAGGACAGAGAGAGAATAGAAATGTTTTGTTACAATAAGGTACTTGCACTACCCATGAAGTGGTATAGTGTTACTTGAAAGTAGATTTGGATTAGTTGTAAATGTATATTGTAGACAAGAAGGCAACCACAAAAAAATTATTTTTTTTAGTATAATTCATATGCTAAGAAAGGAGAGAAAACTGAATCACATAAGAGGCTCAGTCAAAACCACAAATGGCAGAAAGAGTGAAAAACAAAAACAAGAACAAAGAACAAAGCAATGAATAAAAACCAGTAATAATTATAGTAGATATTAATCCAACTATATCAGAAATCACTCTGAACATCAATGGTTTAAACGTACCAATTAAAAGCAATTTATTGAGAGAGTGGATCAAAACACAAGATCCAACTATATGTTTGCTTCATGAAACCCACTTTAAATATAAAGACACATATAGATTAAAGGTAATCAGATGGATAAAGATATAATATGTTAACACCAATCAAAGGTTGAGTAGCTATATTAATGATAAAGGGATCAATTTTGCCAGAAGACCTAACAATCCTTAATGTGTAGGCACCTAACAAGAGAGTCAAAAGACTCTTTGAGGCAACAAAGGATAGACACTATAAAACCCACAGACCCAAAAATCTCAACAAACTCCAAGCAGAAATTACCAATTTCAGGAATGAGAGGCTCTATAGATCACTATAGATTCCAGAGATATGTAAATGTCGGTAAGAGAATATTATGAGTAATTTTATGCCTACAGATTCAGCACCTTAGAAGAAACGGACAAACTCCTTGAAAGACACAAAGCTCACTCAAGAAATAATTTAGACTTTCATCTTTTAAAGAAATTGAAACTGTAGTTAAAAACCTCCAATATTTCCAAAAGGAACATTTACCAAGCCAGATAAATCAAAACAGAAATCCACACCTACTCACAAAATATAGTAGTAAAAATACAGAATACAAAAGATGAAGAGATCTTAAAACGGTCAGGAAAATGGTGTATTAAAAAAAGGGCTGATAATTAGACTGACAACAGATTTCTCAAGAGCAACAAATGCAACTGGAAGAACAGTGGAATAATATCTCCAAGAAAATTACTGGCAACCCAGTGAACAGAACAATAACAACAAAAATCTTTTAAAAATTAGACTTCTTCGGGGTGCCTGGGTGGCTCAGTTGGTTAGCGTCTGCCTTCAGCTCAGGTCATGATCGCAGGGTCCTGGGACTGAGCCCCACATCGGGCTCCCCACTCAGCGGAGGGTCTGCTTCACCCTCTCCCTCTGCCCCTCCCCCCAGCTCATGCTCTCTCTCCCTCACTCTGTTCTCTCTCTCTCAAATAAAATCTTAAAAAAAAGACTTTTTCAAAGGAAACTTAGAAACATTAAATCCTTAGAACAAAATTAAAATCCTTGTCCATGCTGTCTATGAACAAATGTGAGCAGCAAAAACTTAAGCACAACCCCATCTTTCAGGCAAAAAGAATTGGGAAAAGGGACCACTGGGATCTAAAGACTACATGAACACCCTCGTTATTTTATCAGTTTATCAGCAGAAATACTGTCAACTTGGACTGGAAAAGAAGCACTGTATTACCAAAATTCTTCTGGCAGGAAGTAGACTAATAAAACCACATAGCTATAAAACATGTGTTATCTTTCAAGACAAAGGAAGGATCATTCAAGAGCCCAGAAGGCAGAGCTGATAGACATGGACAATAATACCTAGAATGATTTCTATTTGATTGAAACCTAATGAAAAAATGTCTTACATTTTTCCAGATGGGCTTTGGAATTGATATGGATCTCAAATAAAACCTTTGTGTTTCCTATTGTCCCCCATTTTAAACTGGAATGTCTGTTATCCTATGCCTGTTCCACCACAGCATACTGGGGGGAGGCATAACTGAATATTTAGTGTCACAGATCTTCAGATTGAGAGCAACTGTATTTAAGGAACTAAACCCAGGAAGCTCATATACAACTAGACCTGATTTAGATGGCAAAATGCTGGACTTTTGAGCTTGTAATAGGATGAGACTTTTGATGTCTGGAGAGGGGGAAGTGTATTCTGCATATGCAAGGGAAATAAAAGACACTGGCAGCTAGAAGGCAGACTGATAGACTACGTCTAAAATGGTACCTGAGATTCCCAATTCCTGGTACTCCTTTGAGTAGTCCCCTCCCCTTGATTATGGCTGGAAGTAGGGACCTGCTTCTTTTTTTTAAGATTTTATTTATTTATTTGCGAGAGAGAGAATGGGAGACAGAGAGCATGAGAGGGAGGAGGGTCAGAGGGAGAAGCAGACTCCTTGCCGAGCAGGGAGCCCGATGCGGGACTCGATCCCGGGACTCCAGGATCATGACCTGAGCCGAAGGCAGTCGCTTAACCGACTGAGCCACCCAGGCGCCCGGGACCTGCTTCTAATAAGGCAAAAGTAACAGGATGTCACTTCCAAGTTTAGATTATAAAAGATGTGATTTCCCTCCTGCTGACTCTCCCTGGCTCTTCTCATTTGGTTGACCTGAAGAAATCACTGCCATGTTGTAACCATACAGCTTCATGACAAGAAAATGAGGTCTTCCATCCAAAACCTGTGAAGACCTGAATCTTGCCATAAACCACATAACTGGAAAAGAGTCCCTTACCATGGGGAATAACTCCATGACTACAGCCCCATTGTAAGAATAATTTAAAAACCTGAATGTAGAATAAATAATTCCTTGATTTGTGATTTTGGGTCTTACATTTAGTAAAACAATAATAATTAAAACAGAGTAGAATTGAAGAGAAAGAGCTCACTAACAGAATAACGTGTATATGGAAACATATTTAACCTAGCTTGGTACTACACAACACCAGGAGAACAACCACTTTCTAGGAAACTCATCTCATCATCTATATGGAAATAAATAAAAAATGGATCTGTACCTTACACACAAAAAATAAATCACACATTGAATAACGAATTTCAGACTGATTAATGCGAAAGGAAAATTTTTTCAGTCTTAGAAAAAAATATGGCAGACTATTTCTATGACCTTAGGGTAAGGGAAGATTTTGTTGCAAAGCAAAAAGAGGGGTGCCTGGGTGGCTCAGTCAGTTAAGTATCTGCCTTCAGCTCAGGTCATGATCTCAGGGTCCTGGGATTCAGCCCCTCATCAAGCTCCCTGCTCAGCAGGGAGTCTGCTTCTCCCTCTCCCTGTGCATGCTCTCTCTCGCTCTCACTCTCTCAAATAAATAAAATCTTAAAAAACAAAACACAAAAAGGTTCAAACCATGAAGGAACAGATAAATGCAACAACTTAAAAATCTACATTCATCAAAATAGATTATAAAGAAAGTTAAAAGACAAGCTACTGAGAGAAGCAGTTTGCAACATATATATCAGATAAAGGTTAGCAAAAAGAAAATGACAAAACTTACCCATTGGAAAATGGGCAAAGGTCATGAATAGGCATTTCACAAGAGAACCATAAATGGCTACAGAAAATATAAGGTGCTCTTCCGGGGATGTAAGGGTGGTTCAATATCCTCAAATCAATCAATGTGATACATCACATGAACAAGAGAAAGGATAAAAACTGTGTGATAATTTCAATAGATGCAGAAAAAGCATTTCACAAAGTACAACACACATTCCTGATAAAAAACATTCAACAAATTAGGCTTAGAGGGAACAAATCTCAACATAATAAAGGCCTTCTAAGAAAAAAAACACAGCTAACATTATAGTCAATGGTGAAAAACAGAGAACTTGTCCCCTAAAATCAGGAACAAGACAAGGATATCCATTCTCACTACTTTTATGCAACATAATACTGGAAGTCCTAGCCACAGCAATCAGACAAAAAGAAATAAAAGGCATACAAATTGGTAAGAAATAAAACTTTCACTATTTGCAGATGACATGATTCTATATACAGAGAACCCTAAAGACTCCACCAAAAAAACCACTAGAATGGATAAATGAATCCAGTGAAATTGCAGGATTAAAAACCAATATACAGAAATCCATTGCATTTCCAAACACTAATAATGAAGTAGCAGGAAGAAAAATTAAGAAAACAATCCCATTTACAATTGCACCCAAAATAATAAAATACCAAAGAGGTGAAAGACCTATATTCAGAAAACTATAAAACACTGATGAAACAAATTAAAGATGCCACAGGGCGCCTAAATAAAAAAATCTTAAAAAAAAAAAAAAGAAACTGTACTCTTAACTCCTAGGTGATGCTTACCTTATAGGGCTTCTGAATATTAAATAAAATAATGAGTGAGAAAGTGGCTAAGCATAGGCTTTAGAGTCAGACAGACAGAGGTTTAAATTCCAGCTCTGTCCTTTATTAGTTGTATGACCTTAGATGAGTTACTTGATTTTTGCCTATTCTTAGTTACCTCATCCTCTCCCTTACTTTTTTTATCCTAGAAATTAGGGATGGTAATGATATCCAGTAGGGATGATAATAATACCTGCTTCATAGGGTTATTGTGAGGAGTAAATTAGAATGACTATTAAGCCTTAGCCCAGTGTGTGGCATTAGTAGTGGTCAAAAATGTGAAAAATATTTCGAAAATGAAATATTTTCATTAATGAAATATTTTCATTATTATTAGGATGATAGTAATAGTATCCATTGGGCATGGTGATAATAGTTATTTATCTCATAGAATTGTTGTGAGGATTAAAATAAAATTACTATAAAGCCCCTAGCACAGCACCTGGCATGAATGGTACTTCTTATTAATATGTTATTATTATTATTAAATACTTGTGCTCTTTTGAAAAAAATAACAACTGGGAAACAACTAGCATAGTACTGAGTACTTCATAGGCTTTTGTTAATGTTATCACACATTCTCCTGTAGGCTTGTTTAGGGTAGAGATAGTCTTGACTCATGAAATGTCTGTTTAACAAAGCAAATTGGGCACCTGATTTGAACAACCCTAGTGGGGGAAAACTGACATGGCAGGTTGGGAATTTAGTGTTACAATAGCAGTAATTTGAAACTACTTGATGGTGATCCCCAATCTTTCAATGTCATGTTTTTCCTGTTTTTATTTGCTTCTTTTATTTGCCTGTTTATGAACTTTATATAAATGGGATCATAGTTTCTTTTTTCCTGCATGTGTTCTTCCTTCTTTCCTTTCTTTCCGCATCCTCCCCTTGCTCCTTCTCCTCCTTTTTCTTAACATTATCTTGAGGTTTATCAGTTTTCAGATATATAGCTATTACCAGTTTGTTTTTATTGCCACAATACTGTTCTATGATATAGCTTATTTCGTACTATTGATGAACATTTGGGTTGTTTTGGTTTGGGCTATTTCTATTTTTTAAGGTGTCTACTTCAAGAGTTTCTCTGAAATA
Source organism: Neomonachus schauinslandi (assembly GCF_002201575.2). Taxonomy (NCBI): domain Eukaryota; kingdom Metazoa; phylum Chordata; class Mammalia; order Carnivora; family Phocidae; genus Neomonachus; species Neomonachus schauinslandi. The sequence goes on along the minus strand of NC_058407.1, from coordinate 161,399,518 downwards.
AACACTTAGGAATAGAGTTGGTGGAATCATGGAGGATATGCATGTTCAATTTCACATGGCAATGCCAATTTTTTTTTTAAGATTTTATTTATTTATTTGAGAGGAGGGCTCACTAGCAAGGGGAGAGGCAGAGAGACAAGTTGACTCCCCGATGAACAGGGGGAGCCTGACACAGGGCTTGATCCCAGGACCCTGAGATCATGACCTGAGCTGAAGTCAGATGCTTAACCAACTGAGCCACCCAGGTGCCCCACCAAATTGTTTTCTAAAGAGTTTTCAGTGGTTTACATTGCTACCATCAGAGTATAAAAATTCCCAAGGGTCGGTATCCATAAGCCTGGCTTTTTTTTTAAGTTAATATTTTGTTAACTTTTCATAGATACATACTTTTCCATATATATGAAAAATAAACAAATTATAAACATACATATGTAAACATATACATATAGATATGTAGTTTTAAACTTACGTGTACATCCACACCAAACATTTAGATAATAAAAGAGGGACCATTTAGTGTACAAAACTACAACACATTTTACAACCTTATTATATAGGACAGCCTGTTTTTTTAATTTTCCAATTGGGTAAGAGTAAATGGTACCTCATTGTGGTTTTAATTTCTAATTCTCTGATTAAGTGTGTTTGAGCACCATATATGTATATATTTTTTTTTAATTTTAATTCCAGTAGAGTTAACATACAGTGTTATATTAAGTTAGGTGTACAATGTAGTGATTCAGTAATTCCGTACATCACCTGGTGCTCATCATGATAAGTGTATTGTTAATTCCCTTCACCTATTTCACTCATCCCCCCAACCACCTGCCCATCAATTTGTTCTCTACAGTTAAGAGTTTTTTGGTTTGTTCCTTTTTTCCTTTGTTCATTTGTTTTGTTTCTTAAATTCTGCATATGAGTAAAATCATATGGTACTTGTCTTTCTATGACTGACTACTTCAGTTAGCATTATACCCTCTAGATCTATCTTTGTTGTTGCAAATGGCAAGATCTTATTCTTTTTTTATGGCTCAGTAATAATATTCCATTGTATATATATATATACCACATCTTCTTTATCTGTTTATCAGTTGATGGACAGTTTAGCTTTCCATAATTCAACTATTATAAATAATGCTGCAATAAACATAAGGGTGCATATATTCTTTTGAATTAGTGTTTTTATATTCTTTGGGTAAATACCCAATAGTGGAACTCCTGGATCATATGGTGGTTCTATTTTTAATTTTTTGAGGAACCTCCATATACTGTTTTCCACAGTGGCTGCACCAGTTTGCATTCCCACCAATAGTGCATGAGGGTTCCTTTTTCTCTACATCCTCCCCAACACTTGTCTTTTCTAGTGTTTTTTATTTTAGCCATTCTGACAGGTATGAGGTGAGATATCATTGTGGTTTTGTTTTGCATTTCCCTGATGATGAGTGATGTTGAGCATCTTTTCATTTGTCTATTGGCCATCTGTATATCATCTCTGGAGAAATTATCTGTTCATGTCTTTGCCCAGTTTTTAATTTGATTATTTGTGTCATATTGAGTTGTACTAGTTCTTCATATATTTTGGATACTAACCCTTTACCAAATTTGTCATTTGCAAATATCTTTTCCCATTCTATAGGATGCCTTTTAGTTGAATGTTTCTTTCACTGTGCAGAAGCTTTTTATTTTGATGTAGTCCCAATAGTTTATTTTTGCTTTTGTTTTCTTACCTCAGGAGACATATCTAGAAAAATATTGCTACGGCTGATGTCTGAGAAATTAGAGTCTGTGCTCTTTTTAGGATTTTTGTGATTTTGGGTCTTACATTTAGGTCTTTAATCCATATTGAGTTTACTTTTGTGTATGGTGTGAGAAATTGGTCCAGTTTCATTTTTTTGCAGGTAGCAGCCCAGTTTTCCCAGCATCATTTGTTGAAGAGATTTTTTTTTTCCCATTGCATAGTCTTTCCTGCTTTGTTGAAGATTAACTGACCATATAATTGTGGATTTATTTCTGGGCTCTACTCTGTTCCGTTGCCCTGTGTGTCTATTTCTGTGTCAGTACCATACTGTTTTGATTACTACAGTTTTGTAATGTAACCTAAAGTCTAGAATTGTGATGCCTCCAGTTTCGCTTTTCTTCTCCAAGGTTGCTTTGCAGGGTCTTTTCTGATTCCATACAAATTTTAGGATTGTTTGTTCTAGTTCTGTGAAAAATACTGTTGGTGTTTTGATAGGGATTGCATTAAATCTATAGATTGCTTTGGGTAGTATAGCCATTTTAATGATACTTGTTCTTCCAGTCCATGCTCATGAAATGTCTTCCCATTTCTTTGTGTCATCTTTAATTTTTTTTTTTTTAAGATTTTATTTATTTTTTGATAGAGAGAGAGAGAGACAGTGAGAAAGGGAACACAAGCAGGGGGAGCGGGGGAGGGAGAAGTAGGCTTCCAGTTGAGCAGGGAGCCCAATGCGGGACTCGATCCCAGGAACCTGGGATCATGACCTGAGCCGAAGGCAGACGCTTAACGACTGAGCCACCCGGGTGCCCCAAGAGTACAGTTTCTAAAGACAGAAACACATGGGCCCATGTCCTAGCTTACCTGTTTCAACTGAGTGAGGACAAGCTCCTCAATCTCTCTGAGAGGTATAGTCCTTTATCTATAAAAAGGTTTTTAAAGTACCTATGGGTAAGTGTGAAAGGGTAAATATGAAAAGTAAATGAAGTAATGCACGTAAAGAGCTTAACAATGCCTGGCACACAACAAATATTCAATAAATTTTGGATGATATCATTATTATTTTATCATCACCATCTTCTCCATTTTATAGTGTAAAAAAACAGAGATAGGGATGCCTGGGTGGCTCAGTCGGTTAAGCGTCTGCCTTCGGCTCAGATCATGATCCCAGGGTCCTGGGATCGAGCCCCACATCGGGCTCCCTGCTCGGCGGGGAGCCTGCTTCTCCCTCCCTCTGCCTGCTACTCCCTCCACTTGTGCTCTCTCTATGTCAAATAAATAAATAAAATCTTAAAAAAAAAAAAACCACAGAGATAGAGGGACAGTAGTTTATGCAATGTTACAAAACCAGTTAGTATCACTGAAAGGTTTTAAACAGAGGTCTAATCAGCTTCAAAGTCAGAACTCTTTCCCGTTTGCCAAGGCATCTCATGAAGCCATAGGAAGTTCACTGGACAGAGGGAGGTCTCGGAGATCTTCAGGGAAAGGAAATCTGAACTGAATGCTGCAATACAACTGAGTCCCTTGGACAAACAAGCAAGTGAAAGGTACCACAGGCAGAAGGAGCAATATAATGAGCAGTATGGAATATTTGAGTAGATACAATTATTTCAGTATAGTTGGAGCCCAGAGAGGAAGGGGTGAGAAAGTCAGAGTCTGCATATGAAACCAACATAAAATGTAGCATGATTTTGAGGCACTGGTTCCCAAAGTGAAAGCTGCAGACCAGGACATCAGCATTACCTAAGAACCTGTTACAAATGCAGATTCTTGGACTTGTCACAGATCTGAATCAGAAACTCTGGTATCTTAGGGGCACCTGGGTGGCTCAGATGATTAAGTGTCTGAATCTTGATCTTAGGGTCATGAGTTCAAGCCCCACGTTGGGCTTCACGCCAGGTGTGGAGCCTACTTAAAAAAAAGAAAGAGAGGGAGGAAGAAACTAACTGATGTGGGTCTTTTCAAAGTCCTTGAAATGATTCTAATATATGGCTGACATTTGATAAGATGATTTTGAGCAATGATGGAATGTAATGTTTTCAAAAATAATGAAATCACCCTTTATCAGTCAAGTAATTCAGAAGAGGGAGAGGACCATGATGTTCTAAATTCAGAAGAGGGAGAAGACAATAATATCTGAATAGGCACTAGCTATTACCTATGATATACTTGGTTTTCCTTTGACAAAATTATTCAATTTTTAGGTTACTCTATTTACAAATCAAATTTCCTCTATGCTTCATCTTAAGAATACATTCCCAAACAGGCTTACATTTTAAATCTTTTTTTTTTTTTAATTTATGCCAGAGGGATCTTTGTTTTATGCCCTAAAAAGTTGTTAAAAAGAAAAACACTGCCCCAAATGGTGTCAAACCAAGACTTAATACCTAATCTGCAGATTCAACCTGCTAGAAATGTAACCTTTAACCAGTCAACATAGAACTTCTGGTTATTGCTAGAAATTTACTGAAAGACCCTTTCCACTCCTCTTAGGGAAGTAACCTTGTCTAAACAATGCATTCCTTGCTAATAAATTCCTTTCTTCTTTTTTTTTAAATGCCCTCTCTCTGCCTTTAAAAACCTTCCTCTTGTGTAGCTCAGTGGAGCTCCCCTCTACTTGTTAGATGGGATGCTGTCCGATTCATGAATCACTTTTAAAAAGCCAGTAAGATCTTCAAATTTACTCAGCTGAATTTTGTTTTTTAACAGATTTGGTGACAGCAATGAGATCCAAAGCAAACTTCTGAGAGAATTCAGGAACAATGAAAAACACAGGCATGGCGCCCTGCAAACCCTTTTGAGTTCACTATCTGGCTTTTTTTTTTTTTTTTTTAAAGATTTTATTTATTTGACAGAGAGAGACACAGCGAGAGAGGGAACACAAGCAGGGGGAGTGGGAGGGAGAAGCAGGCTTCCTGTGGAGCAGGGAGCCTGATGTGGGGCTGGGATCATGACCTGAGCCGAAGGCAGACGCTTAACGACTGAGCCACCCAGGCGCCCCCTTTCTGGCCATTTCTGAGGGCCACTGGTAAGTCCTTCATGGTCTGATTCTGCTCTTTTGCATTCAAGCTACCTATTTAATTGGCTTTCCAGTCCAGGGTTCACAGGTCAGTCTAGACTGACAAGGGGCTCCTAGCAGAACACCAGTGTTCACAGCCCAGTCCACAATTCCACATTGAAATTCCTTCCCCAAAGTTCCAGTCTGAAATCCCCATTTACTAGAGCCTGCTGGTTTAGTGCTGGTGGTGCACAAGACCTTCTCTTGGCCAGCCCACAGTAACATCTTTTGGTTACTGCTGGTATGTTTGTCTGTCTGGTTTTTGTAACAAAGGCTTAGCTAATGAAGTCCTTGAATTCTAAAGAGTCAAATGTACCACCTTCTGGCACATCTGCTTATTTTATGTCTAAAAACAATGGAGCTGGGGGGCGCCTAGGTGGCTCAGTCACTAAGTGTCTGCCTTTGGCTCAGGTCATGATCCCAGGGTCCTAGGACTGAGCCCCACATCAGGTTCTGTGCTCAGCACGAAATCTGCTTCTCCCTCTCCCACTCCCCCTGCTCGTGTTCCCTCTCTCTGTCAAATAAATAAAATCTTTTAAAAAATAAGTAAATAAATAATAAATTAAATAAAAACTACAGAGCTGGGTACACTGAATATATACAGAAATGGCAAATTTTTACGAAAAACCACCTAGAATTACAATGGCCCTGATGGAATGTTCCAATTAGGTAAGATCATTTAAGAAGTACACTTGAAAGCAATGGCTCCCAAATTAAACAGAATGGGATACCTATTTTAATTGGCAAGCAGAGGCTTCCAAAAGGTTCCACAATTCTGAAGTAGTTTCATTGAATAAGTCATTGCAAAAGCCTAAAGAAAAATTAATGTGAGGGACTTAAAATAGGACGGTAACTCCCACAGCTCTCTCTTTCCTCCTGAGTACTCATTCTACTAATCCTCTGTCTGAATTGTTTTTCCACTCTGAAAAGACTACACAACCATAAATAGTCTTCCAAGTTAATGGCCTTACAGATAACCCCATATCTACCTTCAAAGGAAGGCCCCTGTATAGAACCCTCTCAGAGTTGATGAAACTGAGGAATTTACTGGTAAACTGCTACATTATTTCTTTAAACAAACAAGGGTAACCTCTGGTAGATACCAGAGTCCACAGAAGGGATCACAGAAAAACTAACAGAAGCCAGTGAAGGGTGAAAATTCTTATTAGAATCCCTTCTTCTGAATCTGTCTGTAGTGCCCAGTTGAGAGAGGAAAATAAAATTGCACACTATCCCTTCCCTTCCAAATCCAAACCCATTGTTTATCAATCCTTTCTCTCTCTGGGATAGCTATTGTCTTCCTGCTCACACAAGTGGGCTTGGCTTTTTGCCTGCCTGGGACATGCAAGTTGTTGGTTCTTTTTTTTTAGGCAATCTTTGGGAGTGACTGGATTTTGGGAAGGTAATATCTTTACCCTCTTTGGGGCCCTTACCCCAGTGGGGTTATTCAATACTGCCAGAAATATTTAAAATTAAAACTCTGTACCCAGGGCGCCTGGGTGGCTCAGATGGTTAAGCGTCTGCCTTCGGCTCAGGTCATGATCCCAGGGTCCTGGGATCGAGTCCCGCATCGGGCTCCCTGCTCCTTGGGAGCCTGCTTCTCCCTCTGCCTCTCTCTCTCTCTCTGTCTCTCATGAATAAATAAATAAAATCTTTAAAAAAAAAAAACAAAAACAAAAAAACTCTGTACCCAGAGGGAAAGAAACCAATTGAGGATAATGTAGTTGGATAGGTGGACCAATGTATGATGTCATTTAAGTTACAACCCGATTTTTTGAGGAATTGAAAGCAACTGTCCTAATCTTGCAAATTTTTTTGCAAAACAAAAGTCAGCTCCAGAGGCAATTCAAAATTCACCTATTTCTTCACCAATCCCCAAACTCCCTTATTTATCTCAAAAGGCTTGTAAACTATTGGCCTTAGGAAAGCAAAGTCCATCTTGGAGAAACTTAAATTCCTTCAGTCCCTTGGAGTTATAAACACAGCTCATAATCACCTGACTCTAAAGGAAGAAAGAAAGGGGAAAAGGTCTTTTTAAAATGCAAACTGCTGAAAGGGCTCCTAGGCTCTAGTAGTGTCCTTAAGATTAATTCCAGGGACAAATACAAATCTTAAAAATCTTCTCCACAAATATTAATGTATAAAGTAATTATAAGGTCTTTGCATTTATCTGTTTGTGTACATGTTATAAATATGAGATACTGTGCTGCCTCCGGATAGTATTGCTAAAATTAATTTGTGAAGGGCTCTAATATTTGGTTTGAAGACAAGTGCTTATAAGGACTGGGCATTCTAAAACTTTCAAAAAGACAGAAACTAACCCAAATGTCTTTCAAGTTCATGTAATCTGAAAAAAATATTCTATATAAAAGCTAGTTTAAGGTTTATGGCTTAATGAAAATAGACATGTTTAGAGTTATCAACACCAAATATAAAATTTTATTCTACCTAAGTTTATTAGCCAAACAAATTCATATTATCTCTTACAAGATCTACCAACAAAAAAATAAATAATAGCTTGGGATAATGAGGGACACCTGGGTGGCTCAGTCAGTTAAGCGTCTACCTTCGGCTCAGGTCAAGATCCCAGAGTCTTGGGATCGAGTCCACATTGGGCTCCTTGCTCAGCAGGAGCCTGCTTCTCCCTCTGCCTGCCACTCCCCCTGCTTGTGCGCTCTCTCGCTCTCTATCGGACAAACAAATAAATAAAATATTTTAAAAATAAATAAAGTACTTAAAAAAAATAGCTTGGTAAAATGGCTGACTGTCTAATGTTTAATGAGGTTTTATAGGTAATCTAAACATACTTATTTTAAAAAGTAAATAAATGTAAGCAAGACAAAAGTTTCAGCAATATTTATGTCTACTTAAATAGTTTACCCAAATCTTTCTGGTAACCTAAAACCTTAAAAGTTTTGCTAAATTAGGTTAAATGATAAGTTAAATTCTTTAAATATCTAGGTCATTTCCAAATAAGATAAAATACTATAACATTAATTACTGAACACAGGTTTAACTACTTTGAGCTTATTACAGAGAAACTAAAAGATATTCGGATGTGTTAGCGCTACACTGGAAAAATGAAAAAGGCATATGCTTCTAAAAATTATATATTCATAAATTTGCAAATCTAAAGAATGCTGGAGAGGCGCCTGGGTGGCTCAGTCAGTTAAGCAGCTGCCTTTGGTTCGGCTCAGGTTGTGGTCTCGGGGTCCTGGGATCGAGCCCTGCATCCGGCTCCCTGCTCAGTGGGAGGTCTGCTTCTCCCTCTCCCACTCCCCCTGCTTGTGTTCCCTCTCTCGCTGTGTCTCTCTCTGTCAAATAAATTAAGTCTTAGAAAGAAAGAAAGAAAGACAGAAAGAAAGAAAGAATGAATGCTGGAATAAAAGTTCACGATTGCTTACTTACTTGCTTTCACTAGAAATTAAGGTTTCCAAGAATTAAGAATTTTAATAAATGTAATTAATACTACTGGAAATAATAAGGGAAACAACTTTGCATGCAAGGAAAGTAGGATTTGTGTGTTTCTGATTAAGAAAAAATCTGAAAAATAGAAATAACATTTTTGTTGAAAGAAAATAATTTTGTCCTAAAATGAAACTGGCTATTTACTTATTTTTGATACTGGTTATTTAAAGTGGGAAAACTGAACAAAATCTGAATGTAAAAAAGAGAGTTGTAAAAAGTTTGTGGAAAATAAATCTTTGGAAGGAAATTTTAATGTGTGATCAAGCTGACTTTCACGCACAGCAGTAGCGACAGACTCTATAAAGATTCTGACACATGGATAAAATCCATTCAGCTTCTGTAAAAATGGCCCCTTGTTGTAACAAGGTAACAGTATGCTCCTGAATCAGAGAAATTAATATGGATAAACAATGGCTATAAATGAACAGTCGGAGCTATGGGAAAACCAAGACAGCTATTGGCTCTTCCTAGCATATGACAAAACCTATTTTTTGGTTTTTGTATTCCTTCACCCACCATGGTGCATTTAAGATGACTGAAATTATAAACAGACACTGGTGGGGAAACTTTTATAAAATTGTAGAAGGTCTATCAGCAATATCTGACTTGTCAGGTCCATAATCCTGAAAAAACTGTTGTCTCTAGAGGCCTCAGACCTCCTCCCGCTGGACCCTTTGAACACCTACAGCTAGATTTTATTCAATTGCCATTTCATATGAGTTATCACGATGTCCTTGTTATTGTATGTATGTTTTCCAGATGGGTTAAAGCCTTTCCCTGCCACAAGGCTGATGCCCTCACAGTGAGGACCAAAAAAAAAAAAAAAAAAAAATTTTTTTTAAATTGTGTTTCCCACTTGGGATATAACTTCTGTAATTTCCAGTGACTGAGGCACCCACCTCACTGGACAGATCATACAAACCTTAACAAAAACCTTACAAATTTCTTGGAATCCCATCAATATACAACCTTCTGCTGATCCCTTGTTATCTTATGAAAAGTACAAGCTACTGTAAACCTCTAACGTCTTACGTTGAAACCTATCAACAGGTTAACGAGGTCTATCTGGATCCCAATTCAAAGGTCACAGTTTAGAGCTAGTGATTAGGCATTTTGGAAACATGAGAGAAAAACAGCTCTTGAGCCCTACTGGAAAGAACCTTACCAATTGCTCCTGGCCACTGACACTGCTCTGCAAAATTAGAAGGTGTTAAGCCTTTAGTACACATCACCCAGCTAAAGGCTCCACATGACATCTAGCCCTATACAGACACTGGAGACCTCCAAATCAACTTACAAGGAAGAGAAGTATCCAATATCAAGGTAAATTGCTTCCACCCACGATGGATCAAGACTTCAACAGAACATGAAACCGTTTCTCCTTTTCCTTTCCTTTCCTCTGCCACTGGCCTGGAAAGATAATGCCTTTATCTTTATCTCTCAGGCCACTGATAAGGGTGCCAACCTCTGGAATTTATAATAACTTTTTTTTTTTTAAAGATTTTATTTATTTATTTGAGAGAGAGAATGAGGGACAGAGAGCATGAGAGGGAGGAGGGTCAGAGGGTGAAGCAGACTCCCCGCTGAGCAGGGAGCCCGATGCGGGACTCGATCCCGGGACTCCAGGATCATGACCTGAGCCGAAGGCAGTCGCTTAACCAACTGAGCCACCCAGGCGCCCTATAATAACTTTTTATTGCAGGCTAGAAGAAAATCTAACTTGGCCCTAACTTTTTTTTTTTTGGAAGGTTTTTTTATTTATTCATTCGAGACACAGAGATACAGAGAGAGAGAGAATATCAGCAGGGGGAGAAGCAGAGGGAGGGGGAGAAGCCGAGGGAGGGGGAGAAGCAGGCCCCCCACTGAGCAGGGAGCCCGATGCGGGGCTCGATCCCAGGACGCTGGGATCATGACCTAAGCCAAAGGCAGACGCTTAACCATCTGAGCCACCCAGGCGCCCCTGGCCCTAACTTTCTACAAGCAAAATAAGACAACTTATTGGCTGACTCCCCCGAATTTACATCATGAATTGAAACGACCTACCAGGAAGCTTGCAGGATTCAGGATTCACTCCTTTTGGCAGGTCCCTACTTCCTCTGTTAGGGATAAATGTAAATGAGGCTATGATCAGGAACTTCTCCTTAATCCTTGAAATTGTTGCAGAATCTGCTACTAACACAATAGCTACTCAACAAAGGTATCTTCAGACTCTGGCCAAAATTGTTCTTGATAATAGAATAGTCCTTGATTATCTTTTAGGTGAGCACATAGAGATAAAGCAAAATGTTATGAACCGTGAATGCCACACAAAGGATCAACAAAAGCTACCAGAAGTACAGAGTGGTAGCTGAGAGTGGCGCTAACGCCATAAATTCTAATCGCATCTCCCAGTTAAGCTGAGAGTCTGATCAAAAGGTGGGGGGGGGGGGGAATAACTGTTAAAAGGAAAACCACAGGCCCAAAATGATGTCACTTAGGTTAAAGCCCAAGTCAAGAAACCAAGACTTAATACCTAGTCTAATTGCAGTTTCAAACCACCAGGAATGTAACCTTTAACCAGTTGACAGAATTTCCTAGTCAATACTGAGAATTTACTGATAGATCCTTTCCACTCCCCTCAGGAAGGCAACCTTGCCTAAACAATGCATTCCTTGCTAATAAATTCCTTTCTTTTACTTTATGCCCTCTGCCTTTAAAAGCCTTCCTCTTATTTAGCTCAGTGAAGCTCCCCTCTTCTTGCTAGACGGGACGCGGCCAGATTCATGAATCATTTAATAAAGCCAATTAGATCTTCAAATTTACTGTTTAATTTTGTCTTTTAATTAACGAAGTCAAACTTACACGTATTAAAACTAAGTGTTCTTAGAAACCATGATAATCCTAACTGCTTAAATTTTTTTATCATTTCTATAAATTTTGGAGGATGTTATAATCAATTTTTTTCTTTTAAAGGTTTATTTATTTGAGAGAAAGAAAAAGTGCGCGTGTGCATCTGGGGGTAGGGGCAAAGGGAGAGAAAGAGAGATTCTTTTTTTTTTTTTTTAAAGATTTTATTTATTTATTTATTTGAGACAGAGAGAATGAGAGAGACAGACAGCACATGAGAGGGGGGAGGGTCAGAGGGAGGAGCAGACTCCCTGCCGAGCAGGGAGCCCGATGCGGGACTCGATCCCGGGACTCCAGGATCATGACCTGAGCCGAAGGCAGTCGCTTAACCAACTGAGCCACCCAGACGCCCGAAAGAGAGATTCTTTTTTTTCTTTTTTTTTTAAAGATTTGATTTATTTATTTGACAGAGACAGAGATAGCTAGAGCAGGAACACAAGCCGGGGGAGTGGGAGAGGGAGAAGCAGGCTTCCCGCAGAGCAGGGAGCCTGATGTGGGACTCAATCCCGGGACTCCAGGATCATGACCTGAGCCGAAGGCAGTCGCTTAACGACTGAGCCACCCAGGAGCCCCCGAAAGAGACATTCTTAAGCAGACTCCCTGCTGAGCTCAGAGCCTGATGGGGGCTTGATCTCACAGCCCCGAGATCATGACCTGAGCTGAAATCAAGAGTCAGACGCTTAACCAACTGAGCCACCCAGGCGCCCTGTCAATTTATCTTTTAAAAACAGTACAATTCCATGAGTTTCACTTCAATTTTGTTAAATCCAAGCAAAATTAAATGTTGCCTCAACCAAAGCCACTCCACTTCTATGTATGTTAGATACCAAGGTTCCTTATGAGATTTCATTTGGAATGAGTGTCCCACAATAAGAGAAGTTTGCAAACAACTGGACTACAGGATAAAATTCAAGATCTTTCGCATAAAATATAAAGGCCCTCCAAAGCCTGGTCCCCATCAACTCTCTCAAGCTTTATTTCCCACTACTTCCTGCCTAGAAATGAACTTTCTAGTAACACCAAACTGCCTATAGTTCCTCATAAATACCACAATTTATGAGATGCTTCTCATCTTTGTGAATTTGTCCATATTGTAACTTCCAGATGACTCCTGCCTGGTTTTATTTTATTTTACTTTACGTTTTAAAAATTACATTAGGCTATGGGAAACAAATGCCACATTCTGGGCCCAGTGGGACTGAGCTTGGGTGACTTTCACTACATGGTGGAAGGGCAGGGTCCATAGGTCAGGTGTAACAGGCCCGAGTTGTTCCCTAGGTCCTTTTGTGCCCCTAGGTTGGGCCAGCAGTCATGCCACAAGAAGCCTGCCATCCCATCTCTTCTTTTTGGGTGCTGTAGGACTAGAGTTAGATACAGGCTGTTCCCAGCAGTAATGTCTCCTAATGGCTCATTTGGCTAAGGAAGACAAAAACATTCTGGATGGTCAAGGACAGCACTCTAGCCATGGGTCAAGCCAAGGAGCCCATTATCCTACAAGTCAAAACTGAATGTTCTTCCCTTTATCTGTTGAGCTACTTATCCTTTAGGTCAATGATTCTCAACAGGAGGGGAGAAGAGGAGCATTTTGCCCCCTAGCAGGCATTTGGCAATGTCTGGAAACATTTTTGATTGTCCCAAGAGTGGGGAGGGTGTTTGCTACTGGCATCTATAGAGGCCAGGGATGCTGTTAAACATCCCACAATGTACAGGACAGCCCCCACAACAAAGAATTATCTGGCCCAAAATGTCAATAGTGCCAAGATCAAGAAACACTGCTTTATTTCTCAGTTTGATACCACATTGTCCAGGAAGGCCTTCCTAAATGCCCCAGATTACCTCTTCCTGGTTTCCTATAATACTTAGCATTGTATTGCATATGAATCTGTGTCTTCCATTAGATCATGTGTACCTTTGGGACAGAGACTGTAACACTGTGCCTGGCACACAATACATACTCAGTGAAGTAGCTATGTGTCTACCCCAATATCTAGCCTATACCTCTTAGTAAAAGAAAAAACAATTCTCAGTTGGGCACATGGTCACTCAGAATAAAAATTACATTCCCTAGCCTTTTATATATGGCCATAGGACTATGTTATAGCCAGTAGAATGAAAGAAGGGTTACGTGGAGAGTAAGGGAATGAAGGAAATTCATGGGAAATGTCCTAAAAATATATTAAATGCCTCTTATATGCCCACACTACCCCCACCCTACTACTTAGGACACAGATGATATGACTGGAGCTCCAACTTGGACCACAGGGCTGATGGAGCCAAAAACTGGAAGCAGCCTAAATGCTGGGTGACTGCAGAGCTTCTAAACCAGCCTTGGTCTGCCTTCTTTTATATAACAGCCACTATTTTGTTTAAAACCATGGCTACTTCGGTCACTATTTTTTGCAAAGACACCTCATCTAAATTAATAAATGATCTAACACCCAACTTCTGTTTTTTGCCATCAAATGCCATCTTCTTCAAGGAAAGTATGAACTGTGCTTTATTAATTTATGTTCTTGTTCTGCTTCTTCTCATTCTTCACTAACACATTCTGAAATACAATTTTTCCTCTGCTCTTTTCCTTTTGCAACCTGTTTTGCTGTCAGTTGCATTCCTTGTTTATTTAATTACCCTTCTCCAACTAAGGGTTCTCAGCTACCTATAATTTGTACAGAAGAACAGTGATTTCCACAACTACAAAGGTAGTGCTCTTAGGTAGTATTTGATTAACAACCAGATTTATAAAGCTAGGTTTACTGCCTTCACAAAGGATAAGTAACCCAAAATAATTTTTCAAAAACAAAAAAAGTAATATTTATAAAATTCTTCTGGGATATTTTAATCTGAGCTAGTAGAGCTCAGGTAATCATAATTTGCATGCTATTAATTTTATACACTGTAGAAGTGATCATAATTTGTGTGAACATCGCTTGTCCTTCTCTTAACTTGCTCATAATATTCTTGCTATCCTTAAATTTAGAAAATTTTCTTTTTTTTTTTTAAGATTTTATTTATTTATTTGACAGAGAGATACATAGCGAGAGAGGGAACACATGCAGGGGGAGTGGGAGAGGGAGAAGCAGCCTTCCCGCTGAGCAGGGAGCCCGATGCAGGGCTCGATCCCAGGACCCTGGGATCATGACCTGAGCCGAAGGCAGACGCTTAATGACTGAGCCACCCAGGCGCCCCAAATTTAGAAAATTTTCAAGTGGATGTTTTGTTGTATCATCCTCTGTTAATTCTGTAAGATACTATCAAAATGTTTGATTTCCAAACTAAATTCCATTTTGGAAACTAAAAAAGAAATGTAATATTCTAAATTTAGTAACTATTCTTTCTACTTAGGAGTATCTCCATTTCCAAAAGACTTTTTTTGCATTGCTTTCACCTATTTACCTTTTTAAAAAGAAAACCACAGGCCTAAATGGTGTCACTTGGATTATAACAGCCCCAAGACAGTAAACCAAGACTTAATACCTCTCTTGGCCTGCCCCTGTGGAGTGGTGTGGAAGCAGAGGCCTGTGTGCACTCCAGATTCGGCTGCACCTGTAACCCACCACCATGGAGGAAGACCTTGCTGCTGGAAATATAATGGCTGTTAATACTGTTTTATACAAGGCGCTGAAGCCCACCCTCAACCACAATGACCTCGCAGGTGGAATTTGCGAAGCTGCCAAAACCTCAAGACAAACACCAAACCCATCTTCGTGTGTTTGCACCCAACTGTGATGTCAAGTTGGTGGAGGCCCTTTGTGCTCCACACCAAATCAACCTAATTAAGGTTAATGACAAGAAAGCAGGGAAATGGGTAAGCCTCTGTAAAAGTGACAGGGAGGGAAAATCCCATAAAGTGGTTGGTTGCAGTTGTGTGATGACAAAGTCTCAGGCCAAGGACTGTCATTGAGGAATACTTCAAATGAAATGAACAAATAAAAAACTCGGTTTTTGTTCCTAAAAAAAAAGTCTTAATACCTAATCTAACTGCAGTTTCACGCCCCCTGAAATATAACCTTTAACGAGTCAACATGGGAATTTCCTGGTCAGCACTAGTAAATTTACTGATAGACCCCAGCCATTCCCCTTAGGAGGGCAACCTTACCTAAAACAATGGTTTCTTTCCTAATAATTTCCTTTTTTTCCACTGGCTCTCTACCTTTAAAAACCTTCCCTTTTCTGTAGTCCTTTGGGGCTCCCCCACCGCTTACTAGATGGGACACTACCCGATTCATGAATTAATAAAGCCAATTAGATCGTTAAAATTTACTCAGTTGTATTTTTGTTATTTAATACTTTCTTTGTTCTGGATCTGATTTCTGGTTTTCTCTGCTTTACTTACTATAGAAGCTTCTGAGTGTCAATTATTGTATCCTTATTTGTTCTCTTGTACTTGCTACTGCTACTGTATTTTTCCTTCTAACCTGTTTGTGCTTAATAGTTGTATATCTTTTGTCTGCCCCAAGGGCAGATTACTTCTCTCTGAATTGTAGTTGTGATTCTTATATTTGCTTCTGTTTAAGGGTTACCATTATAGTGTTTTGTTTTTCTGGCTTTGCTTTTTTCACCTAGTAAACTTGTTCACTGATCCTAGGTTACTTTTTTATTTTAGTCATCCTTAAGTATACCTTGGTGCACTCTTTTGTTATTGTCACTGATGATTTTTATTTGTTCCAGGTAATTTCATTGTATCTTAATGAGTTTAAAAGCAGGAACAATGCTGTATACACTAGTAATTTCCTGAATGTACCCAGATGGAAATGACTGAAATTCCACAGAAATTCCACAATTCACGAGACAATGTTAATAAAAATAGCCTCAAACTTTATTTTCATTTCCTACTCCAATTATTTGAAAAGCAGGCAGACAGTAGATACCATTCTCTAATCAGCAAAATCCTACTGCATATTCAATCACTTGGAGAATTCTACTAGAATCCACCTATTTGTGTAAGGTATTTTCCTTAAAATGGAGCCCCCCCCCTCTAACCTTTCTACACAAACATTTCTTGAAAGATAAAGGCAAAAAGATATTTAGAAATGCTTCAATCTTTTCTACTCTGTTAGTATGTAAGAAATAAAGAGATCAGTGAGTTCTATATCATTTTTGGAGCCATCTTATTCAAGACTACAGCTCAATTTAATACGAAGTTGAACAGTGTGAATAATTTGTTAAAAGAGAACACAGTATTCAAAACATCAAAGTTACAACTTCAATCACTGGAGAAACTAGTTCTACTACTTGAACTTGAAATGACTACCTAAAAACATCAAGGATAAATAGTGTACCTAAAACTCTATAGTTGTACCTTAATGCAGAACTAAACTTATCAGCCACCCAAAGCAATCTGTTTTCATCCCTTCCCCACTCATTAAAAACTTTGCTTTTATTTTCAGTTTTTAAAAAAGCTTAGCTTATATACAGTAGTCTCTTATGAAGATTACCTGAACCACCCCAGAATGAAAGAATGCTTTCTTCCACCAAATTCTTTCATAGAGGAACTCATATATGCTACCAGGTGATTACCTTTTGCTCCTACTGTAATTGGAACTGACCAGGGAGGCAGGAGGTACCTCTCTGACTAAAAATAACTGGAAATTCCTAAGCAAAGCAAAAAAAACTTAACTTTCATAGTTAACAAAATAGGGCAGGTAGAACTGTGAAAGCTTTCCTTATCACCGTCTTCCAACAATTTCTACATATGTTCCTGAGCCATCTGGTGATATCTTCAAGCCTTCAAAACTGCCTAAATATTTTCAGTATTTTAGTACTAAATAATACCACAGTAAGTATTAAAAATACTTATTTTAAACAATTTTCCCAGAATAAAAATATTTATAGAAAAGCAAAACACACAGATGATTGACTCTGGGCTATGAATTCCTTATGGTCATGACCTCTCAACTAACATGGAATATTTACAACTTGGTACTTACTAATGGAATAATTCTATGCTTCTGCCTTATCTCCCAGTTAGCTCTTTTTGAGAGCAGGGACTCAGTCTTAAAAGAGGCAGTACAGCCTAGATTAGACCTGCCTCAACCAATGTAGCTCTGTTTTTATCTGTTTTATTTTTTTATTTTTATTTTTTAAAGATTTTATTTATTAATTTTGA
Organism: Neomonachus schauinslandi; assembly: GCF_002201575.2. Lineage (NCBI taxonomy): Eukaryota > Metazoa > Chordata > Mammalia > Carnivora > Phocidae > Neomonachus > Neomonachus schauinslandi. The sequence continues at coordinate 161,382,265 of NC_058407.1, read as the reverse complement.
CAGAGAGAGACACAGCGAGAGAGGGAACACAAGCAGAGGGAGTGGGAGAGGGAGAAGCAGGCTCTTCGCCCAGCAGGGAGCCCGACGTGGGGCTCGATCCCAGGACCCTGGGATCATGACCTGAGCTGAAGGCAGATGCTTAACGACTGAGCCACGCAGGCGCCCTGTTTTTATCTGCTGTATAATGGAATTCTGGGAAGACTTGTTTCAAAAAAGAGTTCAATGTTGTTCTTCTGTTTTGTTTTTAGGTTTAAAAAAATACTTGTACCCACCCTAAAATTAAAAGGACTCAGAATACCAAGTGTGGGTAAAGATGCAAAGCACCTAGAACACATTCCTGTATAGTATAGCCATACATTAATGGTACAGACACTGTGGAAAACAAGTTATCTGTTAAGGACATCTAAATATAGAGATATAGACATATCTTACAATCCAGCGATTCTACTCATTGGTATATACCCAAGAGAAATTAATGCTATGTTCACCAATAGTAATGTACAGGAATGATCTTAGCAACTTTATCCATAATAGCCCCAAACTGGAAACATCAAATGTCCACCAATGGAACAAAGGATAAATTGTGTTATACTTATATACTGAATATTACACAGTAATGAAAAAGAATCAACTGCTGCTGTTTACAATGTGATGGGTAAATCTAATGTTAAATTGAAGTAGCCAGGCAAAAAATAATAGGCATGCTTGCATTTATATGAATTCAAAAACAAGCAAGACTGTTTCTGAACTTCATATATGACATCATAGCCCCTCTGGTGATAGAGGTCGGAACAGTGGTTACTTTTGGGTTGAGGAAGATGTTAACCAAGAAGAGGCATAAAGGAGCCTCCTGGGTGCTGGTAATTTTCTATATTTTTATATGAATGGTGACTATACACGTGTATACAGATGTAAACATTCATCAAATTGTACACTGAATATCTGTGCATTTAATTATAGGTATGCCTTATTTAAAACTCATATGGGGCACCTGGGTGGCTCAGTCATTAAGCATCTGCCTTCGGCTCAGGTCATGATCCCAGGGTCCTGGGATCGAGCCCCGCATCGGGCTCCCTGCTCTGCGGGAAGCCTGCTTCTCCCTCTCCCACTCCCCTTGCTTGTGTTCCCTCTCTCGCTGTTTCTCTCTCTGTCAAATAAATAAATAAAATCTTTAAAAATAAATAAATAAATAAATAAATAAATAAAATCTTCAAAAAAAAAAAAAAAACAACTCATATAATACCAAGAATCTTGGAATAAGTACTGCAAGTTCTAGTCATGGTTCTGCCACGTGTGATTCTTGACAAGGCACAAAACTTCACTGGGTCTCCATTCCGCATACTAATGCTAAGTGAGGTCTCTTCCCCTTCTAAAATCTATCTATTTGTAGTTTCTATGAATTTCCTCAGTCTTCATGTTTGCCTTAAACATAGTAATTATATATATATGTAAAATGATCTTTTCCTGATTTCCACCAAAATTTACCTTGAGCATATCACCTTAATCCCTATTTGGACAGACTGGGGGCGGGGGAGGGGGGTGAGGTCTAACAGGTTTGATACTTCTAGAAGGAACCAGCATCAGAATATCTGGGCCAACATACAAGCACATAGAGTGAAATGCTTACCTAGGAATACAGGTGATTAGAAATTAGTCATGGTCTATTATCTGGAAAGAACAATAAACTATGATGACAGGAGCTAGGGCTATAATTTTCTTTGAATCAATAAAAATAACCCAGAGCCAGTAAAGTGATCATACCTAATAATTTATAATCAATACCCTGTAAGCTAAGTACAGAAACGCAGCTGTTCCTTTCAAATTATCTACATCAGGAATCAATACTCACTGTACAAGTTCTATACACTGAAAAAAAGAAATCAAGAAGACATTCCTTGGTAGGAGGAAGCAGGGTACCTAAGGGAGAAGTACACTGTTTTATCTTTTCTTTCTTTTTTTTACAGGGGGTACATATTACTTTTATAAATGGAAAAAAATAAAATAGAGCTTATTTACACCCAACTTTTCCCTATAAGGAGATGCTACCTGAACCTAACAGTAGTTTCACTTTTATATCCTTGTTCTAGCTAGGTATGTAAGTCATCAAATCACGTTGTCAGATCAAGTCAGGGCACCTCAGTCACCACTTCATAAGAAAGGGGAAAAAAACGCAATGATATTAGAAGTATTTGAATCTAAGGAACTTCCTGTATGGATTAGGGATTAAGCTTCTCAATTGTGGAGTTCTCTACCCTTTTGTAAAAATTAAGATCCATCAGATGACAAAAGAAGTACTACATGTTATAAAATGTTACGGAAAACAGCGCTAGCCCATTGAGACCAAGGCATGGATTCTAATTCTGGCCTTTCCATCTAAATTTGAGTGAATCATTTTTACTTCCTGATTCAGTCTTCCTACCTGTAAAATGAGGGACTAGGTTAGATAATCTTAGTCTTTATTTTTCTCTATCACTAAAAATTCCTAAATGCTTAGAATTCACCACTTGCTTACCAACATGTGAGATGCTTCTCATATTAACCTTAATCCACACAAAAGCCAACTATATTAATAAAAATATCTAGAAATTAGAAATAAGGAGTCACTAAGATTGAATGATGGACATTACGGCCTAAGGTTTGTGAAAAGACCTTTCACTGCTATAAATTGGGTTTGCTTCCATCAAAAAAATAAAAAGGAACAATTCATAAATATACAAATGAATTAAATAAATGAAAGGGTCTATAATGAACTGGCTAGAGAATTTTTTTAAAACTCATTGATGAAGTTATACCTATTCCAAAAAAGAGCTATACTTTACACACACACACACACACACACACACACACACCCCTTTATTACCTGAAGATAGGGTAAAAAAAAAAAACAACATCTACTCACTTTGACAGAGATACTCCTCCAGCTTTCCCAATCATCTCCTCATGATGTAATACTGAGTGGTTCCACGGAATATGAAGGAACTTTAAGAGTGTTCTCATCCACCGTTCAGGATGCAAGACAAGTTGTTCATAGTGAACTAACATGCATTTTTTATAGCCAACCTCCATACACTGGTTATACATGGTCTCTATGGCACGATTCCACTTGGTCAAACAGTCTCTATAGCTGTTCAGGTCAAACCCAGCTATAGTAACTTTCCGAGAAATCATTGAATGTACTGATGCCCGGCCATCTCGGACCATCAGGAGAAATTTGGCATTGGGGAATAACCTAGCAAGGTAAGTTAAGGATTTCAGGGCAAAAGGATCTTTATTACATAAATAAGGAGCTGGTTCCCCATGTTTAACAATAATTTCTAGTAGGAAGGCTTGCATGGCGGAATCCAGCACTTCATCGGTGACACCAGCCTCATCCAAGCGTATTTTCTCTTTACTTGACCGTGACCACATCTGCTTCAGGGCCAGGATTCGGGGAATCACCCTGGTTTCCTCTCCACAGCGAATATCGGGGTGTGCATCTAGCATGGCCCTCATGAGTGTGGTTCCACTCCGAGGCACACCTCCAATAAATATTAAAGGCATATCTTTGTGATAGGCAAAGGTTTTATTGGCTTTGACGTCCAGGCCAGTTCGCACAGTGGTCTTTGTGCTCTCCAATTTGAGAGGCTGGCTACGTTCTTCTATTCGGTGATGGCATTCCATGGCGTGTTGGCCCAAGTAAAACACAGTCACAGAACTGATCACCAGACATGCCAATAGTAAGTTCTGCTTCAGTTTTCCAACCATCTTGATGTGGTTATCTTGTTATTAAACAGATAGTCTGCTCAAAATAATTTTCAGAAAATGTTCAGGCCATGGAGATTCTACTGAAGAAAGAGGATCAACATCTAATGGGAAAAGGAAAAAGTTACTTTATCATCACATTAAGATTGTTTACAAAAAAAAGAAGATTGTTTACAACTTAGTCATCAGTGATCACCATTACATTTTCGCTAGAAAGAAGCTGAAGCAATCCTAGATACTGTGATATTCTTAGAACACAAGTATACACAAATACAAGCAAAAACAAATCATTTCTAATCAGAAACAGCTTTTCTTAATGTAACAATTCTATGTACCTTGCACAGAATGGAAAAATAAAACTATTTCTATCAGTGAGTCATGAAAATATTTAATACGCCCAAATATGTTTGGAGTCTAACCCAAGGCTCATCACTGATACTCACATTTGCTTCACCCCTAAGAAGTCATTATCTCTACATTCTACTCTAAAGAGAAATTACAGAAGAAATATACAACTCCCAAAACTTTAACAAAGATTGAGTTTATTCACAAGTTATTTATTTAGATACCATAGGCCAGATACTTGGGCTTGGCTGAGGATAAGCTTTGAAAAAGACAGCAGTGCAGTGACCTCTGCTCTCAGGAAACAAAGTCTCATGAACGGACAGATATGCAAACAATGACAAAATGCAATCATTGCCTTCATAGAAATAAGCCAACGGGACAATGAGAGTATAATGAAAAGAAGCACGTAAGTCTACCAGAGGAAGCTATAAAAGCCTATAGAAAATAAGAGGAAGGGGTACTCTAAGCAGTAGGAACTTGTGTGCAAGTTCCTGCACACAATGACATGACAGAACACTGCACAAGAGGGAGGGGTACTCTAAGCACTAGGAACTTGCACAATGACATGACAGAACACAGCATATTTAGGTGACAAGAAGTAGTTCAGGAGAGCTGGTGAATAGTGTGTAAAGACAATTATGCATATGTGTCTGTGATCTAGCCTTCAGAAGGACAGATAAGATTTAGACACACAGTTTTCTAAGCTGAAGATACACATGACCAAAGATGTGGATGTGTAGAAGCAAGGACATGTATGTAAAATACATACACTATGTAAAATATACATATTATATGTCTATGTAAAATACACATATTATGGAAACACTAGTTTAGCTGGAGCTAGGATACATACTATGAAGCAGACAGCAATCAGACTACACCTAGACTAAAAAAATGTACCCTGAATCCTCAGTGGAGAGGTGTGATAGTTAATTTTATGTGTCAACTTGGCTAGGCTATGGAGCCCTGTGTTTGTCAAACACCAAACACTAGTTTAGTCTAGATGTTGCTGGGAAGCCATTTTTTAGATGATTAAGAATTAAATAAAAAAATAAATCAACAGACTCTGATTAAAGCAGATTAGCCTTCATAAGATGAGTAGGTCTCGTCCAACAACTGAAGTCCTTAAGAGAAAAGACATGGTTCCTGAAGAAAAAGGAATTATCTTCAAGACAGCAATGTGGAAATTCTACCTGAATTTCCAGCTTTCTACCCTGCAGAATTTGGACTCAAGGTTAACACCAACTTTTATCTGCTGGACTGTTCTATGGATTTTTAAAATGCCAGCACCTCAACCACAGGAGCTAATTCCTTAAAAATTCCATAGGTCTCCTGACTGATAGTAAGTACACCTGGGGAAATGACTAGCTATACTAAAAAAAGAATACCTTCTGAGAGGCAGAACATCAAGCTAGGGACTAGTGAGAGGGTACGCAATTCTCCCCCAAAACCAATTAAAAGCAGGATGAAACTGACGACCCTTTCAGTCCTCTGGAAATCAAAGGAATACAACAACCTAAGCAGCATTTATGCTTGAAAACTGCTAAATGTTGAGTAAGAGCAATGAGAGTCTGTGGCATTCTTGCCTAAGACGATTCCCACTCCATCATCCACCTACTCAGCAGGACAGAGGTTCTGCAGAGCAAGGCCAGGCAGGGCAAACTATGAATAATGGTGGCTTTGCTGCCAGGATCAAAGGGAGATCACTCATTTTGGAGTGGTGAGTAACACACATGCTCCGCTGTGCTCTCAGTGTAAGTGATGTTCCAGGCGGCAGGTGAGCAGGCAGGACGAACAGCTCTAGCAGTCTCAGGGTGCAGTCGTGACTGGCAAGCTCACTGCCAACTCAGAGGTGCATGGAGGCAAAGAGGAGACATGAAAGGAATGAGAGGAAAGTAAACACCAGTGCAGATTTGAAAATGCCCTGAACTTTGAATGTGCTCCTCTACCCACATGCAGATGCACTGGCAGATGAAAAGTCGTACTATCTCAAGACGTTTGAGCACAACCACTGTCCATTAACCTATGCTGACAGGAAGGCAACCCCTTTAGAAAGCCATGCTTAAAAATGAAAACAATTTTAAGTGTGTGTGTTTGTGTGTATCTGAGCAGCTGCATCAGCATACATTTATATGAAATGTCCACACAAGGTGAATTTATAGAGACAGCAGAGGGTGGAAGCAGGAATTTAATGACAAATAGGCATGAAGTGACTTTTTGCAGTAATGGAAATGTTCTAAAATTGGACTGTCGTGATAGTTACACAACTCTATAAAATCTACTAAAAATCACTGAATTGGACCCTTACAATGGGAAATCTTTCTTTTTTAAGATTTTTAAAAATTTATTTGACAGAAAGAGACACAGTAAGAGAGGGAACACAAGCAGGGTGGGTGGGGGAGGGAGAAGCAGGCCCACGGCTGAGCAGGGAGCTGATGTGGGGCCCAATACCAGGACCCTGGGATCATGACCTGAGCCAAAGGCAGCCGCCCAATGACTGAGCCACGCAGGCAGCCCCAATAATGTTTCTGATCAAATATTATTTAGTGGTGATAAATTCAGTGGTAATAGGAATACATTAAATAAATAATGGGTTTTACTGAGAAGAGCAAAGAAATTATCCTAGAAAAATTATCTCATGTTTTCCATTTTATGAATGCTGAGATGAAATAAAAATTCATTTAAGTCTGAACAAAACAAACAGAACTTACTTAGTGAAGCAAAGAGAAGTGCTCTTAGGGAAGCAATTAAATAATGGTTGGTTTCATTTTAGATAGTTATACAGGAATGATTCCTCTAGCACATTTCATTTGTGGGGTAGCAGATGCATAATGCATGTTGCATGAGAGAAGAACAGTAATCACTAAGAAATCACTTGGAAAATGGCAAAGCTTTTTGGTAAAATTTAGTACTGTATGTATTTTAAATTACATTTAACTTACTAACCTCTGACCTCAATATGTGATAAATAAATGAGTCTTCTTTCAAAAATTACCTGAGCAACAATTTTAAAATTCAATTGTACAGGGGCGCCTGAGTGGCTCAGTCGTTAAATGTCTGCCTTCGGCTCAGGTCATGATCCCAGGGTTCTGGGATGGAGCCCCGCGTCGGGCTCCCTGCTCCGAGGGAAGCCTGCTTCTCCCGCTCCCACTCCCCCTGCTTGTGTTCCCTCTCTCGCTGTCTCTCTGTCAAATAAATAAATAAATAAAATCTTAAAAAAAATAAAATAAAATTCAATTGTACAAAAACAAGGTATTAATAAACCAAATCTTCCCCAAGCACATATGAGATACAAAATATTCACCAAGCAAAAGCTAACATGATAAAACCACTTTACTATAGCAACCAATAGTATCTGACAACTTTGCATTAAAATATCCCAAATTCTCAGTAAAATACATAAAAAGACAAAAACTGGAAATATATGAACATATTTCTGTGTCCAGAAACATAAAATCATCTTAATGGCTGCATAATACTTTACTGGAAGGATCTATAACCAAGCTCATGTGAGTTTGCTCCTTGGTGATTTACAGGTAGAGACTACACCAAAAGTGGAGTTGTCAAACAAAGGTAACTGTTTGTAGCAAATAAGAAGATCATGAAGAATAACTTCCAAAGCAGTGAATCCCTGAGCAGGGGTGAGTGGGTGCCTTTTATTTACGGTTAGAACAAATATTCAGAAAGGGAAGCTCTGTCATCACATATAAAGGTGAGCATAAGGTTGCACTCTCTTACTTAGAAAACAGGCCTATACATACATCCTATGTTATGTTACTGAAGCTTGTGCTCCTCCTAGGATGGAAGACTTTAACATTCAAGGAAGCAGAGGTAACTGTCAAAGGGGCTATGGGCATGCTCTGAGATCTTGTATAAACTGGATGGGGTTTTGGGCTCCTTATCTCAGGAAAGGAATGTAAGGCTTTGCTTGCTTATGAAACAGAACTGGAATTTTTACCACTGATTTATTGTCTCTGATATGGTTAGGCTATTTCCTGGCCTGGGAGAGACTTAGTTTTTGCATTCCCTTTGTCCAGTTAAAATTCTTAACTACTGGGGCGCCTGGGTGGCGTAGTCAGTTAAGTGTCAGACTCTTGGTTTTGGCTTAGGTCATGATCTCAGGGTCGTGAGATCGAGCCCTGCACTGGGCTCCGGGCTCAGCATGGAGTCAGCCTTAGAGTCTCTCTCCTTCTCCCTCTGCCCCTTCCACTTGTGCTCACTCTTGCTCTCTCTCTAAAATACATAAATCTTAAAAAAAACAAAAACAAAAACTTTAACTACTTAGGTTTTTGCATTTTTTGTAATTCTGACCGCGAAGAAAGTTCTGCAAGAAGTGTGCTTGGACAAGTAGGGCATAGATCACTGGGCGGGGGCGGCTGGGGAGGGGGGGGGTGCGTTGTGGCAGGCTTAAAATGGCCTCTCAGTGTCACAAAGGTCTTATCTTTCTTTTTCTGGGGACCCCGAACTCTCTCTGCTTACAGATATACCAACATTTATTTGGCTAATTCTCTATTATTTATTTGTTTTTAAACTTTCATGACTATGAGTAACACGGTAATAAATATTCTTGTAATAACAAACATCTTTACACATATGATTATTTTCTTAGGCTAAATTTTTTTTTTAAAGATTTTATTTATTTATTTGACAGAGAGAGACACAGCAAGAGAGGGAACACAAGCATGGGGAGTGGGAAAGGGAGAGGGAGAAGCAGGCTTCCCACCGAGCAGGGAGCCCGATGCGAGGCTCCATCCCAGGACCCTGGGATCACGACCTGAGCCGAAGGCAGATGCTTAACGACTGAGCCACCCAGGCTCCCCCTTAAGCTAAATTTTTAAAAGAGAAATTGCTAGGTCAAAGTGTGTGGAATATTGAGCGTGGGATATGCTTGATTTTAAAGCATTTAATACATATTTGATTCATATCCTTCTCATACCCTATATCCAAATCTGATAAAGATTCTATTGGCTCTATCTTCAAAATATAGTCACAATCTGACCACTTCTCAACACTTCATTTGCACCACCAGCATCTCGTACCAGGATTATGGGAAAAGTATCCTTACTTCTGCTCCTGCCCCCTAGAGACTATTCTCCACTCAATAGCCAGAGGGATCTTTTTAGAATTTAGTCAGAACACATCATTCCTCTGCTCACAGCCCAGTATTGTTTTTCAAAATAGTCTTGAAAAGGCTTAAGACATCCAACACTAAATCTTGTTAAATTTCTCTTTTTCTACTGATTTTGTCAAGAAATCTCTATAGGCATCAAAAACAATACTGACAGAGGTCAGGACAATATATCTTCTTGTTTAAAGTAACTGAGGGGTGCCTGGGTGGCTGGGTTGTTAAGCATCTGCCTTCGGCTCAGGTCATGATCCCAGGGTCCTGGGATGGAGGCCCACGTCAGGCTCTCTACTCAGTGGGAAGCCTGCTTCTCCCTCTCCCACTCCCCCTGCTTGTGTTCCTGCTCTTGTTGTCTCTCTCTCCCTGTCAGATAAAAAAAATTTTTTAAATTAAAAAAAAATTTAAAAACAATAAAGTAATTGAGAAGACACCTCTTTTTTTTTTTTCTTCTCCCTCTCCCTCTGCCCCTGCTTGTGTTCCTTCTCTCACTGTGTCTCTCTCTGTCAGATAAATAAAATCTTTAAAAAAAAAAGAGAGAGAAGATACCTCTTAACATTAGAAGTTTCATAAGGACTAAAATGAAGGCCAACTCCTTCTTTACTAAGGGATGATGTGGGGGAACAAAGCCTCACCACATACTCAAGCATACTTGATAACTGTGTCAACACAATTTGGATTTTTTTCAAATTTTCATTTTTATTGTATTTTAAATTAAATATTGTCTTCCCTAACACATTAGGGAGAAAAGAAGTATGTTCTACATCCCCTTCAAGATGTTTGAAATCAAGTAAGATGGTGGTCAAAGACTTTTTAAGGGATATTAAAAATGAAAAGAAAGGGATTTTGGTTTTCCCAGAAACATTCTCATACTTTTCACTAAGCTTATGAAGCCTATTTTTCCCTCTGTGCATGTTTCTTAATTTGAAGAATCACAGAATCAGACAGCATCAGTGCTAGGAGGGGCCTTTAGATCATTTGACCCAATGCTCTCATTTTATAGATACACAAACAGAGGACCTAATAGCACATTTTCCTCACTACTTCTCTAAATCTTACCCATTCTTCAAAGGTCGCTTTTAATTTTATCCTGTACATTTTATTTACTCCAAAGATTTTAAGCTCAGAAATTCAGAGTCCTCGTCTGGGTTTCATCCCCTACCACAGCATGTGTAACAGGGCATGAGGTCACATTGTACACTGAGTCTTCAAAAAGCATCAGTAAACCAACCAAACTGGGAAGTACATTGCTCTAGAAGAGAGACACTGTGAAAATGAGGTCTCTACTCACACCTTGATATGAATTCTCCACATTCTTTTTAAAAAAATAGCCCTATAATTTAAGTAGAAAGTACAGCAAAAGCTAGTCTGATCATTACCCGTATATATTCAACCACTGTGCACATGCACGCACGCACACACATACACACACACATAGACACACAAAGGTACATGCACCCCCACACACACAGGCCTTTGTCCATTACCTAAAACTCTATTTTGCTAATTTTCAAACTAGCAGTATCAATATTTTTCAACTGGGACATTTACAGAGCTGAGGCTGAGCTAGAAGAGAACACTAAAAAGTTCAGTCTCATTTTTATCTCCAGGGGAAAGAAAAAGCATTAAACACTGCAACAAACATATCTGAGAAATCACTATTATTAGGACTGTTTCTCAGCAAGCTAAATGAAAGACTCCCAGAAATGAAAGACTCTCTAGAGAGTGTTGACGTTATACTTCCCTACTTAGATCTTTACAAATTTTATAAAGATTTCTAATCAAAAACAGTTATCAGTCAACAGAAGTAGGGTTATAGAGGTCAGTAGTCAGAAAAGCTGTGCCAAACACTCAGTGCATACACACAGGCCCAGGCATGAGCACTCATGAGCACATACATCCCACCCTGCTTTTATAATAAGGAAAGTGGCCATGTGCTAGGTCCAAAGAGATATTGAGCAAATGTCCTAGGAAAAGATAAATTAAACAAAATAACAACCCCCCAAAAACTTTCTTTACAGTGTTAACTTGTTAGTTCCTTTCTTCTTATGCCTATTCAGGATATCAACCAATACAGCAAGTAGCAACAGCCAATGCCACTTTGCCTGCTGTCTAAAGCCTGCTCCATAATGGGTTTCTCTATTCTCTAAGTTTTTTAGTAAAAGGAAACATAATTATATCAAGCCTTTAAGTTTGCCAATTACTATGTGTCCAGGGGTTCATTTAAATTACAGCTTTGCCATTCTGCAGAAACTTCCAGTAAACAAACCACTGTTGCAAGACCAATTCTTATGTCAGCTCATAGAGTACCAAAATGGGAACAGGTTTTTCTTGCCATACATTGGGGTCTGCCACTAGAACCACTGACAACACATGGCAAACGGCAAAAAGAATACAGCATACACAGCTGATGATCTTTGGGAAGTCTACTGGAACCCACCTTTTTAAAGAAGCAGTGTTCTGGGATTTTGTTTTCAAGAAACCCCATGGTTAAGAGGGAAAAAAGCCAGTCAAATACAAAGAACTGGACCTAATGTCTATGACATAAATAGACAGAAGAGCACAAGTTAAACTCAAACATAACATTTTCAATGGTTCAAGTGAAATAAAATAATGTCTGGGAATTGCTTCAAAAATATCTGACAGCAGGGGCGGCTGGGTGGCCCAGTCATTAAGCGTCTGCCTTCGGCTCAGGTCATGATCCCAGGGTCCTGGGATGGAGCCCTGCGTCGGGCTCCCTGCTTATAACTCTCCCACTCCCCCTGCTTGTGTTCCTGCTCTCGCTATCTCTCTGTCAAATAAATAAAATCTTGAAAAAAAAATATCTGACAGCAGATGTATGAGTGGGGAGGGGAGTTATATATGAAATTAGATGGCTATGAGTTAATAACTACTAAAACTGAGTGATGGGTACTTGAGGATTCAATATCATTTTCTCTATTTTTGGATATGATTGAAAATTTTCATAGTAAATGGTAAAATGAAGTAAAACAGAATATAATGTTTAAGTTGCCAAATTCCAACCATCTCAGATCTGTAAATCAGAGTCATTGTAGGCCAACCATTCTTCTTCTAGATTCTTCACTCATGTTTCTCACCTATGTAAACTACCCTTGAGAGGGAACACACACACACACAAAAGCAAACTGCCTCAAATTACATACTTTCATTCAATAACTCAATTATACAATGTTTCTACTAATCTCCTAACTTTTAGAATTAAAAGGAGAAAAGAAGCTGGCATTGAATGTAAAAAAAAAAAAAAAAAAAGCCTAGTGTATTAGACCTCGACTCTAATATAAAATCCATTTTTTTGAACCTATGACACTAAATCACTGAGCATCAGTTTCTTCATCCGTTAAATGGGGATAATGATGATGAAATTCTTTTTCGCACTTAGAGTAGAAAAAAGAAGTGCACAAACATAAAAAAACTCCTGCAAGTGCTCTTTTCTTTCACAATGCTGCCAGGATAGTCTAGTGGATAATGTGTTAAAGGGCTTTTAAAGAACAGAGGCCTGAAACGAGATGAACCCAAGGAGGTCCACACCAAGGCACACAATAATTAAAATGGCAAAAATTAAAAGATAAAGAGAGAATCTTAAAAGCAACAAGAGAAAAGCAGTTACATACAAGGGAAACCCCATAAGGCAATCAGTTGGTTTTTTAGCAGGAACTTTGCTGGCCAGAAGGGAGTGGTATGATATATTCTAAATGTTGAAAGGAAAAACCTACAACCAAGAATACTTTACCTGGCAAGGTTATCATGTAGAACTGAAGGAGAGAGAATGATTTTCCCAGAAAAAAAAATTAAAGGAGTTCATCACCACTAAAGCAGCCTTACAAGAAGTATTAAAGGGAATGCTTTGAATGGAAAGAAAAGGCCATAATCATAATTAAGAAAATTAGGAAAAGAAAAATTTCAAAGGTAAAAACAAACATAATAAAAGTAGTAAATTGATCACTTACTAAATCAGTATGGAGTTTGAACCACAAAAGTAGTAAAATCAATCATATCTCCATAAGTTAATAAACTAATAAATTGTCAAGGAAGACACAAAATTAAAAAATGTAAAATATATACATGAAACATGGAGGGAGTAAGTTTAGTGCTTTCGGAATGGTCGAACTTAAGCCACAATCAACCTAATACAGACTACTACACACATAAATGTTATATATGAACCCAGTGGTAACCACAAATCAAGACACACAAAAAAACCAAGAGAAAGAAATCCAATCGTAACACTAAAGAAAGCCATCAAACCACAAGGGAAGAAAGCAAGAGAAGACTGGAACAGAGAAAACTACAAGATCCATCTATATGCTGCTTACAAGAGACTCACTTCAGACCTAAAGACACAGACTGAAAGTGAAGAGAGAAAAAGATGTTCCATGCAAATGGAAGTGAAAAAAAGCTGTGGTAGAAACACTTATATAAGACAAATTAGACTTTAAAACAAACACTTTAGCAACAAACAAAGAAGAGCATTACATAAAAATGAAGGTATCAATCCAACAAGAATATATAGCATCCAACACTGAAGCATCTAAATAATTAAGCAAATATTAGTAGACATAAAGGGAGAAACTAACAGGAATACAAGAATAGTAGGGGATTTTAACACTCCATTTTCATCAATGGAAAGATCATACAGGCAGAAAATCAATAAGGAAACAGTGGCTTTGAATGATACATTAGACCAGAAGGACTTAATAGACACACATAGAACATTCCATCCAAAGACAGCAGAATACACACATTCTTTTCAAGTGCACCTGGAACATTCTCCAGGATAAGTCATGTTAGGCCACAAAACAAGTCTCAATTAATTTTAGAAGACTGAAACAATATTGAGCATGTTTTCCAACCACAATGGTATGAAACTAGAAATCAACCACAAGAAAAGAACAAGAAAGAAACACAACCACATGGAGGCTTAACAACATGCTACTAAACAACCAATAGGTCAATGAAGAAATCAGAGGAAATAAAAAATACATACAAATAAAAACGGAAACACAATGGTCCAAGCAAAAGCAGTTTGTTTTTTTTTTTTAAAGATTTTATTTATTTGACAGAGAGAGACACAGAGAGAGAGGGAACACAAGCAGGGGGAGTGGGACAGGGAGAAGCAGGCTTCTGCTGAGCAGGGAGCCCAATGCGGGGCTCAAACCCAGGGCTCTGGGATCATGACCTGAGCCGAAGGCAGATGCTTAATGACTGAGCCACCCAGGCGCCCCCAAGCAAAAGCAGTTCTAAGAGGAAAATTTACAGCAGTACAGGCCTACCTCAAGAAACAAGAAAAATCTCAAATAAACAATCAAAACTTACACCTAAAGAATTAGGGGAGGAAAAAAAAACAACAAACAAAGCCCAAAGTTAATATAAGGAAGGAAATAATAAACAGCAAAAGTAATTAAATCAAGACAAAAAACCCACAAAAGATCAATGAAACGAAGAGCTGGTTCTTTGAAAAGGTAAGCAAAATTGATAAACCTTTAGCCAGACTCTTCAAGTAAAAAAGAGAAAGAACTCATATATAAAATGAGAAATGAAAGAGGAGAAATAACAACCAACACCACAGAAATACAAAGGATTATAAGAAATTACTATGAAAAATTATATGCCAACAAAACAACCTAGAAGAAATGAATAAGCTCCTAGAAACAAAATATTCCAAAACTGAATGATGAAGAAGTAGAAAATTTGAACAGACCAATTATAGTAACAAAACTGAATCAGTAATCACAAACTCCCACCAAACAAAAGTCCAAGACCAGATGGTTTCACAGGTGAAATCTACCAAACGCTTAAAGAAGACTTAATACTTATTCTTCTCAAACTAGTCCAAAAATAGAAGGGGAAGGAAAAGTCCCAAATACATTCTACAAGGCCAACATTACCCTCACCCAAAGCCAGACAAAGACACTACAAAAAAAGAAAACTACACAGTATCTCTAGCGAACATAGATGCAAAAATTGTCAACAATGTATTAGCAAACTAAATTCAACAACACAGTAAAAAAATCATTCACCACAATCAAGTGGGATGTAAAATGGTTCAATCCAGAAATGCAGGGCATGTGGGTGGTTCAGTCAGTTAAGCATCTGCGAGGATAAAAACCGTATCATCAGGTCAAGACATTCAGAAAAAGCATTTGACAAAATACAACATCAGTTAATGATGAAAACTCAACAAAGTGGATCTAGAGGGAACATAATAAAGGCCATATGTCAAAAGCCCACAGCTAACATCATACTCAATGATGAAAAACCAAATTTTCTCCTAAGATCAGGAACAAGACAAAGATTATCACTCTCATCACTTTCATCCAACATTGTACTAGAAGTCCTAGCCACAGCAATGAGATAAGAAAAATAAATAAAAGGAATTCAAACTGGTGAGAAAGACATAATATTGTCACCATTTGTGGACATTTCTATATATTGAAAACTCAACAACTCCCTCAAAACACTATGAGAACCAATAAAGGAATTCAGTAAAGTTGCAGAATACAAAATTAATACACATAATCTGTTGCATTTCTGTACACTAACAATAGTTAGTAGAAAGAAAAAATAATCTCATTTACAATTGCACCAAAAAGAATAAATTACCTAGATGTAAATTTAACCAAGGAACTGGAAGTCCTATACTCTAAAAACTGTAAGACATTGATGAAAGAAACTGAAGACAACACAAACATAAAGACACAACTATGCTCGTGGACTGGAAGAATTAATATTAAAATGTCCATACTACCTAAACCAATCTACAGATTTAATGCAATCCTTATCAAAATACTAATAGTGTATTTCACTGAACTAGAACAATCTCAAAATTCATATGGAACCACAAAAGACCCCAAACTGATAAAGCAGCCTTGAGGAAGAACAAAGCTGGAGATATCAGAAATCTCAGATTTCAAGATATACTACAAAGTTGTACTAATCAAAACAGTATGGTCCTGGCACAAAAACAGACACATAGATCTGCATACAGATCTGAATGCAACAGGATAGAGAGCCCAGAAATAAAACCATGCTTACACGGTCAAATAATCTATGACAAAGGAGGCAAGAATATACAATGGGGAAAAGACAGTGTCTTCAATAAATGGTGATGGGAAAACTGGACAGCTACCTGCGAAAGAATGAAACTGAATCACATTCTTACACCATACACAAAAATAAGCTCAAAATGGATTAAAGGTCTAAATGTGAGACCTGAAACCATAAAACATCTAAAAGAAAACATAAACACTAATTTCATGGACATCAATCTTAGCAACATATTTCTGGATATGTCTCTGCAGGTAAGAGAAACAAAAGCAAAAATAAACTACTGGGACTACACCAAAATAAAAAGCTTTTTTCACAGCAAAGGAAACCATCAACAAAACAAAAAGGCAATATACTGAATGGAAGAAGATATTTGCAAATGATGTATCCAGTAAGGGGTTAATACCCAAACTATAAAAAGAACTCATACAATTCAACACCAAAAAGAACAATTAAAAATGGGCAGAGGACCTGAATAGACATTTTCCCAAAGAACCCATACAGATGGCCAAAAAACACATAAAAGATGCTGAACATCACTAATCATCATGGAAATGCAAATTAAAGCCACAATGGGATATTACCTCACCAGTAAGAATGGCTATTACCAAAAAAAACAAGAAACAAGTGTTAGTGAGGACGTGGAGAAAAGGGAACCCTCATGCACTATTACTGGGAATGTAAATAGATGCAATCACTGTGGAAAACAGTATAGAGTTTCCTCAAAAAAATTAAAAATAGAATATCATTTAATCCAGTAATTGCACTACTAGGTATTTATCCAAAGAAAATGAAAACACAAATTCAAAAAGATAACACGCACCCCTATGTTTATTGTAGCATTTTTTATAACAGACAAAATATAAAAGCAGCCTATCGACAGATGAATGGAAAAGATGGGATACATACATGTAAGTATGTATACGTACGTGTTGTGTGTGTGATAGAATAGTAGTCAGAAAAAAGAATGAGATCTTGCCATTTGCAACATGGATGGACGCAGAGGGCATTGTTTATTTTTATTTTTTAGAGGGTATTATTTTAAGTGAAATAAATCATACAGAAAAAGACAAATAACCATGTAATTTCACTTACACAAGGAATGTAAAAACAGAAACAAAAAACAAAACAAATGAACAAACAAAAAAACAAAAACAGACTCATAAATACAGAGAACAAACTGGTGGTTGCCAGAGTGGAGGGGGTTGGAGGGATGGGCAAAACAGGTGAAAGGAATTAAGAAGGAGAAACTTCCATCTATAAAATAAGTCACAGAAGTAAAAAGTACAACATACCGAATATAGTGGATGGTGACTACACTTTTCACTGTAAGCACTAATTCATAGAATTGTCAAATCACTATGTTGTGGAAAAAGAGAGAGACAAAACAAGAAAAAGACTCTTAATTATAGAGAACAAACTGATGGTTACCAGAGGGGAGGTGGGTGGGAAGAATGGGTTAAATAGGTGATGGGGATTAAGGAAAGCGCTCATCATGATGAGAACCGGATGATGTATGGAATTGTTGAATCACTGTATCGTATACCTGAAACTAATATAATATTAGTTTCTAATATACTAATATATTTAACTTATATAGCTTAACAGACAGCTCTCTGCCTCATATGACATAGGTGTCCTTCACAGCACCTTGGTACTTACCCACATCATCTTACTTCTTATATGGCTAATCTGTTTGTTTCTTCAGTGGATTGTGAAGTTCTTGAAAATAGGGACTTCTGATAAGTCAATGGCTTCTTGACTGCCAGTAAGTTAAAGTAACTCGATTCTGTGAGAGTTAATTAGTTCTAAGTTCTTGGAAGGCACTGACCATATCATCTTTTCAGTTTCCCCCACAGCATATAACATAAAATGATATTTGCATATTGAGCACTCAATAAATATGCGTTGAGTGACTCCAATTCTTTCTCACTAAAACCTCAGACACCTAACATTTTCCTATGATTAGAATACTGATCTCTCCTTCCATTTCAAATGTTAACATACAGTTTTTCACTATGTTCAGAAAGACTAACGTTAAAAAACTCACGTTCCCCCCCGACCCTTGTTCTTCTAATCCATTCTGTTTATTGATCAGTTTATTTCATCTACCTCTATTATTTCACACTCTCATTGATGAATGAATCAAATCTTTTTTGTAATCCCTTAGACTCACTGCAAAAATCAGAATGTAAAGTAATATTTCTGTCCTAGAATCACTGAACATAGGAGGAAACTGAAGCTCAAAAAGGATAACTCATGTAAAGTATCTATCAATACTTGTAAAATTATTGATCAGGTTGGAACCCAGGTCTGACTCTGAAACTGCAACAGCTATTCCATGGTGCTACCCAGACATTAGGCTTGGCAGGAACAAAAAACCATGTATTAACAAGTATGGTTCAAATAAAGTGAATATAAGACTATGTTCTATTGCTACAAGGCTTTCATTAGCAAGCATATGGTTTAAAAAAATATACCCAGCTTCTGAATTATCCTATTATCAACATCTTAGATCTAATTAGATGATAGAAGAAAACTCTAAATCCATGTATGCATTGTGCTTCATTTGCATTAATGAACATCACATGCACATTTACACACTCTCTGCTAATCCCTGAAGGTTTCACCTAGATGGCATTAAGAATGGAGAACCAGGGGCGCCTGGGTGGCTCAGTCGTTGGGCGTCTGCTTTCGGCTCAGGTCATGATCCCAGGGTCCTGGGGTTGAGCCCCACACCGGGCTCCCTGCTCAGCGGGAGGCCTGCTTCTCCCTCTTCCACTCCCCCTGCTGTGTTCCTTCTCTCACTTTGTCTCTCTGTGTCAAATAAATAAATAAAATCTTAAAAAAAAAAAAAAGAATGGAGAACTAGGGCTGGTCCTAAGAGATAACAGATATATATGGAGGCTAGAAATTAGCATGGCAATTAGCTCAACCTTTCCTGTGGTTTTTATCAGTTTAGTCTGGCTTTAGCACAGTCACTCTCACATGTAAATAAGTTCCACTTCTGTCATGAGAAATTATACCTCTGACACAAAGTTACTCAGAGCTGGAATTTTGTGATTTCTATAAAAATCTGGGCATCAGGGACGCCTGGGTGCGCAGTCAGTTGGGCATCTGCCTTCGGCTCAGGTCATGATCCCAGGTTCACGGGATTGAACCCTGCATCAGGCTCCCTGCTCAGCAGGGAGCCTGCTTCTCCCTCTCCCTCTGCTGCCCGCCCTCTCTGTAAAATAAATAAAATCTTTTTTTTTTTAAAGATTTTATTTATTTATTTATTTGAGAGAGAGAATGAGATAGAGAGCATGAGAGGGGGGGAGGGTCAGGAGTAAATTCCACTTGATCTTGGTGAATGATTTTTTTAATGTATTGTTGGATTCAGTTTGCTAGTATTTTATTAAGAAATTTTACATCCGGGGGTGCCTGGGTAGTTCAGTTGGTTAAGAGCCTGCCTTTGGCTCAGGTCATGATCCCGGAGTCCTGGGATCGAGCCCCACATCAGGCTCCCTGCTTAGTGGGGAGTCTGCTTCTCCCTCTCCCTCTGCCTCTCCCCCTTGCTCTTGCTCTCTCTCTCAAATAAATAAATTTTTAAAAAGAAATAATAAAAATTAGAGCAAAAATAAGTGATATAGAAACTAAAAACACATAGAACAGATTGATTAAACTTGTTATTTGAAAAAAAAAAATCAGTAAAATTGATAAGCCCTTGGCCAGACTTATCAAAAAGACAACAGGAAGGACCCAAATAAAATCATAAATGAGAGAGATCACAACCAACACAACAGCAATGCAACAACTGTATGAGGATATGCTAACAAACTGTACAACTTGGAAGAAATGGATAAATTCCTAAAAATATATAAACTACCAAAACTGGAATAGGAAGAAACAGAAAACTTGAACAGACTGATAATCAGCAAAGAAATTTAATCAATAATCAAAAAACTCCCAACCAACAAAAGTCCAGGGCCAAATGGCTTCAAAGGGGAATTCTACCAAACATTTAAAGAGTTCATACCTATTCTTCTCAAACTATTCCAAAAAGTAGAAAAGAAAGGAAAACTTCCAAATTCAGTCTATGAGGTCAGCATTACTCTGATACCAAAACCAGAGAAAGACCCCACCAAAGAAGATTAAGTACAGGCCAATATCCCTGATGAATACAGATGTGAAAATTCTTTTTTTTTTTTTTTAAGATTTATTTATTTTGGAAGGAAAGTGCACATGTGCATGCGTGAGCAGGGGGAGGGACAGAGAGAGAGGGAAAGAATCTCAAGCAGACTCCCCACTGAACACAGAGCCCAATGCGGGGCTCAATCCCACAATCCTGAGATCATGACCTGAGCCAAAATCAAGAGTCAGACACTCAACTGCCTGAGCAACCCCAGGTGCCCTGATGTAGAAATTCTTTAAGATTTTATTTATTTATTTGAGAGGGGCAGAGGGAGGAGCAGAGGGAGAGGGAGAAGCAGACTTCCCACTGAGCAGGGAGGCTGACACAGGGCTCCATCCCAGGACCCCAGGATCCTGACCTGAGCTGAAGGCAGATGCTTAACTGACTGAGCCACCCAGGCAACCCCTCATGTAAAAATTTTTTATTTTTTAAGACTTTATTTGACAGAGAGAGAAAGCAAGAGAGCACAAGCAGGGAAAGCAGCAGAGGGAGAGGGAGAAGCAAGCTCCCACTGAGCAGGGAGCCCGATGCGGGGCTCAATCCCAGGACCCTGGGATCATGACCTGAGCCAAAGGCAGGCTCTTAACCAACTGAACTACCCAGGCACCCCCGGATGTAAAATTTCTTAATAAAATACTAGCAAACTGAATCCAACAATACATTAAAAAAATCATTCACCAAGATCAAGTGGAATTTACTCCTGGGCTGCCAGCATAGTTCAATATCCACAAATCAATCAACGAGATACATCACATTAATTTTAAAAAAGGGGTAAGAACCATATAATCATTTCAATAGTTGCAGAAAAAACATCTGACACAGTACAATATCTGTTTATAATAAAAACCCTCAACAAAGTAGGTTTAGAGGAAACATACCCCAACATAATAAGGACCATATATGAAAAAAAAAACATAGCTAATATAATCCTCAATGGGGGAAAAACACAGCTTTTCCTCTACAGTCAAGAACAAAACAGGGATGTCCACTCTCACCACTGTTATTTAACATAGTGCTGCAAGTCCTAGCCTCAGCAATCAGACAACAAAAAGAAATAAAGGGCATCCAAATTGGCAAAGAAGAAGTAAAACTTTCACTATTTGCAGATGACATGATACTCTATATAGAAAACCTGAAAGACTCCACCCAAAAACTGCAAGAACTGAAAAACGAATTCAGTAAAGTTGTAGGATGCAAAATCAATGTACAGAAATTTGTTACATTTCTATACATCAATAATGAAGCAGCAGAAAGACAAATTAAGGAATCAATCCCATTTATAATTACACCAAAGACAATAAGATACCCAGGAAGAAACCTAAACAAAGAGGTGAAAGACCTGTACTCTAAAAACTATAAAACACTGATGAAATAAATTGAAGATGACACCAAGAAATGGAAAGACATTCCATGCTCATGGATTGGAAGGACAAATATTGTTAAAATGTCTATACTACCCAAAGCAATATAAAGCTTTAAGGCAATGCCTATCAAAATACCACCAGCATTTTTCACAGAACTAGAACAAACAATCCTAAAATTTGCATGGAACCACAAAAGACCCCTAGTGGCCAAAGCCATCCTGAAAAAAGAAAAGCAAACCTGGAGGTTCACAATTCCAGACTTCAAGTTATATTAAAAGCTGTAGTGATCAAAAGAGTATGGTAATGGAACAAAATAAAAAACGCAAAAATGAACCCACAACTATATGGTCAATTAATCTTCAACAAAGCAGCAAATAACACCCAATTAGAAAAAAGTCTCTTAAACAAATGGTGTTGAGAATACCGGACAGCAATATTCAAAAGACTGAAACTGGACCACTCTCCTACACCAAATACAAAAATAAATTCAAAATGGATTAAAGACCAAAAATAAGAATTGAAACCATAAAAATCCTAGAGAACACAGGCAGCAACCTCTTTGACACTGCCATAGCAACTTCTTTCTAGATATGTCTCCTGAGGCAAGGGAAATGAAAGTGAAAAAAAAGTATTGGGACTTCATCAAAATAAAAAGCTTCTATAAAGTGAAGGAAACAATCAACAAAACTAAACGGCAACCTGCAGAATGGGAGAAGATATTTGCAAATGACATATCCAATAAAGGATTAGTATCCAAAATATACAAAGAATTTATAAAACTCAATACCCAAAAAATGAATAATCCAATTAAAAAATGGGCAGAAGACACAGACATTTTTCTTTTTTTTTTTTTTTTTTAAGATTTTATTTATTTGTTTGACAGAGACAGAGACAGCAAGAGCAGGAACACAAGTAGGGGGAGAGGGAGAGGGAGAAGCAGGCCTCCCACCGAGCAGGGAGCCCGATGTGGGGCTCGATCCCAGGACTCTGCGATCATGACCCGAGCCGAAGGCAGCCGCTTAACGACTGAGCCACCCAGGCGCCCCACAAACAGACATTTTTCCAAAGAAGACATAGAGATGGCCAAACGACATGAGAAGATGCTCAACATCACTCATCATCAGGGAAATACAAACCAAAACAACAATAAGGTATCACCTCACACCTGTCAGGATGGCTAAAATAGAAAACATAAAAAACAACAGGTGTTGGCAAGGATGTGGAAAAAGAACCCTCTTGCACTATTGGTAGGAATGCAAACTAGCACAGCCACTCTGGAAAACAGTACAGAGTTTCCTCAAAAAGATAAAAACAGAACTACCCTACAATCCAGCCATCACACTATTAGGTATTTACCCAAAGAATACAAAAATACTAATTCGAAAGGATACATGCACCCCAATGTTTATAGCAGCATTATTTACAATAGCCAAATTATGAAAACAGCCCAAGTGTCCATCGACTGATGAACAGATAAGGAAGATGTGGTGTGTGTGTGTGTGTGTGTGTGTTTAAGATAATACACATAATGGAATATCACTCAGCCATCAAAAAGAATGAAATCTTCCATTCGCAATGATGTGGATGGACCAAGAGAGTATTATGTCAAGTAAAATAAGTCAGTCAGAGAAAGACAAATACCATATGATTGCATGCATATGTGGAATTTAAGAAACAAAACAAACGAGCAAAGAGAAAAAAAGAGAGAGGGAGACAAACCAAGAAAGAGACTCTTAACTACAGAAAACAAACTGATGGTTACCAGAGGGGAGGTGGGTGCAGGGATGGGTTGAATACGTGATGAGGATTAAGGAGTGCACTTGCTGTGATGAGCACCGGTGTTGCATGGAAGTGTTGAATCACTATATTGTACACCTGAAACTAATATTACACTGTATATTAACTAAGTTGAATTTGAATAAAAACTTCTTTAAAAATCACCCAAATATGTTTCCTACAGGATATACTTTAGATTCAATGACCAAATGGGCTGAAAGCAAAAGAAGAGGAAAAGATACACCACACACCATAATGAAAAGACTCTGCAGTAGCTATACTAACATTGTACACAATGCACTTTAAGATAAAAATTGTTACTAGAGACAAAGGGCATTTTATAATTATAAAAACTGAAATCCATCAAGAAGATATAGAAATTATAAATACATATGCACCTAACAACAGAACTTCCAAACACAAGAGGCAAAAAATGACAGCTGAAGGGAGAAAGAGATAATTCTACAACAATATTTGGAGAATTTATTACTCTATTTTTGATATCAGATAAAGCAACCAGACAAAACATCATCAAGGAAAGAGACTTGAACAATACTATAAGCCAACTAGACTTAGCAAACATCTATAAAACAGTCTAGGCTTCATATCATTTTCACATGCACATAGAACATTCCCTAGGCCATAAACAAATCTCAATAAATGTAAAGGACTGAAATCATACCAAGTACATTCTCCAACCAAAATAGAATAAAATTAGAAAATATCAGGTAAAATATTTGAGAAATTTGCAAGTATGTGAAAATTTATAGAACATTCTCCTAAATAACCAATAAGCCACAGAAGAAATACCAAGGGAAGTTAAGCAACACTTTGAGATAAAAACACAAAACTTAAGCGATGTAGCAAAAGCAGCAAGAGCTATGCCATAAGGGAAATTTATAGTGTAAATACCTATAAAAAAGAAAATCTCAAATCAACCTGTTGTACACCTTAAATTCACACAATGTTATATGTCAATGATATGTAAACTTAAAAAATAATTTTTTTTTAAAGATTTTATTTATTTATTTGAGAGAGAGAGAATGAGAGACAGAGAGCATGAGAGGGGGGAGGGTCAGAGGGAGAAGCAGACTCCCCGCCGAGCAGGGAGCCCGATGCGGGACTCGATCCCGGGACTCCAGGATCATGACCTGAGCCGAAGGCAGTCGCTTAACCAACTGAGCCACCCAGGCGCCCCCTTAAAAAATAAAATCTTGGGCGCCTGGGTGGCTCAGTTGGTTAAGCGACTGCCTTCGGCTCAGGTCGTGATTCTGGAGTCCCGGGATCGAGTCCCACACCGGGCTCCCTGCTCGGCGGGGAGTCTGCTTCTCTCTCTGACCCTCCCCCCTCTCGTGCTCTCTCTATCTCATTCTCTCTCTCAAATAAATAAATAAAATCTTAAAAAATAAATAAATAAATAAAATCTTAAAAAATTTAAAACTTTAAAAGTCAAAAAGACCTCAAATCAACAACCTAACCATTCACCTTAAGAAACCAGAAAAAAGGGGCACTTTGGTGGCTCAGTCAGTTAAGTGTCAGACTCTTGATTACAGCTCAGGTCACGAACTCAGGGTTGTGAGATCAAGCCGCACATCAGGCTCCACATTCAATAGGGAATCTCCATGAGAGTCTCTCCCTCTCCTTCTGCCCCTCCCCCTGCTTGCACACACATGTGCTCTCTCTCAAATAAATAAATCCTTTTTTTGAAAAACAGAAAAAGAAGAGTAAACTAAACCCAAAGCCAGTAGACAGAAGGAATTAATTAGACTACAGTGAAATAAATACAATAGAGAAAAAAGAATAAAGAAAATCAACAAAATAAAAAGCTGGTTGTTTGAAAGGATCAACAGAATTAACAATCTTAGATTTAACAAGAAAAAAAAAGAGAAGACTCAAATTACTAAAATCAGTAATTACTACCAACCTTACATAAATAAAAATTATTATAAAGAATTATAGGGAATACTATAAACAATTATAATCAAATAAATTATATAACTAGATGAAGTGGACAAAGTCCTAGAAGACACAAAGTACTAAAATCAATTCACAAAGAAATGCTCTGAATAAAGCCATAACAAGTAAAGAAAAGTCTAATATCAAATGGCTTCACTAGTGGATTCTACCAAACCTTAAGAATGAACACCAATCCTTAACAAACTCTTCCAAAGTATAGAAGAGATGGGAACACTTCCCAATTTATTCTATGAGGCCAGTTTTCCCTGATTCCAAAACCAAAGACACTGCAAAAAACTACAAACATATATTTATTTATATAAATGCAAAAATCCTGAGTAAATGTCAGCAAATCAAATCCAGAAACATACATAAAGGATGACCATACATAAACCATGAGCAAGGGTGGATTGTCCCAAGCATGTAAGATTGTTTCAATATATGAAAATCAACTAATGTCATACACCATATTAATAAATGACAAAAAGCACACAATCATCTCAATAGAAACTGGAAAAGCACTTAACAAAATCCAACACTTGTTCATGATAATCACAAAGAATAAGTCAGAAATAGAGGAGAACATCAACAACATGAAAAAGGACATCTAAGAAAACTCACAGCTAACTTCATACTTAATGACTACCCCATAAGATCAACAAGACTGGATGTCTTCTCTCACCATTTCTATTCAATATTGCATAGGAGGTTCTAGCCAACACAATTAAGCAAGAAAAATTAAAAGGTATCCAGATTGGAAGGAAAAAGTGAAACTATCTCTTATCAAAGATGATATATCATGTATATATAAATTCCTAATAACTCTTTAAAATAACTATCAGAACTGTTGAATGAGTTAGGGATGTTTATAAGATACAGGACTAATATACAGAATTCAACTGTATTTCTATATATTAACAATAATGATCCAAAAATAGAATTAAGAAGACAATTCCATTTATAATAGCATCAAAAGAATAAAATATTAAAAAACAAATTTTACCAAAAATAATGCAAGACTTGTACATGGAAAACTAGAAGACGTTACTGAAAGAAATTTAAGAAGATCTAAATAAATGGGGGCGCCTGGGTGGCTCAGTTGCTTAAGCGCCTGCCTTTGGCTCAGGTCACAGTCTCAAGGTGTTGGGATCGAGCCCCACATTGGGCTCCCTACTCAGCGGGGACTCTGCTTCTCCTTCTCCCTTTACCCCTCCCCCCACTCATGTGCTTGCACTCATGCTCTCTCTCGCTCTCAAATAAATAAAATCTTAAAGAAAGAGATCTAAATGAATGAAAAGACATTTCATGTTCATGGACTGGAAGACTAATACCGTTAAGATAGCAATATTCCTCAACTTGATCTACAGGGTCAATGCAATCCCTGACAAAATTCCAACTGGAGAAAGGTGCCAAGATAATTCAGAGGAAAGAATGGTTTTTTCAACACATGGTGCTAAGATAACTGAACATCTAAAGCAAAAACATGAAGTTAGACCCCTATCTTACACTATATACAAAATTCACAAAAAAGATCAAACACCTAAATGTAAGAGCTGAAACTCTAATGCTCTTGGAAGAAAACATAAGATTAAGTCTTCATGACCCTGAATCAGGCAATGGTTTCTTAAATATGAAGCCTAAAGGGGGTGCCTGACTGGCTCAGCTGCTGGAACATGTGACTCTTGATCTTGGGGTTGTGACTTCAAGCCCCATGTTAGGCAGGGAGCCTACTTAACAACAACAAAAGAAACCTAAAGCATAAGCAAGAAAAGAAAACATAAATAAATTGAAGTTCAATTTGTGCTTGAAAGGATACCATCAAGAAAGTGAAATGACACTGACAGAACAGGACATCTGTATTTGCAAATTATATAGTTGATTAAGTATCTAGAATATATAAAGACATAACAATAAAAAGACTACTTAATTTTAAAATGGTCAAAGGAATAGAGATTTCCCCAAATATATACAAATAGCCAAAAAGTACATGAAAATATGCTCAACATCATTATCCATCAGGGAAATGCAATCAAAACCACAAAATATTACTTCATCCCATTAGGATGGCTAGAATCAAAGAGTCAGATAATAACAAGTGTTAGCGAGGAAGCTAAGAAATTGGAACCTTCATACACTGCTGGCAGAAATATGAAATTGGGCAGCCACTTCGGAAAACAATCTGGCAATTCCTCAAAATGTTAGACTTAGGGTTCTAGAATTACCATATGACCAGCAATTCATGTCCACACAAAAACTTGAACTCAAATGTTCATAGCAGCATTATTCATAATATCCAAAAAGTGGAAACAATCTAAACACTCATCAACTGATTAATGGATAAGTAAAAAGCATTATGTCTATAAAACAGAATATTATTCAGCGATACAAAGAAACCAGCACATGGAAGAACATTGAAAAAAAACATTATGCTAAGTGAAAGAAACCAGTAACAAAAGAGTATATATTGTATTTTTACATTTACATGAAATGTCTAGAACAGGCAAATCTACAGAAACAGAAAATAGATCAGCAGTTGCCTAGAGATGGAGTGGGACAGTTGGGAGTAACAGATAAGGAGTATGCAGTTTCTTTGTGGGGTAATGAAAATGTTCTAAAATTGACTGTAGTAATGAATGCACAACTCTGTAAATACACTACAAAATTTCATACCTAAAATGGGCAAATGTATGGTATAACTCAATAAAGCTGCTACCAAAAAAAAAAAAGTAGGCTGGGACCTATACACTAAACCTCTTGGGGTGACTGCTTACTAAAACCAAAGATTTAAATAGGATTCACAGTCTCGGGGCGCCTGGGTGGCTCAGTCGTTAAGCGTCTGCCTTCGGCTCAGGTCATGATCCCGGGCCCTGGGATCGAGCCCCGCATCGGCCTCTCTGTTCAGCGGGGAGCCTACTTCTCCCTCTCCTACTCCCCCTGCTTGTGCTCCGTCTCTCGCTGTGTCTCTCTCTGTCAAATAAATAAATAAAATCTTAAAAAAAAAAAAAAAAGGATTCACAGTCTCAAACAAAATATCAAAAATGTCCAGGATATAATCAAAAATCAATAATCATACCAAGAATCAGGAAAATACAACTTGAATAAAAAAGACAATTAACATATACTAATACCACACATGAATCAAATGTCAGAATTACCTGACACAGATTTTAAAGTAGCCATCATGCTTTAATGAGCAATGATCTACTACTGAAACAAACAACAAAATAAAGTTTACCAGAAATAGCAGATACAGAAGAGAATCAAATGGAAATTACAGAACTGAAAAATAACCCAAACAAAAAGTCAATAGATGGGGCCCCTGGGTGGCTCAGCTGGTTAAGCAACTGCCTTCAAGCCCCGTGTTGGGCTCCTTGCTCCTTGCGGAGCCTGCTTCTCCCTCCCTCTGCCTGCCGCTCCCCCTGCTTTTGCTCTCTCTCTGTGTCAAATAAATAAATAAAATCTTAAAAAAAAAAGTCAATAGATGGGCTCAATCACAGATTGAATACAAGAGAAAAACAAGTGAAGTTGAAACTGGAAGTAGAACAACAGGAATTACCCAATCTAAACAAAAGAAGAAAAAAATGTCTCATGCACTGTAGGACAGTAACAAAAGATCTAAGAGTTGTATTCTCACAGTCACAGAAAGGAAAGAGAGCTGCCGAAAAATTATTCTAAAAAAAAAAGGAAAATTTATACTAAAAATCGCTGAAACATCCAAAATGGCAAAAGACATAAACTTACAGTTCAAAAAGCTAATAGAGGGGCGCCTGGCTGACTCACTCAGTAGAGCATGGAACTCTTGATCTCAGGGTTGTGAGTTCAAGCCCCACATTGGGCATGGGGCCTACTTAAAAAAATATTAATTAAAAAAAAAAAGCTAAGAACTCCAAATAGGACAAGCCCAAACAAATTCATGCCAAGACATATCATAATTAAACTTCTGAAAACTAAGGACAAAGAAAAAGCCTTTAAAGCAGCCAGGGAGAGGGATGCCTGGGTGGTTCAGTTGGTTAAGCGTCTGCCTTTGGCTCAGGTCATGAACCCAAGGTCCTGGGATAGAGTCCCGCATTGGGCCCCTTGCTCAGCGGGGAGCCTGCCTTTCCCTCTGCCTGCCGCTCCCCCTGCTTGTGCTCTCTCTCTCTCTCTCTGACAAATAAATAAAATCTTTTAAAAAATCAATAAATAAAATAAAACAAAATAAAGCAGCCAAGGAGAAAGGATACATCACCTATAGGGAAACATAAATTCCAATGACAGAGGATTCCTCACCTAAAATCATGGAGGTCTGAAGAAGGTAGCACACCATTTTCAAATGCTAAAAGTAAGGAACCGTCAACCACAAATTCTATAAAGAGAAACAGCTGACAAAAATCGTAAGAAAACTAAAGAACAAAAGAAGACAACTCTATAGTTTATATCTTAGTTCTAACTTACTACAAAATATACGGTACCATTATATGAGGTTTTTCTTATAACAGTAATTAAATATTTGGGAATTAAAGATTCCCCCCTCACCAACACCAATGCCAATGAGATTCATGTATGTAGATAGCTTAATGCATATTCCCTACTTTCTTAATTCTCTTAAAAAGAAATAGTTCTTCCACTGTTCAAGATCTTTTATCAAAATTTTAGTTTTTGTTCTACTTGAAAATTCCAAAGCTTGTAAGCCTAAAATCAGAGCTATTTGTTTAAAAAAGATGGAAGATACATATGTCTCAACCATCCATAAAGTCTATTTTAAATAGTATCTACTAAAGAGGAAGCCTGAATGAACCTCTATAATCATGTACTAGCTTAGCCAGGTTAAAAACCAAATCATAAGAGCAAATATTTATCTTAATACACTCTAATTTATTACAAGTGTGTGTTTTTTAAAACAAGAATGACTATGCAAGTATGACTAGTGACCTGTTAATCAGTCAAGAAAGAAACAGATGGTCATCTTGCAAAACCGTGAATTCAAGATCTGTTTTACATTATTTACCAACTGATTCATTCAACTAACTTTTATCAAGTTTTTAAAATATACTAAGTACTGTACAAAGCAGTGACAAAGAGATAAATAAGGTATTACAATACTGTGATATAAGAATTATTACAGAATATAAATTAGGTCTTCATCCCTGGCTCCTGACACAGAGTTCCTAAAACCCTTGGAATTTCTTGATGGGGTGAGAGGAGCATCTTTTGTTACTCATAATAAGCCCCTTTCAACCATATCTTGGAGGATGGGGGCTGGTTGCCAGAAGAACCAACCCCTGACTTCAGGATGGGGTAAAAGGGTTGCAGATCGAGTTTATCACCAACAACCGATGATTACGCCTACATAATGAAGCCTCCATAAAAATCCTAACTGAAGGGATTCAGAGAGCTTCTGGGTTGGTGAACACATGGAGGTGCCGGGAGGATGGTGCCCCCAGGGAAAGCTCATGGAGGCTCCATGCCACTTCCCACATACTTTGCCCTAGGCATCTCTTCCATTTGCTGTTCCTGAGTTATACCCTTTATAATAAGCAGGTAATGGTTAAGTAAAGAGCTTTCCGGAGTTCTGCGAGTCATTACAGCAAATTATTGACCTGAGGAGGGGGTTGTGGGAAGCCCCAATTTATAGCCAGTTGGTCAAAAGTACACATCACAACCTGGGACTTGCAACTAGCATAGCAGTGGGGTATGGAGGAGGTGGGTGGGGGCTAAGTTCTTCATCTGTGTGGTCTGCACTAACTCCAGGTAGGTAGTTGTCATAACTGGGTTAAATTGTAGGACACCCAATAGGTGTCTGGACAGTTGGAGAACTGTAGGGGGAAAGCCCACATATTTGCTGTCAGAAGGGTCATGAGTTGTGCAGAAGAAACAGCTGGCACGGTCCTAGACCTCAAGGAATTCCTAGTCGTGACAAGAATGGGCCCACGAGAAATAATTTAAATAAAATGTTATGTACTTTAACAGGTACATATACCAAGTGCCAAGAAAGTAAGGAACTAACTAACCATGCCAACAAAAATGACATTTATCCTAATTTTTAAATGATGAGTTAAATACTGTAATTCCTCAGGGTTCTATCAGTTCCTCCTCAAGCTCTCAGTTCAGTTCTCAGCCCTAGCTGCATATTACCATCACATGGGAAGCATGTTTTATTTTATTTTTAAGATTTTATTTATTTGAGAGAGCACGAGCAGAGGGGGTGGAAAGGAGGAGACTCCCCACTGAGCAGGAGCCTAACGTGGAGCTCGACCCCAGGACCCCCGAGATCATGACCTGAGCTGAAGGCAGACACTTAACCGAATGAGCCACCCAGATGCCCAGGGAAGCATTTTTTAAATGACAAGGTCTGGCCCCACACCAAACCAACTGAATCAGAATCTCTGTGAAAGCCTTCATCCCCTCATCCTTAACCTTTAAAAGCTCCCCAGGTGGTTTTAAAGTAGTGCCTGCGTAAATGAATGAATGAATGAAGCAGTGCTTGGACTGGAAATGACCATCTCTGTTTGGGAAAAACATAACCCAGGCCTCAACCAATCTCCTGGCAGTGAGGAGAGAAAGAAAAAGATTTCAGGTAGACACAATATGAGCAAAGACAGACTCACTGTGAGGAGAGAAGAGGATTCTAAGGTTTCTAGGGTGAAGGCCTAAAATAGGAAAAGGAGTATTTATATGTGCTTGAGGGGGCTATGTGAGTAGAGGGAAGGGAAAGAAAAAGATAACCAAGTTTGGAGTACTCAGTATCCAAGTTTAGTTATCCACAAGATAGATGAAAATAAAGAAAACGTGAAACTCAAGAAAAATGGGCACTGAATACACATCTTTGAAAACAGTAAGTATACAGGTGCTATTCGAAGCCATGATAGAAGTGTAATCACACAAGGAAATTAGAGAACAGAGAAAAGAGCAAAAACTGAAACTCTAAGGAAGACCACACTAATCAGAGAAAATGAAAAAAGAGGGAAGCATCAAGAGAAGGTTTTTTGTTTTTGTTCTGGAAGGTATAAACCTGACCATACACGCAGGAGGAGAAAAAAATGAGAATATAGAGGAGATCAAAGATGTTAGCCTTAGAAAGGAGGGCCTTTTTTTCCTCTGGTAAAAGGAAAGGAGATCAGAAATCAGACAGGCATAGACACACGAAAAATGATAGACCCTTACTAGTTCAGGGCTAAAGTCCACCAATTTCTTCTGTGAATTTTCTGCTTATTGCAAAATAAGCAATGAAGAAATATCAAGAGTAGGACAAAGAGAGGAGAACGGTAAAAATCTATAAAAACCATTCAGGTTTTAGTATATAAGAATATCCTATGGGGTAAATCAAAGGATCTCCAGCCAGTATGAGTAAAGTCAGAATCCAGAAGTCTAGAACAGCACCAGCAGCTCACTTACATGATTTTCTCCAGTCTGCTCTGGAGATCCTAGGAGAAGAAAAAGCAACTGTTTAGATTCATCCTGGCTTGTAGACCATTAAAGCAAATGTGGCAAGAATGGGCTGAGGCCAGTAACATTGTTTTTATAATTTTGAAAAGTCAAACTTATTTCACTTTAAAAAATATGTAGCTACTTCCTCTGATTGCCAGAAAGAGTGTTGGGGAAAGGGAGAGATAATTACTCTCTCACTCTTACAGAACTTGTTAGAACTTTCACTCCTAAGCATTTTTGATCCCTCTAGCATCTGATTCCAAGAATTCTAAACCCGATTCCCGTAGGCTCTTAAAGGATCAAAATTCACTGCAGAATTGTACTATCCAGCTGAGAGATAAACAAGTAAAACACTTCTTACATACAATGTTATTAGTTTGAAGGGGGGGGGGTGTAAGGGAATAATTACATTGTGAAGTTCCCTAAGAATCCTTTACAAAGCCAAATAACATAAAACAATATTTGACACAAAAATAGCAAAATTCACTTTTTTTTCCTGAATAAATGCAGTGAGTAAAAACTGACAATTTAATCTCTTTCTCACACTTGGGAGTTCAATAATTTGTCCTGCCATCTCCCATACCACTCTTCCAACAGTGGATCCAACCCCTCTGGATACTGGACCTCTTGCTACCACCATCTGGAAAGTACGAAGACCTGGAAGGAGGAAGAGACTAACACGCATAAGCACCCACTGTGTGGCAGGCCTACTGTGTGCCAGGTTCTGAGCAAGGCGCTTTACATGTTAACTGTGCAGCTCACTGAAAGGCGAATTATGATGTTAAAACTACAGATCTGGTATTCAGGAGAGTATTAGAGTGTCTGAAGGTTTAAGTGTAAAGGAAAAGAAGTGGTTGATGAAAGTGAGGGGAGAAGAGGTGAGCTGGTAGAGGAAGGCATCTGGGAACAAAAGGGCAAACCCCAAGGGACATGGGGGTTGGGGGGCGACTGAAAGGTACGGAGGATATGGCATTAAAAGGCAGGGATGAGGGTGATTCTGCGGAAGAGAAGCCCAGGTTTAAGTGAGGGCAAAAGTCTGATCTGATCCCGACGGGATGGGCTGCGGGGGGGGGGGGGTTCATCCACGGAAGGCGCCCCGAAGGACTGCAGAGGCTGGGAAACGGTGCCAGCGCCGCGAAAGGAGAGCGGACGGAGAGGAGAGGGAAGGGAGCGAAGATGAGAGAGGAGGCGGCGGGGGGCCGACCACGGCGGGGGCTAGCGGGGTGACCGCGCAGCGGAGACCGGGAAACGCAGGCGCTGGGGGAAGGGGAGCGGGCGTGGGTGCAGCAGCCGGCCCGCCAGGGCGAGGGGCGCCGCGCTAGGGGGGCGGGGCTGGACAACTGGCCCGGGGCAGATGGGGAGATGTGGGGGCAGGAGGGGACGCTGGGCCAAGGGATGCCAGGACAGAGCCGGCCGGGGCCCGGAGCCAGGTGGGCGGTGACTGGAAGGCGGCGGGGCCGGGGCGGCGCTCCGAGCCAAGCCACAGCGAGCGCGGCGTCCCCCTTACCTGGGATGAGTGAGGAGCCGCCGCGCCGCCTCCCCAGCATCCTGCGCTCAGCCGCCTCTCCCACTGCCCTAGGTGGGGGCCATTCCGCCTGCCCCGGGAGCCCGCCCTCACCGCCAGGCTCCAGCTGCAGCCAGCCTGGCCCGGCCCCGCAGAGCAGCGCCGACGCGACCCGCGCCCGCGGCTGCCTCAGCAGCAACTCCCGCCGTCGCCGCCTCAGCGCCAGCCGCCAGCCTCGCAGGCGGGCCCGGGATCACACGTATGCAGCGATTGGTTGCTGCACGCCCGGCCCGGGCGATGTGTCGGCTTCTCTGATTGGTGGTTTTCGCTAGCTACAGCTCGCGGGAGGCGGCATTCGGAGTAGCACGGGGTCCAGCAGGCGTTAAAGGGCGGGATGGGTCTGACGTCGCGGTCGGGTGGGGGTTCCTGCGTCCCCGCGCTTCCCACTAGGGCTCCGGAGCTGCCACCTGCCTGGACTGGTCGTTGCCCTAGCGACGGCGCGTTTGACCTAGCTGGGGGGGAACCGGGCTGGTGTGCGGTCCACGCCGCCCCAACCCCTACGTGAGCGGCCTTCATCCGTGAAAGCCTGGCACGCTACAGGAAAAGGAGCTTTTTCCAAGAAGTCCTCTTTCTGCATATCCGCTGCTTCGAATACCACCTCTGTGGCCCCTGCTGGCGGAGGAGCTTTCATCTCATTGGCGAGAACTCAAGAACACATAGCAAATTCACACAATATTGCATTCCACACAGAAGTGTGAGCGAGGGGCGCCTGGGTGGCTCAGTCGGTTGAGCGTCTGCCTTGGGCTCGGGTCATGATCCCAGGATCTTGGGATCGAGTCCCGCGTCGGGCTCCCTGCACCGCGGGGAGCCTGCTTCTCCCTCTCCCTCTGCCTGCTGCTCCCCCTGCTTGTGCTCTCTCTCTCTGACAAATAAATTTTAAAAATCTTAAAAAAAAAAAAAAAAGTGTGAGTGAGTGATAGGATATTCTGTCCCAACCATAGGGGCGGGGAACTGATACTTGAGAGAAGTGAAAACTGGGATTGGAGAAAAGGCGAAGGGAAGAGAGACATTGGGGGGAGGGCTGAAATTTCCCAACTGAAAATTAACAGTTGATGTTTATGATTCCTTCCTACTGACATATCCACACCAGGTTCTGTCAAAGCAATTATCAGTTCTGTGAACTGTGAAAGAAAATTCAAAATGAAGTGAGCATTGTCACAGAGTCACTCTAGAGTCGAGAGCACATTGGGGAAGTAGGGCCTAGTTCAATTCTGGGAACACCTCAAACTTTCGACTCCATCAATTGCAGCTTGTTAGTTTCAATTCCACCATCTCCTCCACTCAACCTTCTACTTTGCAGTGAAATGGAAGATGTTAACACCTGACAGCTGGTCAGTCATGTATTAGATAGTAAGTTTAAACTCAGCTAGCAGCAATCATAATTATTTTAAAACGAATTATGTAACCTTGTGGCTCTTGCCTGATCTTCTGCATCCTTGAAATTCAGAGCACACTTTGAATTTCAGTGGACTCCATGTCTCTCCTTCAAATAAATGCTTTGATTGCTTTACCTCCTCTTCTTGACAGACAAAAGAGAGCTTGCAAAAAGCATGGGTTCAGGAATCTAATAAAGATATTCAAAATTCCTGTCAACCACATTGGAATGTTTTGTTAGCTACAGAATGAGATCTGTAAAATCTGTATCTTAGAGAGTTGCTGTAGTGTTCAAGTGAGGTCCACACAAAAACTTGTACCTGAATGCTCACAGCAACATTATTCATAATAGCCAATAAAGTGAAAACAACCCAGATGTCCATCAACTGATTAATAAACAATTTGGTATATCCATAGGATGAAATATTAGCCATAAAAAAGGAATGAAGTTCTGATACATGCTACAATGTGGATTATAATATTGAAAATATTACACTGTGAAAGAAAATAGTCACAAAAGACCCCATATGGTATAAGTCCATTTATATAAAATGTTCGAAATAGGCAAATCCATAGAGATAGCAAGTAGATTAGTAAGTGCCTCAGGCTGAGGGGATTGGGGAAAACGGGAAGTGATGGCTAATGGGTATGGGGTTTCCTTTAGGGGTGATTGATGAAAATGTCCTAAAATCGATTGTGTGATGGTTACACAATTTTGTGCATATATTAAAAACCATTGGATTGTGTACTTTAAATAGAGGACTTGTACGGCATGTGAATTATAGCTCAGTAAAGCTGTTACTTTTTTTTAAGATTTTATTTTTAAGTAATCTCTACACTCAGCATGGGGCTCGAACTCACAACCCCTAGATCCAGAGTTGCATGCTCCACCAACTGAGCCAGCCAGGTGCCCCAAAGCTATTACTTTTTCAAAAATTAAAATGAGATCACAAACCTCTGAAAGCCCCTGGCTCTGCTGCCTAAGAACAAGGGATCAGTATATCTAACTTTGTTTTTCTTTATTCAGTTAGCAAAATCTTGTAAGCAATTTGATCTGAAGAAATTTAAACAAATACCCACCATGATATTTTTCTTTAGAACATCTAAATCAAATGAAGAAGATGATCTGATCTGACCCAAGCTGCTTTGGGGCAGAAGAAATGGACCACTAGGATTACAAAGCTCATCAAAAGAAAATGAGCAAGATCAGCAGGCCTAGAGCAAGAGAAAGGGAAGGAAGGAGATGGCTCCACAAAGTAATTATAGGAAGACCCGAGGGCTGCCCCCAAAGTCATTTCACCAGTCTTTTAACGTTAAGGGCTATGTCCCATTCCACTTGCTGCATTCCAGACCCCTTCAGGAAAAGTGCTCACCATGACCTGAAGCCACCTGCCTGCCCCTCTCCTCCACAAAACAGAATTGCAACTGAGATGCCCTTCTTACTGCCCCCAAAATACTTCACCCAACTACAAGACCTGAAAAAACAACTGAGTAGCCAGGTGAGGGGCTGGTGCTTGCATCTCACCTAGTAAACTATGAGAACAAATTCCAGATGTGGGGGATCCAGGAAGAATAGAGGACACAAATCGCTTCCGTGGAATCTGGCAGGGAGGTGGGCTCCCTGCCTGTCACATGGCAGGATGTCTCCCAGAGCAGGACAGCTTTAGGTGGCCCAGAGGCCACACTGTAAAAGGCAGCCAGAAGCAAGGAGCTGCTTGAAGTGAAGCAAAGCTGAGTCGTTTGGGAAAAGTTTTTTCTGCTTTCTAAATCCATCCCCAACTCACACAGTATATGTTAAGAAAAAAGACTCCAAAATATACTCTTAAGTGAAAAGAACAAAGTTAAAAACAGTGTATATAATATGTCCATTTGCATTTTTTTAAGGACACACACCCATCCACCCCCACACACACATGCTTGTAATTTTCAGAAGTGATCTCTGGAAGGATGCACAGTAAACTGCAGCAGTGGTTGTTTCTGGATGGAAAACTGAAGAGCTTGGGGACAGGAGTGGGAAAGAGACTTATTTTTCACTATATCTATATACTCAGGCACTTTTTGGAAGTTTGTGTCATGTACTTGGCTTACCTATTTAAAATAAATTCAGGGGGCTCCTGGGTGGCTCAGTTGGTTAAGCGTCTGCCTTCGGCTCAGGTCATGATCTCAGGGTCCTTGGATGGAGCCCCGCGTCGGGCTCCCTGCTCACTGGGGAGCCTGCTTCTCCCTCTCCCACTCCCCCCGCTTGTGCTCTCTCTCGCTATCTCTGTCACTATCTGTCTCTCAAACAAATAAAATCTTTTAAAAAAGTAAAAATAAAAATAAAAAATAAAATAAATTCAGAATTAAAAAAAAAAACGCTCTCTTCTGCAAAACCTACCATTCAAGCCTATATGAACCTCTGGTTCACATGACGTGTACGTGGCTTTGTGTAATTTAATAAGCCACATATTATACATAGTGTGAACATGCTGTATGAATTTTACCTCTTCAGCCTTACCTCTTCCAGGTGATCTGCTCAGGCTCAGATAACCTCACCTGAGGGCACAAACAGCTTCATCCCCCGAGCAATCAAGAGGCAATTCAAAGGACTCAGAGCTTGTTTCTTCCAAACAGCCTAGGCAGCCCCCACGAGCCCAAGAAAAGAGAGGATGTGGACAAGTGGCCGCTGACACCCCAGGGGCAGCCTGGAAGCCACTGCCCCCTAAGGCCAGCCTCGCACAGCTCCCACCTGGGAATTCATCTCCCAGGAAGGCCTGGCCCAGGGTGAGTGAGGACCATAGTATCTCACCTCCTGGAAGGAAAGTCTGGTCAATAAACCTAGGAACGTTCAGGCTTAGAGGAGAACTAAAGAGGCAGCACAGCCCTCCATCACTTTTACTTTATGGGTATGTTGGCTTTGATTTGGTTTTTGGTGCAGCAGATCTCCCTTCATGGCATTGCCATTCCAGAATCTGGCATGGACTGAGGATGGTGGCAGAGGTGGAAGTGGGGAGAGGCCCTCAGAAATGGGGAAGAGAATCAGGCCAGGTCCTACTTTTTTATTCTCTGTCCCAGCCCAAGGGAGCTGGAAATGAGAGTCAGGAGCAAGGGGCTTGGAAACAGAAAATGGAGAAGACAGGCTACCTTTGCAGTGCAAGTGAAGGAGCAGAGATCTTTCAGAGAGCACCCACATGGCTGTGGGAGAAGTGTGGGAAGTGGAGAAGTGGGGACAAAGGCAGGTCTCAAGAGTAAGGGCAGGAATGGTGATGACAGAAGGTGGTTGTGTCTGCCCAGCACTCCGTCCTGCCCCCAGCACAAGGCCTAGCACGCATTAAATGAATGGATGAGTGAAGAATAGAGAGAAGAATGGCAAAAGCTGCAGCTGTCAATAAAGGCCACCAAGGCAAAGCAGAGAGGGACATGGGGAAGAGAAAAGAAAGGCACTCAGGGTCCTGCCTGGGAGGGCAGAGAGACAGGGTGAGGGCTCCAGAGGCAAAGATCCTTGTTGGGGAATTGAGGGTTAAATTAAACTTTTGCCCAACCTAAAGTGACCCCCAAGTCCTGGCTGACTTAGGACAAAATGAAACACTTACCTGCAAATAGCATCAAAGGGCCAATGAGCGGCAGGCGACACCTCACAATGCTCTTGAAGCTTGTGGGATAGAGGGATTTGAGACAGAAAGAAAATGGTGATACAATTTAAAGAAAAGGAAAAGGAAAAGAAAAGAGCATGCCTCTGCACTTTCCCCACCCCTAGATCCAGGAAAACTGGCCAGGTCAGGCCCCTCAGCCACATCATCATTTTAAAATGAAAATCCAGCCTAGCCTATGAGCAGGCATTTTCCAAATGGCTGCAGAATTCCTGCACCTTCCAAAAATACCTCTTCACGGAACCCCTGCCAGGGAGCGAGGGCCACATGCCCAGGCTGGAACCAACCAGTCGGGCTTCCTGAGCCTAGGAGCTCCCACCCACATGCTCTGCAGACCCTAGATGCAGGAAGTGTCCCCTGCTCTGCCAGTAAACCCAGCCAGACAGCTATGGGTGCTGAGCTCAAGACTGGGAGCAAAGCATCCTCTAGCTGCACTTACAACAAAAAAGATTGTGTGACTTCCAGGAGTGGTTTTCAAACCTATCTCTGCATATAAACCACCTGTGCAGCTTTGTAAACTGGACAGACAGCAAGCCTCTCATGGATTATATGTAGCAGAAGCTCTGGGAGAAGGGTCACAGACCACGGGGCCGGGGGGGGGGGGGAGGGACAGCGACTGGAGTAGTGACTGGGAGGTGGCACAAGGGGGACTAGAGAGAGGCTAGTCGGTGATATTCTGTGTCCTGACCTGGAAATTACCCGGTTTGTTGACTTCGTGAAAACTCATTAAACTCTATTCACGTGTGCACTTTTCTTTTTTCTTTTTTTTTTTAAGATTTTATTTTTTTATTTATTTGACAGAGAGAGACAGCGCAAGAGAGGGAACACAAGCAGGGGGAAGGGGAGAGGGAGAAGCAGGCTTCCCGCTGAGCAGGGAGCCCGATGTGGGACTCGATCCCAGGACCCTGGGATCATGACCTGAGCCGAAGGCAGACGCTTAACGACTGAGCCACCCAGGCGCCCCATGCTTTTCTTATTCTTATTCTTATTGGTTTTTTTTAGGATTTATTTATTTGGGAGGGAGGGAGAGAGAGTGGGGAGAGGGACAGAATCCTCACACATACTCCCGGCTGAGCATGGAGCTCAACTCAGGGCTCCATCCCAGGACCCTGGGATCATGACCTGAGCCGAAGGCAGACACTCAACGACTGAGCCACCCAGGCGCCTCCACGTGTGTACTTTTCTGTATGTTTGTTACACTTCATTTTTCAAAAAGTTCCCGGATAAATTCTGCTCCCCTACCAGATATGAAGACCACTGAGTCAGAGGTCCAGGGTGAGGGTCTTAGGTTACACTAGAGAAGCTGAGTGCTTTGGGGTGTATGTTGGATCTAGCTACAGGGGTCTGACTCTACTCTTAGGCAAGTCTCTGACTTTCAAAGGAAAGAAGCTCCAGGGAAGGGAGGGACCCCAGTGGGAGGCGCTCCAGGGAACAGCCCTCCATGCCTGCACCCTGCTTCTTGGACAGGGCTTGCTGAGGCCTGTGACCCAACTCAAGAGGGCCATTTTCACCTGTGGCCTTGGTTTTCCTTCCCTGGTTAAAGAGGCTACAGAGGCTACCAGCTTCTTGCCACCCTCCTCCGTCCCTTTCCCAGGGCAATCAGCTTCTTGGAAGGATATGCTACTTCCTCACAGGATCTGGGGGATTCAAGCACATTGACTAATGTC
The DNA here is from genome assembly GCF_002201575.2 of Neomonachus schauinslandi. Lineage (NCBI taxonomy): Eukaryota > Metazoa > Chordata > Mammalia > Carnivora > Phocidae > Neomonachus > Neomonachus schauinslandi. Next base: position 161,341,081 of record NC_058407.1, on the reverse strand, counting down.
TTCCACCAGGCACTAGGTGCTGAGGACACAGCAATGAACAAATCGGTCCCTATTGTCCTTATTGGGCTTATATTTTAATGTGGAGCCTGGCATTCAATTACATGTGAAGGAGATCAGGAAACGCCACCTCAAAATCTACCACTGTGGCTTAAGGATCATTTTGAGTTGAAGGCAATTAAGAGACAGAAAACTTGAAATAATAAAAAAAAAAAGGAAAGAAACAGAAAACACAAGTTCTTTGTCCTCTTCCTTTCTGCAGGAAACAAAGCCTAAATTTTCCTTTTGCAAAGGAAATTTCTATTTGTAAAGATCTCCCCCCTCTTACCAGAAAGAGAACTTGGAGAGAACTCACCACTTTATCATCAGTTGAATCTGCATAACAAACCTTACTCAATCACCCTTATCTTCCATTAGTTTCCCATATATTTAACTTAACACGCTTTGCTGTCCTTAGAAACCCAAATCCTCCCCCTTTCCCCAATGAAGTTAAGAATATAAGCCTTTCGGGGCACCTGGGTGGTGCAGTTGGTTAAGCCTCTGCCTTTGGCTCAGGTCATGATCCCGGAATCCCAGGATCGAGCCCCACATGGGGCTCCCTGCTCAGCGGGAAGTCGGCTTCTCCCTCTGCCCCTCCCCTTCCTCCCTGCTCAAGTACGCACTCTCTCTCTCTCACACACACACACACTCTCTCTCTCTCTCAAATAAATAAATAAAATCTTAAAACAAAAAAAGCATATAAGCCTTTTAGGGGCTGCCCCCTCACCCATCACGCAGCACCATGCACATTTGTGGGGAACCTGGTGCTAAACCATTCATAGACGACCTGCTTCTGGGTCGGGGTTTCCTATGTAGGGTTTCCTATGTAGCAGGAGCAGCTCCCTCGCTGTGATCTATTCAAAATCGGCCCTCATCACAAGGGCTTGTAAAAAAACAAAACAACAACAACAGGGGCACCTGGGTGGCTCAGTCATTAAGCGTCTGCCTTCGGTTCAGGTCACGATACCAGGGTCCTGGGATCGAGCCCCGCGTCGGGCTCCCTGCTCCAAGGGAAGCCTGCTTCTCCCTCTCCCACTCCCCCTGCTTGTGTTCCCTCTCTTGCTGTATCTCTCTGTGTCAAATAAATAAATTAAACAACAACAACAACAAAAGAAAATAAGAATATGAGCCTTTCAACCTATGGAACGGGAGAAGATATTTGCAAATGACACATCTGATAAAGGGTTAATGTCCAAAATCTATAAAGAACTCATCAAACTCTAACCCAAAAAACAAATAATCCAGTTAAGAATTGGGCAGAAGACACAAAAAGACATTTTTCCAAAGATGTACAGATGGCCAACAGACACATGAAAAGATGCTCAGCGTCACTCATCAGTAGGGAAATACAAACCAAAATCATGAGGAGATACCACCTCATACCAGTCAGAATGGTTAAAATTAACAACACAAGAAACAACAGGTGTTGCAAGGATCTGGAGAAAGGGGAACCCTCTTACAATGTTGGTGGGAATGCAAACTGGTGCAACCACTCTGGAAAACAGTATGGAGGTTCCTCAGAAAGTTAGAGCTACCCTACAGTCCAGCAATTGCACTACTAGGTATTTATCCAAAGCCTACAAAAATTCAAAGGGATTATATGCACCCCGAGTTTATAGCAGTATTATCAACAATATGGAAAGAACCCAGATGTCCATCTACAAATGAATGGATAAAGAAGATGTAACACACACACACACACACACACACACACACACACACACACACACACAGAGGAATATTACTCAGCCATCAAAAAGGATGAAAGCTTGCCATTTGCAATGACGCGGATGGAACTAGGGTATATTATGCTAAGTGAAATAAGTTAGAGAAAGACAAATACCGTATGATTTCACTCCTATGTGGAATTTAAGAAACAAAACAGATGAACATGGGGAAAGATAAAAAATAAATTTAAAAAAAAAGGAAAGGGAGGCATACCATAACAGACTCTTAATTATGGAGAACAAACTGAGGGTTGCTGGAGGGAAAGTGGGTGGGGGGATTGGTTAAGTGGGGGATGGGTATTAAGGAGGGCACTTACTGTGTTGAGCACTGGGTGTTGTACGTAAATCATGAATCACTAAATTCTACTCCTGCAAATATTATTACACCATATGTTAACTAAAATTTAAATAAAAACTTGAAACTAAAAAAAAAAAAAAGAAGAATATAAGCCTTTAACTTCAGCCCTTTAAGAAGCCATCTACTTCCTTTGTTGGTTCCCGTGTGCCTGGGCAATAATAAACCTTTTCTCCTGTTAACCTGTTGTTTGTCAGTTTAATCCTCAGGCCCTAGCCTCTGAGCCTAAGACGACTGTGCCGTCTTTCCCACACGTACTCAACAGAAGCATTCAAGACAATGAAGACTTGCTCACCACTCACTGTGCCCAGGTCTCCACGTCTGATCCTTTGCTCGTACACACTCTTCCACCTGCACTGACCTCAACCCAGCTCTGCTGTGAAAATTCAGCCAACCTGCTGCAAACGCCAGTTCCACTGGGAAGGGTCTCATCTCTGTGACTCTTGTGACTGTGCTCCGCTTTACACTTTTCTTAAGAAACTCTTTCTGCTCTACTTTGCATTCTTGTTCTCTGTGTATTTGTCTGGTTCTCCTCCCTCACCCTCAGCAGATAGGAAAGGGGCATATTGTACCTGCTACATATTCTCTGCGGCACCCAGCACTATTCTGGGCCCATAAGAGGACTTAGAATGTTTGTTGAGATGGATTAAATTGAATGATGGGACAGGGTTTCCCTTAAGAATCATCAGTTCGGGGGCGCCTGGGTGGCTCAGTTGGTTAAGCGACTGCCTTCGGCTCAGGTCATGATCCTGGAGTCCCTGGATCGAGTCCCGCATCGGGCTCCCTGCTCTGCAGGGAGTCTGCTCCTCCCTCTGACCCTCCCCCCTCTCATGTGCTCTCTGTCTCTCTCATTCTCTCTGTCTCAAATAAATAAATAAATAAATAAATAAATAAATAAAGAATCATCAGTTCACTTTGTTCTACATCTCTGTAACTCACAGACAAAAAACCCTATTGTTTTTTTCTTAACTTTATTTTGAAAAATTTTAAACAGAAAAAATTGGTGAGAATAGTACAATTAACTCCAGTATATATATTGTTTACCAAGTGTCCAACTGTTGATGCACCCATTGTTAACATTTGCTACATTTGTTTGATATCTTTCTATATATAATTATCATTGTTACTGTTTTTGAACCATTTGATAATAAATTACATTGTGTCTTTTTTTTTAAGACTATTCATTTATTTGACAGAGAGAAAGAGCCAGAGAGCACAAGTGGGTTGGAATGGCAGAGGGAGAGGGAGAAGCAGACTCCCCGCTGAGCAGGGAGCCCGAAGTGGGGCTCAATCCCAGGACCCCTGGGATCATGACCTGAGGCGAAGGCAGATGCTTAACCGACTGAGCCACCCAGGCGCCCTGGACATTGTATCTTATGTTCCTTTTTACTTCATAGTTATCTCCTAAAAACAAGGACATTCTCTTATACAATGATCCAGTGAAGGAAATTTATCGAATTTTTGTACTATACAGTCCATGTTCACATTTTTGAATCGTCCCAATTATGTCTTTTTTGAAAGAGAATTTCAACCACCTCCCTTTTGACCTCAGTCTGTACCTTGTAATTGATTAAGTTCTTCTTTCCAGCTTATCTCTGAACTCCGGCAAAAGAGCCTGCAGGCAAAGCATCCCCTGATGGAAACCGAAACTACCCGCTCAAGCAGTGACGGCCCTGAGCTAGCAAGACCCCAGCTGTGACTGACCCCAAGACACTGATGACCTGACCTTTACTGCCCACCTGCAGGTGCCCTCTGTCCTTCGTCCCACATTTTCCTTGAGGAAACCTAGAAGTATTTTCGGCACTTCGGAGACGGTCTTGAGATGTCAGTCTGCTGTCTTCCCGGTGTCCGCCTCGCTGAAATAAATCCTTCTTGTTTCACTACCACTCGTCTCCCTGTCTTTAGTTTCTGTCAGCCGGGAGAGGCCGAACCCAGTCTGTTTGGGGCCCCAGAGCCAATGCTCCTGCGCTCTTGGGCCCGGGCTACATTTACGGCTAGTTCTTCCTTCTAATCTGTGTGTTGCATTTGGTTATGTCACTTTTGCCTCTTTCCTCACTCTTCCTCTGTCTTTTGAGGCATACTACATTTACATTTATGAAATAGTCTTCAGCTTGCGTTTGTCTGCTGTTTGGGGGGCGGGGGGGGCAGGAACATCCCAAAAGGGAGGGGCCATCATAGCAGGAAGCACATCAAGTCAATTTGACTCATGATCAGTGATGCTAACTTCTAGTTAAGGTAGGACTCTCCACTGTGAAGTTAACATTTTTTCCCGTTGTAACTTACAAGTAATCTGTGGAAATTACTCAGTATTCCGGGGACTGTGGAAATAGCCCGGTCCCTGTCTGATGAGGATTCCTGCCTGGCCCTGCTATTTTTGCCAGTCATTCAAGGAAAGTGGAGCTGGCTGCCGCCCAGGGGCTGAGGCGCTGGAGATCACAGGGCCAGCTTGGACGGAGAAGGGAAGGCAAGCAGGGCAGGAAACGAAGCAGAGAGCCGCGAAGGCAGCCCGGACGCCGCGCTGGGCGCTGAGCTGCGGCTGACTGAAGTAGGAGTGGCAGGCACCCCGCACCCCATCAGTGCCCTTCAGGACCCCTTGGGGCTGCCGCAGCGGGGCTGGCCCTTCCCGCAAACAACACTCTGGAAAAGGACCAGTTTGCAGGAAGCAGAAAAACCACCCTTTCCCTCCCTATTCCCTGGTGGTCCCTGGTAATCCCCAAGGGTTTCCAAATGTCCCAGAAGCATTATTCCCAGAAAATTTCCAGGGGCCAGTGAATCTGAAGGGTTCCAGGTCTCTGGGCCCTGCCTGGCCCTCCCAGGCAGGCTCCACGCCTTGCAAATATTTGCTGTGCTGTTGTACACACCCGGGGCTGGCAGTCAAGGTGGAATGCGGGGTGCACAGCCACAGGACACACACAGCCCCGGACAAACTGGCCACAAGTCCTCTACGCCCAACCAAAAGCGCAGTCATTTCCTGTGGCTGCCGTAACAAACCGTGGAGCAACAAACACAGAGCAAAGGTGTCAGCACGAAGTGCACATTCTCTAGGGGGAATCTGTCCTCACCCTTTCCAGCTCCTGGTGGCTACAGGCATTCTGTGACCTCCTTGGCTGTATCTTCCAAATTCTGCCACTGTGGTCACATTGCCCCCCAGCGCCTCTCACAGAAAACTTGGATTTCAGGCAGGATCCTGCAGACACCCGGATAATCCAGGACGGTCTCATAGTAGATCCTTAACTTGACTACATCTACAAAGACGCTTTTTCCAAATCAGGTCACTTTCACAGGTTTTGGGGGTTAGCACATATCTTTTGGGGGGCCACCATTCAACCCACTACAGACGGTATCCACGTACTTTCTTTCATTCTGCACAAATGGTAATTTTCCAAATGTTTCTCTGAATGAATTCTACACTCATAGCTAGAATTCATTAAAATAGTTCGTAGGTGGCTTGGTTGGTTGAGCATCCTGCTCTTGGTTTCGGCTCAGGTCCTGGTCTCGAGGTCAAGGTTGTGGGATCAGGCCTGAGTGGGGCCCCAGTGCTCAGCCTGGAGTCTGCTTGTCCCTCTCTCTCCTCCCTCTCTCTCTGTTTCTCTCTTGCTCTCAAAAAACAAATAAATAAAATCTTTAAAAACAAAATAGGGGCGCCTGTGTGGCTCAGTCTGTTAAGCGTCTGCCTTCGGCTCAGGTCATGATCCCAGGGTCCTGGGATCAAGTCCCACATCAGGCTCCCTGCTCAGCAGGGAGTCTGCTTCTCCCTCTCCCACTCCCCCCTGCTGTGCTCTCTCTCTCTCTCTCTCTCTGTGTCAAATAAATAAAAATCTTAAAAAAAAAAAAAAAACCAAAATAAAATAGTCCCTCATGGCTCTTTTGGGTCTACCCAAGTATTTTTCTTCACGCGCATGGATACACACACACGCATGCACATACACACAAAAACATGTACACACAGAGATTTACACATTGTACACACATCCTTGTACAGAAATGTGCATCTAGGGGCGCCTGGGTGGCTCACATGGTTAAGCGTCTGCCTTCAGCTCAGGTCATGATCCCAGGATCCTGGGATCAAGCCCCACATCGGGCTCCTGGCTCAGCAGGGAGCCTGCTTCTCCCTCTCCCTCTGCCTCTCTCCCTGCTCATGCTCTCTCTCTCTGTGTAACTCTGTGTCTCAAATGAATAAATAAAATCTTTTTTAAAAAAAAGAAATGTGCATCTATACTGTACTCATTCAATACCCATTTATTGAGTGCCCACTGTATGCCAGGCCCTGTGGAACGCAGGAAACAGCAGTGAATAAGGCAGCAAGCCTGTGCCTTATTTACACACTGGTAAAATATTTACATGCACACAATGTGCAAACTACAAATGCAGAATACACAAGGCTTTTTACACTCCCAGGGCTCCCAGAAGGGCGAAATTCAGCAATTCTAGGCCATAGGCAGCAAGGGAATGTGAAGGCCTTGATGTAAATAAAGTCACCAGCGAAGTGGTTGAGACATTTGTTGAGTAGGGGTGAATCCCACCCCTGAAAGAGCAGATCGTTGCCTTGTTGTGGAGAGTCTTGCGCTTCGGGGCTGTGAGATAGAGGCGTCTGAACAGATGGGACCAGCTGGGCCTTAAATGGCCCGAGAAGTCCAGGATACATGCCGATACTGGCTTTGCGAGGACAAACAGCACTAGGCTGGATGGAGGGAAGGGAGACAGCCCACCGGAGGCACATGCAGGAAGCTCAGGGTCAGAACTGGCAACGATGTACGGAATAAGGTGAGATGATGAAGACAGTATCACGGCATTGTCTACCAATGCTGGTACTCACATGAGTATGATGAGTATGTCATGTGGCAGCTCAGCGAGGCTTACCTACAGACCCCAGAATTCCCTTTTTAGTGTGGTCCTAACTAGTGTGGGCTACAAGCAGTATTCTCGCATGAAGTCAGAGGATGGAAGGAAGGCAGCGGCCATTCGGTGGCATACACACAGTCTTTCCCAATGATTCGTGCAATTGTTGTCTATCCCCTCTGGATCTTCCTTCCTGAGTACCCGGGAACAAGCTTCCACCTGCATCTGTGGAGCTCCAGCCTGCTTGAGACCTTCCCTCCCACTGCCTGCCCTGCTGTGGACTTTGGATTTGCCTTGCCAGCCCCCACAATTGCATAAGCCAGTCCCTTATGAAATAAAACATTTTTAGAAAGCGAAAAAAATGTATATATGGGCTAAACACTAAGACACCAAGATTTTTATAAACTGTCAGGAATTCAAATATCTTTTTAAAGAATCAAACTACATATTGAAATACATTTCAAAATACGAAAGTTTATAATATCATAAAATATCAAACAAAATATCAACATGAATTATAGATTATAATTCTGTAACTCGTTAACAAATTCATTTAATGAAAACTAAGTATCACTTAAAAATAATCAGCTTGGCACAATAGTCAAAATAGAAGTTTAATCATGAAACACTGATCATGAAATAACATTATTTGATTTTCTAAATCAAAGCAATTGTAAAATATAAAGAGTGTCTGCAAAGAAATGGAAAGACATTCCTTGCTCATGGATTGGAAGAACAAATATTGTTAAAATGGTGATACTCCCCAAAGCAGTCTACACATTTAATGCAATCCCTACCAAAATACCAACAGCAGTTTTCACAGAACTAGAACAAACAATCCTAAAATTTGCATGAAACCACAAAAGACCCAGAATAGCCAAAGCAATCTTGAAAAAGAAAAACAAAGCTGGAGGCATCACAATTCTGGACATCAACTTATATTACAAAGCTGTAGTAATCAAAGGAGTATGGTACTGGCACAAAAATAGACACACAGATCAATAGAACAGGACAGAAAATCCAGAAATAAACCCACAATTTTATGGTCAATTGATCTTCCACAAAGCAGCAAAGAGTATGCGATGGGAAAAAGAATGTCTCTTCAACAAATGGTGCGGGGAAAACCAGACAGGAACATGAAAAAGAATGAAACTGGACCACTTTCTTTCTTTCTTTTTTTTTTAAGATTTTATTTATTTATTTTACAGAGACAGAAACAGCGAGAGCAGGAACACAAGCAGGGGGAGTGGGAGAGGGAGAAGCAGTCTTCCTGGCCGAGCAGGGAGCCTGATGCGGGGCTCGATCCCAGGACCTTGGGATCATGACCTGAGTCAAAGGCAGACGCTTAACAACTGAGCCATCCAGGCGCCCAGAACTGGACCACTTTCTTATACCATACACAAAAATAAATTCAAAATGGAGTAAAGACCTAAATGTAAAACTTGAAACCATAAAAATCCTACAAAAGAGCACAGGCAAAAATTTCCTTGACATCAGCCATAGCAACATCCCTCTAGATAGGTCTCCTGAGGCAAGGGAAACAAAAGCAAAAATAAACTATTGGGACTGGATCAAAATTAAAAGCTTCTGCACAGTGAGGGAAACAGTCAATAAAACTAAAAGGCACCATACGGAATGGGAGAAGATATTTGCAAATGACATATTCAATAAAGGGTTATGATCCAAGATCTATAAATAATTTATACAACTCAATTCTCTAAAACCAAATAATCCAATTAAAAAATGGGTAAAAGACATGGACATACATTTCTCCAAAGAAGACATACAGATGGCCAACAGACACATGAAAAGATGCTCAACATCACTCATCATCAGGGAAATGCAAATCAAAACTACAATGAGATACCACCTCACACCTGTCAGAATGGCTAAAATCAACAACACAAAAAACAACAGGTGTTGGTGAGGATGCAGAGAAAGGGGAACCCTCTTATACTGTTGGTGGGAATGCAAACTGGTGCAGCCACTCTGGAAAAGAGTATGGAGGTTTCTCAAAAAGTTAAAAATAGAACTATCCTATGACTGAGCAATCGCACTACTGGGAATTTACCCAAAGGATACAAAAACACTAATTCAAAGGGATACATGAACCCTGATGTTCATAGCAGCATTATTTACAATAGCTACGATATGGAAGCAGCCCATGTATCCATCAGTTGATGAATGAAGAAGATGCTGTATATACATACAATGGAATATTATTCAACCATAAAAAAGTGAAACTTTGCCATTTGCAATGACATGGATGGAGCTACAGAGTATTATGCTAAGAGAAGTAAGTCAGTCAGAGAAAGACAAATACCATATGATTTCACTTATATGTGGAACTTAAGAAACAAAACAAATGAGCAAAGGAAAAAAAAGGAGAGAGGCAGGCAAACCAAGAAACAGACTCTCAACTATAGAGAACAAACTGTAGGTTACCAGAGGGGATGGGGTTGGGGGATGGGTAAAATAAGTGATGTGGATTAAGGAGTGTACTTGTGATGAGCATTGGGTGATTAAAATAGAAACTTAAAAATAAATAAATAAATAAATGTATATATATTATAAAAAATATAAACAGTATCTGGAGTTATGAGATAATTTTTTGTGCAAATATTTCCAGCTGCTGAAAAATTCCTTCTGACCCTTCACTACTTGGGAGAAGGTGAGGAGATAAACCCAAATATTTTTCTGTTGTTAAAAAAACGAAATCCGGTAAAGAAGATGTGGTATATATATACAATGGAATATTATGCAGCCATCAAAAGGAATGAGATCTTGCCATTTGCAACGACGTGGATGGAACTGGAGGGTATTATGCTGAGCGAAATAAGTCAAACAGTGAAAGACATGTATCATATGACCTCACTGATACGAGGAATTCTTAATCTCAGGAAACAAACTGAGGGTTGCTGGAGTGGGGGGTGGGGTGGGAGGGATGGGGTGACTGGGTGATAGACACTGGGGAGGGTATGTGCTCTGGTAAGCGCTGTGAATTGTGCAAGACTGCTGAATCTCAGATCTGTACCTCTGAAACAAATAATGCAATATATGTTAAGAAAAAAAAAAAGAAGAAGGTAGCAGGAGGGGAAGGATGAAGGGGGGGATATCGGAGGGGTAGACGAACCATGAGAGACGATGGACTCTGAAAAACAAACTGAGGGTTCTAGAGGGGAGGAGGGTGGGAGTTGGGTTAGCCTGGTGATGGGTATTGAGGAGGGCACGTTCTGCATGGAGCACTGGGTGTTATGCACAAACAATGAATCGTGGAACACTACATCTAAAATTAATGAAGTAATGTATGGGGATTAACATAACAATAAAAAAATTAAAAAAATTTTAAAAATTAAAAAATTTTTAAAAATAAAATAGAAAATAAAAATAAAATAAATTTAAATAAATTTAAAAAATTAAAAAAAAAACAAAACGAAATCCGGGATGCCTGGGTGGTTCAGTTGGTTAAGCATCTGCCTTCAGCTTAGGTCATGATCCCAGTGTCCTGGCATTGAGTCCCATATCAGGCTCCTTGCTCAGTGGGCAGCCTGCTTCTCCCTCTGCCTGCCACTCTCCCTGCTTGTGCTTGCTGTCTGTCTGTCTTTCTCTCTGTCTGACAAATAAATAAAATCTTTTAAAAAAAACAAACAAAATCCAACTGAGTAAATTGTAAAGATCTCATTGGCTTTATACAATGATTGATGAATTGACCAACAGACACAGAGTCAAAATGAAAGACTTTTATAGACAGAAGAGAACAGGAACAAGGAAGTTATACTAGCAAAAAGCAGACTGGCTGTGGCAAGGTCACTTTCCTTTAGGGGATGGCAGGGGACTATCACGCAAATTACTCACTAATATTGACCAGGTTAATTTCTCACTGATTTAATATTCCATTTCTGGAGAAGCCAAAACTGTGATTAAGTTAAGTCTTGGTTTGGTGACGTGGGACTTAAAATAAGTGATTCCATTTGGAGCACGGTGTTTTGTTTTTAACAATTCCCCCTTTTGATCAGACTCTCAGCCTGAGAGAAGTGATAAAAATTTAAGGCATTAGCATTATTCCCAGCTACCACTCTGAAGCTACTTATTCTCTCTGTGGTATTCATTGGTCACAGCATCTGGTTCACATTCTTTAAGTCAGTCATTCTCTTTGTTCCTTTTCTGATGTTGTAGTCTTAGCGAGATCATTTGCTTGGTGGTTACCAGCTGTGAACATGCATTTAAGGTTTTTGAGAGAATACAGTATGTCCAGGACACAATTGTGATTATTATAAACAGAATAATTCCCAGTATCTGAAGTGCACTTCAGAGCTGTGGTCCCCAAGGCCCAAATAAAAATCAAATAAGTCAAAAAAAGATGTTGAAAGAGTCACTTTTGTAAGCTACGTGGATTATTCAATTATTTTATGTAGCTTCTGGCTTCCCCAAAAGTGTTAATCTTGGAGTTGGCCATAGCTCAGACATCTTGCTCAGCTAAAAGGTAATCAAAGGCCATCCTATTATCAAAAACAACTTCAGCCAAAGAATCTAGGGAATTTTGTTGGGCAGCTACTGCTTTAGCAGCAATTCTGCAGTATCTTCAAGAGAGAGGTTCTTGATCATAGCATCGTTTGCAGTTACTCCTAACTAGGGGAATAAGGATCTGCCAAAGGAAGTGACTTTGAATCATGAATGCCTCTTGGTAATTCCTGGGTCTGTGGTCGGGACAAGAAAGGTGACAGCCACAAAGACCAGTAAAATATAAGGATCCGTAGACCACACAAGCAGTTTTATTTTGGTTACTTTTGCCTTGTGTCCCTTTCTTTGTAAGAGCCTGGATGCAAGGTTCTCAGGTTTGGGGTTAGTAACCAGAGACAGGAAATAGACCCCCAGGGTTAGGAAACCTAGTATGATAGAGAGGAAGCTGAGTTTGTTGTAGAGAAACTGAGGCATTGGAAATCAGGGAGAAGTCTGTGATGGGCAGAACCACAGAATCATCAGAACCATGGCAAATCCAACAGACATTTGAAGTTGGATTACCTCCCTTTGCAAGGCCTGAAATATGTAAACAATGGTATTTTCTTCCCCGGCCAGAGCAAGGCAAAAGGTGAACAAAAAAGTCACAGGACCTTCATGGTGTAAGAATTAGAAAAAGGATGGTCAGATAGGAAAAGAGAAATGGAAAAAAATGTTCTTGATCTGATGTCTGGGAAAGAAGCAGTCTACCTCAATGTCAGCTACTTCTTTTCCTAGTCAATTTGATTTTGAGGTCTCCAGCATTTGTATAGGACCAGATGTCAGTTGGAGCCTTCTTCATTTGTGAAATATGCACCCAAGGTTCAACACCTTGTAATCTGGCATTGGTGTTATAAATTGTTCTCAGTACAGTCCTTTCCATGACTCACTTTTACAAAAGCATTGGAGTAAAACAATAATTGTCTGTAAATGACAAAAGACTTTAAAATACCTGTTGCTAAAGATCTGATGAGAGTTCACTACTGACCAGAAAATTTGGTTATTTCTGTGACACGCAACATTTTAAGATAACTAGAATTATGACTAATAACATTATACCAGGACATACAAGATTTCTAGAAATTTCATACAATTTCTGGAACACTTACATTAACAGAAGCATTACTTCTAACTTGACAATGCTTCCCATGTAATTTAATATATCAAATAAGCCTAATTAGTTTAATATCTCTCTTTTCATATGGAAAGAGAACAAATCTTTGAAGATATTCCTGGGATCCACTGGAAATCCCGAAGTTAGGTGGAGGTTGAAAAAAGATGATTTAGAATTTGATTTTGGGAAGTTATTTAAAAAATATCAAAAGACTTTGGGCACTTTACTAAAAAGGATCACAGAGCATTATGAAACAATACTTAATTATGCATTTAGCCAAACTGACAATAAAAAATTTCAAAGGCAAATACAGAAGGTTACACAGTTCTGAGCAAAACTTTGCCCTTTCAATATTAAGACTAGGTTTACTTAAGTAATCAAAGACATGTTGATAAAGATAACACAAAGCACAGGAAATTATTTTGATAAAACATAAAATCTTCGCTTTCTAGGCAAATTGCTTAAAAGGTAAAAAAACAAAAAACAAACAAACAAAAAAACCCCCAAAAACCTTTGTTTAAATTTCTTATTAAGAGATTAAGAACAAATCAATAATTTAAGAAAAACATTGCCTTCTTAACAGATTGAAAACTAAATTCTAATTTTGTACCAGTGAACTTTTGATATTAAAATTAATTAAATTTTAAAAATTTAATTAAATTCATTTCAATCTTAGCCAGCTTGGTCACACATAAAATTCCTTTCTGAAATCCCTTTTCCACAAACCTTCTACAACTTTCCATGTCTATTTAGTTTGTCCTTTGTTCTCTTTCCCATTCTAAAACAATTAGCTTTACTTTAGGACAAAATTACTTTCTTTTCCATCAACAAAAATGTATCTCCATTCCTCATACTTTCCTTAGTGAAAACACACATTCTATTTTCCTTGTATACAGAGATGTTTCCCTTATTATTTTTGTTAGTTTTAATTAACATATTAGAATTTTTAACCCATAAAAACTTTAATTTCTAGTGAAAATTAAGAATTAAACGATTGTCCATTACTGGCAAATTTATAAACACATTTCATAATTTCTAGAAGCATATGCTTGTTTATAGTAGATTTTCCAATGTGGCACAAACATGTTTACTAATAGACACATATATCTTTAGTTCCTCTGTAAAAGGAACCCCAAAGTAAGTAGACCTATGTTCAGTAATTAATGTTTTATTATTTTATCTTATTTGGAAGTGTTCTAGATATTCAGTGACTATCCATCATTTAAATTAACTTAGCAAAACTCTAAAGTTTCAAGTTACCAAAAAGATTTGGGGAAACTATTTAAGTAGACATATCATAAAACATAACTATTGCTGAAAAGTTCACTTAAAAACTCTTATCTCATTTACATCTATCTAAATCACTTGCTCCCACAATTATGCTTAGACCATCCATGGAGACTTCACGAGACACTAGACAAAGTTAGCCATCATCCTAAGCTTTTTTTCTTGCTGACAATCTCTTTAACAGGGATAACATGAGCTTATTTGTCATTTAGTAAACTTGGGTAAAATAAATGTGTTATACTTAATGCTGAAAACTCAAAGGATATGCCTATTTTAATTAAACCAACGAACTTAAACCAGTTTTTATTTATTAAAGATTTATCCTAGATCACATGAACTGGAAAAACATTTGGGCTAGTTTTTATATTTCTCAGAGTATACTTAATTTATATAGTGCTTGTTCATTTTTAAGCCAATTAAATAGAGCTCTTTACAAATTACTTTTAGCAACACCATGTGGAGGTAGAAATATATCACACATCTATAAACATACATACATAGACATACATAAACAGACATCCACAGAAATCTTAAAGCTTTTGTTTTAAAAATTTCAGTCAAGAAATCAGTATGGTAATGCAAAACTCACTAGTTTATAAAAGAACAGATGAATCTAAATTATGTTTCTGCAACAGGTATTGGCGAGGATGCAGAGAAAGGGGAACCCTCCTACACTGTTGGTGGGAATGCAAACTGGTGCAGCTACTCTGGAAAACAGTAAGGAGTTTCCTCAAAAAGATAAAAATATTTTAAATACTTAAAAATAGAACTACCCTACAATTCAGCAATTGCACTACTAGGTATTTACCCAAAGAATACAAAAATACTAATTCAAAGGGATACATGCACCCCAATGTTTATAGCAGCAATGTCCACAATAGCCAAATTACAGAAATAGCTCAAGTGTCCACCAACTGATGAATGGATAAAGATGTGTGTGTGTGTGTGTGTCTTTGTGTGTGTATGTGTATATATATATATGTATATATGTATATATATGTGTGTGTATACATGTATATACATAATGAAATATTATTCAGCCATAGAAAGAATGAAATCTTGCCATTTGCACAACATGGATGGAACTAGGGTATTATGCTAAGTGAAATAAGTCAGTCAGAAAAAGACAAATACCATATGATTTTACTCATATGTGGAATTTAAGAAACAAAACAAATTGGGGCACCTGGGTGGCTCAGTTGGTTAAGCATCCAACTCTTGATTTCAGCTCAGGTCATGATCTCAGGGTGGTGAGATTGAGCATAGGGCTCTGTGCTGGTGTGGAGCCTGCTTGGGATTCTCTCTCTCTCCCTCTCCCTCTGCCCCTTCCCCCCCCCATCATGCACACACTCTCTCTAAGGAAGAAAGAAAAGAAAGAGAAAGAAAGAAAGGAAGGAAGGAAGAAAAAAGAAAGGAAGGAAGGAAGAGAAAGAAAGAAAGAAAGAAAGAAAACAAGTGAGCAAAGGGAAAAGAGAGAGCGGCAAACCAAGTAACAGACTCTTGACTACAGAGAACCAACTGATGGTTACCAGAGGGGAGGTGGGTGGGGGGATGGGTTAAATAAGTGATGGGGATTAAGGGGTGCACTTGCTGTGATGAGCACCAGGTACTGTATGGAAGTGTTGAATCACTATATTGTACACCTGAAACTAATATTACACTGTACATTAACTAACTGGAATTTAAATAAAAACCTTAATAAAACCCCAAATTATGTTTCTGGCCATTGAAATAAGGTTACCTGCTCAGATGGCTTAGATTATTTACTAATACTTGTGGAGAAGATATTTAATATTCTTCATTCGCCAAGTTTCCAAATATCCTTTCCTTGTTTTTTCCTTCTGATAAGAACTACCTCCCTAATGTTTGCTTTTCAAAGACATGGCCCTCAGTTCCTAGAGAAGACCAAGTAGAACATTTACATCTCAAAGACACAAAGAAAGAATGCAAGTCCTTCTAAGGAGGACTTTTGTTTCCTAAAGTCAGAATTTTTACAATACCTACAAACCTTTTTTTTTTTTTTTTTTAAACCTACAAGCCTTTTGAGATGGATGGGAGAGGTTTGGGGATTGGTAAAAAGAATAGATAGACTTTGAATTGCTTCTAGACCTGCATTTCTGTTCTTATAAAGACTCAGTTTATAAGATGAGAACAGTTGTTTTTGTTTTGTTTTAAGATTTTATTTATTTTTTTGAGAGATGAGCAAGAGAGAGAGCACAAACAGGGGGAGGGGAGGAGGGAGAGGGAGAAACAGACTCCCTGCTGAGCAGGGAGCCCGATGCAGGGCTCTATCACAGGACCCTGGGATCATGATCTGAGCCGAAGGCAGATGCTTAACTGAGACACCTGGGCACCCCGAGAATAGTTGTCTTTAATTCCTCAAAGAATTCAGTTGCAACCTAAATGACTTCAGTCATTTTAACAGTGTAAATCCTTCATCATATTAAAACATAGCAGTATACAGGGATACTGAAACACCAGGATACTGATAATCACTGCTTCACTCACCAACAATATTGTGATATAATAAGAAATGCATATTTGGTCTTTTTATCCCAGGGAACCTGGCACAGAGCTCCTAAAACCCTTGTCATTTCCTGAATGATAAGGGTGAAAGGAGCATCTTTCGTTATTCATCATAAGCTCCTTTCAACCATGCTTGAATTTGTTTTTTTTTAATTTTTAAAACTTAAAATTTAAAATTTATTTTATTACGTTATGTTAGTCACCATACAGTACATCATTAGTTTTTGATGTGGTGTTCCATGATTCATTGTTTGCGTGTAACACCAAGTGCTCCATGCAATACGTGCCCTCCTTAATACCCATCACTGGGCTAACCCATCTCCCCACCCCCTTCCCCTCTAAAACCCTCAGTTTGTTTCTTGGAGTCCACAGTCTCTAGTGGTTCATCTCCCCCTCTGATTGCCACCCCCTTCATTTTTCCCTTCCTTCTCCTAATGTCCTCCATGCTATTCCTTATGTTCCACAAATAAGTGAAACCATATGATAATTGGCTTTCTCTGCTTGACTTATTTCACTTAGCATAATCTCCTCCAGTCCCATCCATGTTGATGCAAAAGTTGGGTATTCATCCTTTCTGATGGCTGAGTAATATTCCATTGTATATACGGACCACATCTTCTTTATCCATTCATCTCTTGAAGGGCATCTCGGCTCTTTCCACAGTGTGGCTATTGCAGACATTGCTGCCATGAACATTGGGGTGCATATGGCCCTTCTTTTCACTACATCTGTGTCTTTGGGGTAAATACCCAGGAGTGTAATTGCTGGGTCATAGCGTAGCTCTATTTTTAATTTTTTGAGGAACCTCCACACTGTTTTCCAAAGTGGCTGTACCAACTTGCATTCCCACCAACAGTGTAAGAGGGTTCCCCTTTCTCCACAACCTCTCCAACATTTGTTGTTTCTTGCCTTGTCCATTGTTGCCATTCTAACTGGTGTAAGGTGGTATCTCAATGTGGTTTTGTTTTGTTTTTTAAGATTTTATTTATTTATTTGACAGAGAGAGAGAGAGAGCACAAGCAGGGGGAGCAACAGAAGGAGAGAGAGAAGCAGGCTCTCCGCTGAGCAGGGACCCCGATGTGGGACTCGATCCCAGGACCCCGGGATCATGACCCGAGCCAAAGGCAGATGCTTAACGACTGAGCCACCCAGGTGCTCTCAGTGTGGTTTTGATTTGAATTTCCGTGATGGCTAATGATGATGATATTTTTCTCATGTGTCTGTTAGCCATTTGTATGTCTCCTTTTGAGAAGTGTCTGTTCATGTCTTCTGCCCATTTTTTGATGTGATGATTTGTTTTTTGGGTGTTGAGTTTGAGAAGTTCTTTATAGATCTTGGGTATCAGCCCTTTGTCTGTAGTGTCATTTGCAAAAATCTTCTCCCATTCCGTGGGTTGCCTCTTTGCTTTGTTGACTGTTTCCTTTGCTGTGCCGAAGCTTTTTATTGAATTTATGTTAATGAGTCCCTAGGTAACTTCAGATTGGGGGAACCAACCATGTTATCAGAGGGTCACATCCCAACCTCTGGGGAGGGGACATCGGTGGAGATTGAATTAATCACCAATGGCCAGTGATTTAATCAATCATGTTTATATAACAGAATCTCCAGAGAACCCAAAACAAAGGGGTTTGGAGAGCATACAGATTGGTGAACACATCCATGTGCCAGAAGGGTGGCATGTCCCAGAAGCTTGGGAACCTTCCAGATCTCACACTATGTATGTCTTCATCTGGCTGTTCAATTTGTACACTTTATAATATCTTTTATGAGTAAAATATTTGCCTGAGTTCTGTGAGCCATTCTAGCAAATTATTGATCCTGAGCAGGGTTTGTGGGAACCCCTGATCTATAGCCAGTTTATCAGAAGTATAGGAGGCTCAGACTTGCAAGTGGTATCTGAAATGGGAGGCAGTTTTTTGGGACTGAGCCCTTAATCTGTGGGGTCTGCACTAACTCCAGGTAGTTAGTTTCAGATTTGATTTGAATTGCAGGACGCCCAATTGTTGTCTGCAGAGAATTAGAGAATTGTTTGCTGTGGAAAACCCACACACTTGGTGTTAGAAGTGTTATAAGTAGAGAATTAATTTTCCTTTAAGTAGGGTGACACATAACATGTTTTCAATAAATGTTTCTTGAATAAATCCATAATATTTTAGGCAATTAGTCCATCCATCCTGAAATAGACCTAAATCTGATGATTGAGTTTCCTTGCTCTGGCAGTGAACTGAGAGCTGCTATATGGTCAAATGGGCATTTATTGAGTGAAACCGTGTGTAGCATTTTGTGAGTTTTTCTCTCGAACTTTTTTTTAAATCACATTTTGAGTGAATAGGAAGTGGATCATCCAGTACAGACCAGAGCTTTCAGTACAGGTCAGTATCTTGGCTATTCTTGGCTTTTTGCACTTTCATATAAATTTAGAATCAGCTTGTCAAGATCTATTAAGATACATGTTGAAATTTTAGTAAGAATTATGTGTAATCTACAAATCAACTTGAGGAGAATTAACCTTTATAATATTGAGTTTTTTTTCCTTTTTTTTTTTTTTTTTAAAGTAGGTTCCACGCTGGGCTTGAGATCACCCTGAGATCAAGACCTGAGCTGAGATCAACATTCGGATGCTTGACTGATTGGGCCACCCAGGCACTGCAGTATTGAGTTTCCTAATCCAGGAACATGGTATATTTCTCAAGACTCATACATAGATAAATGACTGCAAAAAAGGATATCAAAATGGTGGGATTGTTGGTTCAGTGGACACCCATGGGAATGACTGGCTGGTACTATCTACCTTCTCGTTGCTGCCCTTTCCCCTTTCTTTCTACTTTCAGGCTGCCCAATTATTATGTGACCTCTCCCCTGCCCACAGCTGATTGGTTCAGGGTAAGCCACCTGCCCTAAGCTGATCTAATGAGACTTCTCGTGGATTTTTGGACCACAGACTTAAAAAAGAGTTGAAATAGGCTTTCTTTTCTGTCTGACGTTGTAAAAACATAAAATTTAGGAGCTCGCTGCAACCGTGTTTCAGATCATGTAGACTGGAGGATTGGAAGCAGATTCATTGTTGAGAAAAGAGTGAAGCTTAGAGAGGTACAGAGACGCTACAGGCTGGTGGTACTTGAGTCTCTGACTCCGTGTCGCTCTTGAAGCCCAACTGCATTCATGCTTATGAGTTCCAAGAGTCCACTGTTCCTCATAATAAATCCATCTTTAGGCTTAAACTAGTTTGAGTTGGGTTTCTATCACTTGCAACCAAGAGTCCAACTAATGGAGTTGAGTAGACTTAAAATAGGTATTCTCAAAGAGATTTCAGGTGAGCCAGACTGGGCACCTGGCTTTAACAGGCTCCCAGTTTGGATTGCACTCCACTCCCTCTGGTGCTCTTAGAAAGAGCCTTCTCTAACAGAGGCCAGCCGCGAGCAGACAATCTTTGTTCCTTTGTTTCTCTGTGGGAATTTTACTGCCTCTGCTCGGGATAGATAATCAGAAGTGGTCTCTCTTATCCTTTTTTATGCAGGATTTATCTAAAGTAAGCACTTGTCTTGTTTTTATGTTTGGATGCCAAACTTTGGTTAGAATAATTACCATGTTTATCCTTAAGATCATCCATATGATCATTCTAGGGTTGTTATAGGTCAAACAGGCAAGTGTTACATGTCAAGATGTTAAGAGTGTCCCAAAATGGGCACCTGGGTGGCTCAGTTGGTTGAGCAACTGCCTTCGGCTCAGGTCATGATCCTGGAGTCCCGGGATCGAGTCCCGCATCGGGCTCCCTGCTCAGCAGGGAGCCTGCTTCTCCCTCTGACCCTCCCCCCCTCTCATGTGCTCTCTCTCTCATTCTCTCTCTCAAATAAATAAATAAAATCTTTAAAAAAAAAAAAAAGAGTGTCCCAAAATAAGATGGAAGCACCAGATAGGACTTCAAAGAAATACTAAAAATCTGCACCACTGTTACCTCTCATGATAATGACCCTATAAACCATGAAGCAGAGGGTAACATTCTGAATTTTGAGGACATTAAAGGGAGGAATTTTGGATACTGTGATATAGGGAGAAGGCATGTCCTATATATACACAGATGGTTCTCAACTTTGCTTAGGTCAAATCTTGAACAGTCTATGCTTTTATACACTTAATGCACTATGCACAGACAGACCCAACACATTTTTCAAGGCCAAATGTGAACTTTAATATCTCAGCCAACTCAGGATGATTTCAACTCATGAGGGTGTTGTGTAGTTGCCAACAATCCCACTTCAGCATCATCAATTGTCGTCAGTATCAGTATAGCAACTGATGTCATTATTTAAATATTTAGTTGAACAGGAAATATATAAAGGAAGGTTCTGATTGGTGATGAAAAACAAAGGTCTCATAAACTTAGTACAGTTGAAACAAAAGTGGGAATGGTTAGGTGGGCTAAAATTGGGAAATCTTTAGCTTCAAGTCAGTCATCACACTGAAACTGGTTAATTGTGTGTTTATTTGTGAAGGGAAAAAAGATCAATTTATATAGGGTAATAGAAGACCCTGTAGACTCTGGAAGAGTGCTTGCCAGGGCCTGAAATGTTCTATGGCCTGCTTCCATGGCCCTGAGAAGCATAATGAAGCCAATCAAGTTTCCCAAGATTCTCCAAGGCAGCCTGTTCTTGGCATTTCCTTTGTTACCCTAACAACTCCAAGAAGGTTCTGGCCACTAAACTTTAACAGGATTTTAAAAGTTTTAGTACATTCTAAACTTTCTAATTCAAGGTTACATAACTTTGTAATAGAAACATCTCTACAACTATCTGTCTGTATCTAGATGATGATATCTCTATCCAGATGTAGATAGATAGATGATAGATAGATAAATAGATAGATAGATAGATAGATAGATAGATACTCTATAGGATTTTTATAGAACATTCTAGTCAATGGTGTCTGTGTCTGGTTCTCCAGGAAAAAAAGGATCCAGACCTCAAGAACTGAGGATAGGGACTCTAGAATTTCTGAACTGATGAGTTAAAATAGCTTAGGAATGTGCTGTCTGTTGGGGAATAGCCACATGAGGACACATTTTAATCGTTAGTGCTGATGCAGGCCAGATTGCTTTCCAAGAAACCCTGCCCTGTCACTTTTTCCAGCCATTCTTGTCTGAGGACAGAAGACGTTAAGCAAGCCTGGGTATTCCTGGAAGGAAAGCTATGCCTGAGCTTGGTGGCCAAAGTTTCAGCAGGGGTGTCTGCAGTGCAGGGTGTGATGACAGAAAGAGCAGCTCCCTGGATCCTCTAGGCAAGAGAGAGGAATTCAGCAACCGAGCACTTCCAGAGATCACACTCCTCCAGGTTTGGAGACCACAGAAAAAAAATCCACTTCCAAAATCCAAATATGACCCCATTTCCCCTGTGCTTCTGAAACATGGCCAGGGCTCACTTCTTATCCAATTACTTTATCTCAAGAAATTTTGCAGTTTGAATAACTGATTTGGTATGATGCAGCTAAGTACTCAGGACTATTAGAAGATCTTAACTGGGAACACATCACCTGGAGAGACATTTCAAAATTCATAGACCCTGAATCCCCATTCTGAACCCACTGAATCAGAAAATCTGGGGCCTAAACCCATGTAGTTTGAGAAAGGTCATGGAGATTCTAATGCAAGCACCAAGTTAAGGGCCATGCAAAAGAACACGGTGCCAGTAAGGCTAGGCCATCGCCTTGAGATTTTTTTCTTTTTATGGTAAAAATTTCTATTTCATCTAAGTCACCAGAATACATTAGAAGCTATGTTCTACAGGGTGTGCTAAACCAGACTTCTCATGTAGATGAACGTACAAATCACATCTTGTTAAAGGGCAGATTCTGATTCCACAGGTCTAGAGTGGGCCTGACAATTTGCCTTTCTAACAAGTTCCCAGATGATGCTTATGCTGCTGGTCCATGCTTTGAGTAGCAAGGGCCTAGGTCAGTGATTCTTAACCTGGGGCAACTTTGTCACCACCATCTTGAGGGGACATTTGGTGATAAGAAATGCCTAGACAGGGCACCTGGGTGGCTCAGTTGGTTAGGCGACTGCCTTCGGCTCGGGTCATGATTCTGGAGTCCCGGGATCGAGTCCCATATCGGGCTCTCTGCTCAGCGGGAAGCCTGCTTCTCTCTCTCCCACTCCCCCTGCTTGTGTTCCCTCTCTCACGGTCTCTCTCTGTGTCAAATAAATAAAATCTTTAAAAAAAAAGTTAATGTTATTTATCATTAAATGGATTAACAAGGGCGCCTGGGTGGCTCAGTTGGTTAGGCGACTGCCTTCGGCTCAGGTCATGATTCTGGAGTCCCGGGATCGAGTCCCGCATCGGGCTCCCTGCTCTGCGGGGAGTCTGCTTCTCCCTCTGACCCTCCCCCCTCTCATGCTCTCTCTCTCTCTCTCTATCTCATTCTCTCAAATAAATAAATAAAAAATCTTAAAAAAAAAAAAAAAGAAATGCCTAGACATATTTTTGGTTGTCAGCTGGGGAAGAGGAATGTGTTAATGATCTAGCTGGTAGATATATGGCTAAACATCCTATAGCGCACAGGAAAGCTCCCACAACAAAGACTATCCAATCCAAAATGTCTGTGGCTCTACGGTTGAAAAATGCTGGACTGGGCGCCTGGGTGGCTCAGATGGTTAAGCGTCTGCCTTTGGCTCAGGTCATGATCCCAGGGTCCTGGAATCGAGTCCCACGTCGGGCTCCCGGCTCAGCGGGGAGCCTGCTTCTCCCTCTGACCCTCTCCCCTCTCATGCTGTTTCTCTCTCACTCGCTCTCTAAAAAATAAATAAAATCGGGTGCCTGGGTGGCTCAGTTGGTTAGGCAACTGCCTTCGGCTCGGGTCATGATCCTGGAGTCCCGGGTTCGAGTCCCGCATCGGGCTCCCTGCTCGGCGGGGAGTCTGCTTCTCCCTCTGACCCTCCCCGCTCTCATGTGCTCTCTCTCTCTCTCTCATTCTCTCTCTTTCAAATAAATAAATAAAATAAAATCTTTAAAATAAATAAATAAATAAATAAATAAATAAATAAATAAATAAAATCTTTAAAAAAAAAAAAGAAAGAAAAATGCTGGACTAGACCAAATGCAAAATGTATAAGGTTTCTGAAAAGTACTTACTTCTTGCCCCAATGTTGGCAATTAGATTTAAGAAGAGAATTTTTTTGAAAAGAATTTTATAGAAGATGTGCATTTGCCCTACACCCAGTGACTGAGGAGTTCCACAGAGAATTCCCCAAAGTACCCAAGCATCAAAGAGCTAGCTCTAAATATTTAACAAATCTGAAACCAGCTCACAGCAGTAGCACTCAAACAAGAATGTTCCTGGGGGCGCCTGGGTGGCTCAGTTGGTTAGGCGACTGCCTTCGGCTCGGGTCATGATCCTGGAGTCCCGGGATCGAGTCCCGCATCGGGCTCCCTGCTCGGCAGGGAATCTGCTTCTCCCTCTGACCCTCCTCCCTCTCATGCTCTCTGTCTCTCATTCTCTCTCTCTCAAATAAATAAATAAAATCTTAAAAAAAAAAAAAAAAAAAAGAATGTTCCTGTTACCCTTTCCTGTCTTCCTTTACTGTATTCCAACCCCAACTGTTCACAAGTTAGCTACCCACAGTACGTTCCCCAATTTCAGATCACAGTTCCAGATCACAGTCTTCACCCGTCTGAGAATCCTCTTACCTCGCCTTCCTTCCCATTAGGTTTTTAAGTCCTCATTGAGACACTCCTCCCTTGACCATCCTCACCTGGAGTGATCTGGCCCTTTCTGGTTTTCCTTGATTTGCTGTCACAGACTATATTAATGCCCCTATCATCATAGCTCTTCTTTTTTTAAAGATTTTATTTATTTGTTTGAGAGAGAGAGAGAGAGTGCAAGCACCAGAGAGCATGAGTGGTGGCTGGGGGTGGGGGTGGGGTATAAGGAGAGGGAGAAGCAGACTCCCCTCTGAGCAGGGAGCCCAATGCAGGGCTTGATCCCAGGACCCTGGGATCATGACCTGAGCCAGGTCTGAAGGCAGACACTTAACCGACCGAGCCACCCAGGTGCCCCTCATAGCTCTTCTTTTTAAGAACAGCTTTATTGAGATAAAATTCATATAGTATACAATTCACCCATACTACTCAATGGTTTTTAGTATATTCAGAGAGATGTGCAACTATCACTAACAATATTGTGATTTATAAGAAATATATATTTGGTCATTTAGATGACCAAAATATTTTTCTCAT
This sequence comes from Neomonachus schauinslandi, assembly GCF_002201575.2. Lineage (NCBI taxonomy): Eukaryota > Metazoa > Chordata > Mammalia > Carnivora > Phocidae > Neomonachus > Neomonachus schauinslandi. Next base: position 161,316,472 of record NC_058407.1, on the reverse strand, counting down.
ATATATTTGGTTTTTACTTTTCCAAAAAAGACATCCAGATGACTAACAGACACATGAAAAGATGCTCAACATCACTCATCATCAGGGAACTACAAATCAAAACCATGATGAGATACCATCTCACACCTGTCAGCATGGCTAAAATTAACAACATAAGAAACAACAGGTGTTGGCAAGGATGTGGAGAAAGTGGAACCTTCTTGCACTGTTGGTGGGAATGCAGATTGGTGTGGCCACTCTGGAGAACAGTATGGAGGTTCCTCACAAAGTTAAAAATAGAACTACCCTATGATCTAACAATTGCACTACTAGGTATTCACTCCAAGGATACAAAAATACAGATTTGAAGGGGTACATGCACCCCAATGTTTACAGCAGCACTATCAACAACAGCCAAACTATGGAGAGAGCCCAAATGTCCATCAACTGATGAATGGATAAAGAAGAAGTGGTGTGTATATATACAGTGGAATATTACTCAGCCATCAAAAAGAATGAAACCCTGCCATTTGCAACAACATGGATGGAGCTAGAGTGTATTATGCTAAGTGAAATAAGTCAGTCAGAGAAAGACAAATATCATATGGTCTCACTTATATGTGGAATTTAAGAAAGAAAACAAATGAACATATGGGAAGGGGGAGAAGAAAAAATACAGAGGGCAAGACAAGCCATAAGAGATTCTTAATGATACAGAACAAACTGAGGGTTGATGGGGGGAGGTGAGTGGGGGGATGGGCTAGATGGGGATGGGTATTAAGGAGGGCACTTGTTATGATGAGCACTGGGTGTTGTATGTAAGGGAATGAATCACTGAATTCTACTCCAGAAACCAATATTGCACTGTATGTTAACAACGTGAAATTTAAATTTGTACATACACATGCAACACACACACATACATATATAGCTATGTGTGTGTGTGTGTGTGTGTGTATGCATATATATATATAGGACTGGACGGGATGCTGTTTGTGGCCCTCTGCAGATCTGGCAACCCAGGAGGGAATGGGGAGGAAGAGAGAGAGACACCACTCAGATTTTATTGCATGCCCCAGCTTCACTCTTCTGGAAAATTCAGTCCCTGGAAAGCAATCAGCCTTCCAGCTGTCAGTTTCAGGACTTCTTTCTTCCTTTCCTCCCTCAATTCTTTCCCCCTACTCCCCCCTCTCTCTTCCTTCCTTCTTTCTTTTCCTTTCTTTCTTCCAACTTAATTTTTTCCAATGATAAAAAAATAATACTATCACACACACTTTAGAATACACTACAAAATATTAAAATGGAAAGAAAAATGCCACTCAGAGACGATCACTGTTAACATTTTAATAGTTCCTTTGGGCCTTATTAATGCACAGTTTTAAAAAGTCATAGATGAGAACATACTTGTGGTAGATTCTTGTGGTAAAGACCTCCAGCTTCCCTGCATCCAAGCCATTGTCTAATGCTCCCCCCACTGCCATTGTGACTCTGCGCTTGGTCATCCTGACTTGCTTTGACCAACAGGACATTAGCAAACATGAGGCAAGCAGAGCGCTCACACCTCACCTTGAGGCTTGTTCTCTTGCTGCCCTTTGGGTTCACAAAACTCTATGAGAAGAGCCCAGGCTAGCCTTTTGGGGAATGAGAGATCACATGGAACAGAGATGAACTGTCCCAGGTAAGGACCCTTAGACCAATCAGCCTGGCAGCCACCAGATGTGAGAATGAGGCCATCCCAGACTATTCAGACCCAGCTGCAAAACACCTAGACACACAAAACAAGGGAAATAATAAATGCATAAGTGACTTAAGTGATTAAATTTGGACTGGTTTGTTACATGGCAAAAGCTGACTGGTATACTAATTTAGTATAAAATCCTGTGACCTATTTTTTTGCACTTGATATTTCAACACAAGCACTTTGTCATATGATTACAACTCTTCATGAACATGTGTTTTTAATGGCCACATAATAGTCCCTTGAGGGACATATCTAGTTTATAAAATTGTTGCCCTTTTGTTTGACATTTAGGTTGCTATAATTTTGGCACTCATAATGCTGATGGGATTGATATTTTTTTTAAAAGATTTTATTTATTTGTTCATGACAGAGAGAGAAAGAGAGAGGCAGAGGGAGAAGCAGGCTCCCAAGGAGCAGGGAGCCCGATGCGGGACTCGATCCCAGGACCCTGAGATCATGACCTGAGCCGAAGGCAGATGCTTAACCATCTGAGCCACCCAGGCGCCCGGGATTGATATTTTTATGCATAAAGGTTTTTCCTAAATGTTAGATTATTTTCTGAGCATGGACCCTCTGGAATAGAATCACAGAGTCAAGGTGAAAGATCTTTTACTTTATTTACCCCCTTACTATGGATATTTAAACAAACAAAATGCCAAAGAGTATAATGCATTCAATGGACCAGCACCTGGATTTAATAATTATTAATATTTTGTCATTCTTCTTTCATGTATCTATTCCCCATCCCCATGGGGTTTTTTTTCTAAAGTATTTTAATCTCTCCTTTAACATAAACATTTTTAGTATGTATTTCTAACTGATAAGGATTTTTATTTTTTAATTTTTTTAAAAGATTTTATTAGTTTATTTGACAGAGAGAGACACAGCGAGAGAGGGAACACAAGCAGGGGGAGTGGCAGAGGGAGAAGCAGGCTTTCCTGGTGAGCAGGGAGCCAGATGCGGGGCTCGATCCCATGACCCTGAGATCATGACCTGAGCCAAAGGCAGACGCTTAACAACTGAGCCACCCAGGCGCCCCATGATAAGAATTTTTTTAAAAAAACAAAACATAAGCACAATTTCATTATCACACTTAACAGCATTACATTAAAATCTTCCAACAATCAGTCCATGTTAATTTTCCCTGATTGTCTGAAATTATATTGATTTTAATAAATCAATATCCAAAGAAGGTCTTGGTTGATATATGTCTTTTTTTAAAAGATTGATTGATTGACTGATTTGTCAGAGAGAGAATGAGAAAGAAAGAGAGCACGAGCACAAGCAGGGGGAGTGGCAGGCAGAGAGAGAAGCAGGCTCCCCGCTGAGCAAGAAGCCCGATGTGGGACTCGATCCCAGGACCCTGGGATCATGACCTGAGCCAAAGGCAGATGCTTAACTGACTGAGCCACCCAGGCGCCCAGTTGATATATGTCTTATCACTCTTGTAAATTCCCCATAAACTGGATTTGGTTGATTGCTTCCTTATGATGACATTTAACACATTTCTCTAGCCTCCATATTTTCTGTTATTCCAGAGACATCTGATTAAATTAAAAAGAATTTTTTTTGGGGGGGGGGGATGAATTCTTCATTGGGAATGGTATGCTTCCTACTACACAACACCAAAAGGCTCAGAACATCTGGTTGTCCCTTTGTGTGATCTTTAAGATTGATCTGTGGGTTCAGAAGCTGTCAGCCTGGTCATTTCACCAAACATTTTTAACAGCCACTGATAGTCACTGCCTAAATTTATTACTTCATTAGGAATTGTAACTAGAGATTTTCTAATCCTGTAATTCCCTTTACTGTAAAAAGAAGAACTTCCTTTCATCAACTATTTGGGTATCCTAAAATAGAGTTGATAAGGATAGGCAGGATAAACACTTAATTCTTTTTTTCCTTTACCAACATGCAGAAAGAATTGGTATCCTAGAACCTCAAAAGATAATCTTTTACTTTTGTGTTTTAGTATTAAAGATTTATTTATTTATTTTAGAGAGGGGGCAGGGGCAGAGGGGGAGGGAAAGAGAGAGGGAGAGAAGCAGACTCCCTGCTGAGCATGGAGCCCCATCCAGGCCTCAATCTCACAATCCTGAGATCATGACCTAAGCTGAAATCAAGAGTTGGACGCTTAACCGACTGAGCCACCCAGGCCTTTTGTTTTTGTTCTTTAGTATTAAGAATGCTTAGATTACTATATTCTTGATATGTTCCAACTCATTGCAGTTATTATTCTTTTGAATACCCAATATTCTTTTAAATGCCCTGTTTTGCTCCAAATAGGGCTATTTCATGTAAGTAATGTGTGAAAATATCCATACTTCTTTCATTAATACCAGATATTCTTATTAAGATAGATAGATGGAAAATATATATTATATACTTATATGTAAATATATATTACATATAGATCAATTATTGTCATGGAGAATGTAAATGGACATCAATATTTTTTTAAATGGTCCCTGAGTGATTTTATAGGACAGCCAGGGTTGGGAATCACTAGACCAGTGCTTCTCAACCTGTGTTTACAAATCCCCTGGGCAGGGGTGCCTGGGTGGCTAAGTCGTTAAGCGTCTGCCTTTGGCTCAGGTCATGATCCCAGGGTCCTGGGATTAAGCCCCCAATCGGGCTCCCTGCTCCATGGGAAGCCTGCTTCTCCCTCTCCCACTCCCCAGCTTGTGTTCCCTTTCTCACTGTCTCTCTCTCTCTGTCAAATGAATAAATAAAATCTTTAAAAACAAAACAAAAAACAAATCCCCTGTGCGTATTGTTAAAAGGCAGGACTGGGGGGCATGTCGGTGGCTCAGTCGGTTAAGCGTCTGCCTTCGGCTCAGGTCATGATCCCAGCGTCCTGGGATCGAGCCCCGCATAGGGCTCCCTGCTCAGCGGGAAGCCTGCTTCTCCCTCTCCTACTCCCCCTGCTTGTGTTCTCTCTCTCGCTGTCTCTCTCTGTCTCTGTCAAATAAATAAATAAAATATTTAAAAATAAAAAAAAGGCAGGACTGGGGTGGAGCTGAGATTATATATTTTGTAGTTATATGTGTGTGTGTATTAGAAATATACTATATATATTTATATGTTATATATATTAAATAAATATATATTATAAATACATATAAATAGTTGCCATCAATAGGTTTAAAAAATTGTATCTGTGCTGATTTGCCTTTTTCTTCCCCATTCCTAGTGAGGTTGAAATTTTCTGTATGTCATTAGCCATTTGTATTTGTCTCTAGGTAAATTGTCTAGATATATCCTTTACTCATTTACCTCTTGGTTCTTAGCAGTTTTTAAAATTAATTTATGTGAATTTTTTATATATTAAAGATATTAACACATTGCCTGTTGCATTTATTGTGCATTATTTTCACAGTTAATTGTTTGCCTTTGATTTTAAGTATATACGTTCTATGTTTTATAAAGGTAAAGCTATTTATCTTTTTATTTTTGAGTTATCCAACTGTTATTAAGTTTAGAATTTGTCAAATTCCATCATGAAATTTGACAAATATTTTCCTCTATTCTAGTATTTCAATGGGTTAAAAATCAATTTAACTCAAATCCATCAGTTGATTTTGATATAAAGTGTGAGGCCTGGATCTAAGTCTTTTCTTGATTTATCTATCTGTTCTCATTCTAGTATCACACATTATTACAAGTTTTACAATGTATTTCTCCATATAAGAGAGAAGGTCTTTATTATTATTCTTAGTCTTCACAGACTTCTCAGCACTTATTATGTTTATTCTTTCAAATAACTGTGTATTGGACATTTGTCATGTTTTGGAGCATTCTCTGCCTTATGAATCCTGCCCATTCCCATCCTACAAGGAAGTCAGGAAAGAGAATTTCCCAGCCTCCCTTGCAGCTAGGGAATGGGCAGGTGATCTAGGTTCCAGCAATCCAACATACTCGTGTGAAACTCTGGTGTAGAAATAAACACAAGAGGGGCGCCTGCGTGGCTCAGTCATTGGGTGTCTGCCTTCAGCTCAGGTCATGATCCCAGGTTCCTGGGATTGAGTCCCGCATCGGGCTCCCCGCTCTGCGGGGAGCCTGCTTCTCCCTCTGCCTCTGCCTCTCTCTCTATCTCTCATGAATAAATAAAATCTTTACAAAAAAAAAAAAGAAAAGAAATAAACACAAGAGGGGCGCCTGGGTGGCTCAGCCATTAAGCGTCTGCCTTCGGCTCAGGTCATGATCTCAGGGTCCTGGGATCAAGCCCCGCATCGGGCTCCCTGCTCCCCGGGAAGCCTGCTTCTCCCTCTCCCACTCCCCCTGCTTGTGTTCCCTCTCTCACTGTGTCTCTGTCAAATAAACAAATAAAATTTTAGAAAAAAAAAAAAAGAAATAAACACAAGAAAGCGGGCTCTTCGTGGAATCCATTTGCTGGTGAGGGTGACAACAGACATCCAGTTTTCGGGGCTGGCGATGGCTGTGCAGTTGAGTTCCGGGCACACCCGTGCCATGGGTGGCAGCTGTGGGCACAGTAGGCTTGCGTCCCCGGCATGAGTGCAGATGGGCTTAGTGCCTGGCAGGGGGAAGACTGGTTCCCTCATTAGGTCGGTTCTGCGACATGGTCGGGGCTCTATTCCTAGGAGCTCACCCCAAGCTCCTAGTTGGTTCTTAGAGATCCCCAGTGCCCGCTAATACATGCCTTTTCTGAGCTAGAGTGTGTTCTGATGTTTGTAACTGAGAATCTTGACTAACAGAAGACAAAACTAAATTGGGGAAGAAAGGTATTATATCCAGAATGAACTGTAGGTGTTGTCTAGAGTCTAGACTGACCCTTGATATTTTAAAGTGTGTAAACTCTGGTCCATGTGGACCAGCAGCACCAGCACCTGAGAACTTGTTGAAATGCTTAATCTCAGTCCAGTCCACCCCAGTCCTCCTGAATCTGATTTGCCTTTTTAAATTTTTCTTTTCTTTCTTTCTTTTTTTTTTTGAGAGAGGGAGAGAGAGAGTGTGCACTTGGGGGGCAGAGGGAGAGGGAGAATCTTAAGCAGGCTGCAGGCCCAGCGTGGAGCCTGACACAGGGCTCGATCTCATCACCCTGAGATCATGACCTGAGCCAAAATCAAGAATCAGACGCTTAACTGATTGAGCCACCCAGGTACCCCTGATTTGCCTTTTAACAAGATACCCAGGGGATTTATAAATACAGATTGAGAAGCACTGGTCTAGTGATTCCCAATGCTGGCTGCACTTTAAAATCACTTGGAGACCATTTAAAAAAATACTGATGTCCATTTACATTCTCCATGACAACAATTGATTCAGGAAAGAATCAACAAAGGAGCCTAAAACCACAGGGCAAAAGGTTGTTGGGGAATTGGTTATTCTCAAAGAATTTCCCCACAGATCACTTATTGATTACAAAGGGGGAAAATGACCTTTAGAGCAGAGAAATCTGGCAGACTCCACCTAAAAAGCTAAAAAAAGTTAACAACACAAACAACGGGGCCAAGTAACATCATGAGCCTCCTGATAAGAACACAACATCACCTATGTAGAATTTCTGCCAAAAATGAAAATGATTAACCTGAATCTAATACCGAGCAACAAAAAAACAAAAACCAAAAAACCAACGACAACAAAAAAACCAACAACAGGGGCGCCTGGGTGGCTCAGTCGTTGGGCATCTGCCTTCGGCTCGGGTCATGATCTTGGGGGCCTGGGATCGAGCCCCGCATCGGGCTCCCTGCTCAGTGGGAGGCTTGCTTCTCCCTCTCCCACTCCCCCTGCTTGTGTTCCCTCTCTCGCTGTCTCTCTCTCTGTCAAATAAATAAATAAAATCTTAAAACAAAACAAAAACCAACAACAAAAAAACTGAGTGACAACCGACTCAACAGCTGTCCTGGACTCCAAAAATATCAGTTGCATGAGCGCTGAAAAAGACTAGGAACTGTTCTAGATCAAAAGCAACTGAAAAGACATGAAAACTAAATGCGCTGTATAATCTTTAATTACATACCGAACGGAGGGTGGAAAGGCTATGAAGGACATTTTCAGGCCAATTTGGGGAAATTTGAATATTAGTTAATAGAATTGTAATGTTAAATGCTCTGGGTGTGATCATTATAATGTGGTTTATGGAGAAGAGTAAACTTGTTCTTAGGACACACGCTGAAATATTGAGACAAAGTGTCACAAGATCTACACTTCATTTTAAATGGTTTAGAAAAAAATTCGTAGGTAAAAAATAAAGGAGGTGGCGGAGGGGGCGGGGGGAAAGAGAAATAAAAACAAAAATTGCAAAATGCCAAATGTTAATATTTGGTGGACCTAGACCAAGGGTCAGTAAATTTTTTCTGTGAAAAGCCAGATAGTTAAGTACTTTAGGCGTTACAGTCTCTGTCTCAATACTCCGCTGTTTCAGTGTGAAAGCTGCCATCAACAAAATACACCTGCTGTGTTTTAATAAAACTTTATTTGTGGACATTCATGCACTAATTTCATCTCATGAAAGTTAGAAAACAGCCATTTCAAAAACTTCCTTCTCGGAGTGGGTGAAGGGGAACTCTGTTTTACTTTCTATATGCCATCCCTTCTGTTTCAATGTTCAGAAGAGTGCTTTGGTTTTTTTGTTTGTTTTTTTCATTAAGTGGCTTCTTAGATGAGTCGGCTTTTGCTGCAGTAACAAACAACCCCAAATCTCAGTGGTTTATAACGAGTATTTGTCTCTCACGTTATGTGAGGGCTGAGAATAGGCTGCACTTTGGCTCTGTGTGTTTTCTCACTCTGGCGCCCAGGCTGAGGGAACCTATCTGGAACATACTGTTCTCATAGCAGAGGGCAGAATCGCTAGAGACCAAGCCAAACCATGCAATTGCATTTAAAGTTTCTGCTCAGACATGATATGAGACATGCCTGCTCAAGTCCCACAGCCAAGCCTCACAATGGAAGGCTTAACAAGGGGGGTACGTATAATTACCTTACAGGGAAGGGAATGAATAATTGTGAAACAGTGATATACTTGACTACATTTCTTTTGAATTAAGTAAACCTTTTATGAGAAAATATTTTTTTTTGTGCTTATATAATTTTTTTTCCCAATGGACCCATTTTTTTCTTCTCAGTTTTTGATTCCCTGTGTAAAAGGTAGCTTCAGCAAGTGCTTTTCAAACTGCAGATGGTAACCCATTCGTGAGCCATGAAATGAATTTAGTGGAGTCACAACTAGAACTTTTGTTTAAAAGAACAGAATATGATAGAAAATTATAAGGGAACATTGCACATAGTAAAGATAAGGATTGTTTCATGAAACTTTTACTTCAGTTACATAGATCTGTCCATAAACTGATATAAGCTACATTTTTTGCTGTGAGTTTCAGTGAAAAAAAAAATTTAAGGGGCGCCTGCATGGCTCCCTTGGTTAAGCGACTGCTCAGGTTAAGCTCAGGTCATGATCCTGGAGTCCCTGGATCGAGTCCCACATCGGGCTCCCTGCTCAGCAGGGAGTCTGCTTCTCCCTCTGACCCTCCCCCTTCTCATGTGCTCTCTCTCATTCTCTCTCTCTCTCTCAAATAAATAAAGAAAATCTTTAAAAAAAAATTTTTTTTAAAGCCTTGACCAAAAGGACAGGCTAAGTTGAGGGACTGAGCACTCCCAAATCCCATCTGGATTCAAGGATGCTGGCACCAAGACACCACTGAACGCCAAGGGACTACGGTGGATATAGCAGATTGATGGCCTCACCCTCTTTCCTGTGTCTCATTCTCTTTCTCTGCTGCAGAGACTAGAAATCCTAAAACTACATTTTCTAGCAGGGTTCCAGGTGGGTTTTAGCTTCCACTCACCAGATGCTGTGGTAGATTAAAAACAGCACACATTCGTTGCTACTCCTCCCATTGAGAGGTAGAATCTAATCTCCCTCCCCAGGAATCTGATCTGGCCTTGGAGACTTGTGTGGCCAAAAGAACACAGCAGAAATGACGTTCTCAAACTCTGTTCCTAAGAAGCCTTACAGTGTCCACCTGGGCCTCTTGGAATGTTTGCTCTGGGGGAGCCAGTTTCTATGTGAAAAGTCCAACTGTCCTAGAAAGCCATGCTGTGAGAAGCCCAAGCATCTGGAGGCCATGGACGATGAGACCAGCATGCAGGGGGTGCTCAGTATGGGAGTGAACAAGCTTATTTTGGAAGGAAATCCTCCAGCCCCAGGATGGAGCAGAGATGGACCACCCAACCGAGCCCTCTCCTGACTTGCAAATCATGATCAAAATAAAACGGGTTTTAAGCCACCAAGTTTTGAGGTACTGTGTTTCACAACAATAGATTAACAGAAGAGATGCCTTTTCTCAAGACTTCCGTTTGGAACTGAGTTAAGCCGAGAGAGAGTGGCATGCAAGGCCCCCGAGGGATAGAAGGTTGCTTCTTGTTTGGGGGTCTGGAAGAAGATGTGTGGTAGGCAGGGTACTTTCTTTTTAGATCTCCATCCTTAGCAGCATCCCAGCTCCAGGACAGGACATTGGGAACCAAGAGACATTGTGCTGAGAGAATCAAGAGGCTAACACTAAGGACCACAGGAAAGCCAAGAATAACGTGGGGTATAGAGTCAGAAATGAAGCCGGACAGAGTGATAAAACTCGGCTAACATTCGTTGGGCACTTACTGTGTGCCAAGAATGTATCCGCACCCTATGAGTGTGATTTTATTTGATCCCTCCCACTAATCCCAGGAGGTCGCTACTACTATTCATTCACATTTCATGGATGAAGAAATCAAGGCACAAAGAAGCTAAGTAATTTCAAGGTCCTGCAACCAGTAAATGGTAGAGCATGGATTTATCTGATTGAGAGCTTGTGCTCCTACCAGCCACTCACACTGGAGTGGCTTCCATGAGCAAGGGCCAAGTTGCTCAAAGGAGTTTGAAACCACAGTGAGCATTAAAGGGCACGCGAGGCAGGTGTATGTTCTTGCACAAAAGTACTGATGGGATTCGGCCACACGGAACAGTCCTTCACTCAAGATAACACATAAGCGCGCCCCTACCCTCACTCTCTAAGACATTGTTTATAGACTCCATCACTGTTTCCACCCTGTGGGGGCCAAGAAAGTTCCTGTTGGGATTCTAAGGCTCTTCTCCATTCCTGGTAACCAGAGGCTCAGTTAGCCTTAGCATGGCTCAGAGCCCCAAGCAGTTCAGACCTCTTATACTGGTTCAGGTGTGATCCAGGTTGGGGCTGGCCAGGAAAATTGCTAGAAAGAGGGCTGGGAATTTTAAGATGGCCCCTATAACCTTTACCCCTTGTGTAACTCCCATGATTATGTTATGCTATATGGCAAAGGGGATGTTACCCAAATGGGCCTAATCTGATCACATGAGCCCACTAACAGCCGAGCTTCCTTGGTAGCAGGAATAGTGACAGAGATTCCCCTTTTTTTTTTTTTTTAAAGATTTTATTTATTTATTCATGAGAGACAGAGAGAGAGAGAGAGAGGCAGAGGGAGAAGCAGGCTCCCAAGGAGCAGGGAGCCCGATGCGGGACTCGATCCCAGGACCCTGGGACCATGACCTGAGCCGAAGGCAGACGCTTAACCATCTGAGCCACCCAGGCGCCCGAGATTCCCCTTTTTGACTAAACTCTGGCCAAGCTCCTCTGAGCCCTTTTCTCCACGAGGCCTCGGTGTTGGCCTATAAAGACTTGAACAAACACTAACCTAGTTTCTGACAACTCAAGGCCACATCCCTAGGATAGCCTTAGTTCCCCCTTGAAGCGCCTGCCTGAGAAAGCTCAAAGTTGAGTTCCATTCCCATTGGACTCTTTTCCCCTATTGCAATAGTGGTTACTGATTAAAATCTGTCCTTACCACGTTAGCTAATGTCCAGCTTTGTTTACCTTTGACAGAAATTGGAGAGATTCCAAGCAAGAATGATTCAACACACTGTTGTTGATTGGAAGGTGGAGGGGCCGTGTGGCAAGGAATGGGGGCGGCTTGTGGAAGCCAAATGCACACAGCAAAATGGAGACTCCCTCCCAGGGACTGAATTCTGCCACTGAATTTTCTTGGAAGTATTCTTTCTAGAGCCTCCAGATGAGAGCCCAGTCAACATCTTGATTTATGCCTTGTTGTATTTTGAGCAGCGAGCCCAGTCAAGCACGCCCAGACTTCTGTCCTACAGAACTGTGAGCTAACGAATAGGTGTTGTTTTAAGCAGCTAAGTTTGTAGGAACTTGTTACACAGCCATCGAAAAGGAATGCACCCTTTGTTTGACCCAGAAACCCCACTTCTAAGAATTTATCCGAGGATATACTGTCAATAATACAAATACATTGGTTATTCACTGCAATATTATTTTTAACTGCAAAACACTGGAAACTACCTAAACGTCCAAGTAGAGAAGATTGGGTGAATAAACTCGGCAAATGCAAGAGCTCAAGGAGTAAAGAGAACAAAGAAGACTTCTGTGAGCTGAGAGGCAACGATTTCCAGAAGACACGTGAAGAAATTTAATTGCAGAAAAGCATATTGTAAAGGAAAAACTGCTTTCCTCTACATTACACACAATACTCTGAATACATCTATACTCCATATATGTGGTAGCTTTTCCCACATCAAGCAATTCTGTGACACCGCCTGGGTGGCCTATAATTTTTTTTTTTTTTTTGAGAGAGAGAGAATGAGAGACAGAGAGCATGAGAGGGGGGAGGGTCAGAGGGAGAAGCAGACTCCCTGCCGAGCAGGGAGCCTGATGCGGGACCCGATCCCTGGACTCCAGGATCATGACCTGAGCCGAAGGCAGTCGCTTAACCAACTGAGCCACCCAGGCACCCTAAGGGTGGCCTATAATTTAACTCAATTTTTGCCTTCTCTCTCTGAGCATCAGACCCCACAGGTTAAGGACCTTAGACCCACAAGATGGCCCACTTTAGACATCGCAAAGCCAGGTTGTTACACATGCTTCTGACGGGCTATAAATTGGAGGTTGTCATAAACTCCTCTTCAGATTTCATTTATCACTAGAGTGGCTCACAGAACTCAGAGAAATATTTATTTATGTTTATCAGTTTATTCTAAGGGATATTATAAAGGATACAGATGGGGGCACCCGGGTGGCTCAGTCAGTTAAGCGTCCGACTCTTGGTTTTGGCTCGGGTCATGATCTCAGGGTGGTGAGATCGAGTCCCACAGCCGGTTCCACGCTCCGTGTGGAGTCTGCTTAAGATTCTCTCTTCCTCTCCCTCTGCCCCTCCCCCTGTTCTCTCTCTCTCTAAAGTAAAATAAATAAATAAAATCTTAAAAAAAAAAAGGATACAGATAACAGCTGGATGAACAGGTATATAGGTTGGGGCCCAGGAGGGTCCTGAGGGCAGGAGCTTCTGTCCCCATAGAACCGGGATGGGACACCCTTCAGGCATGTGGATGTATTCACCAACCAGGAAGCTCTTCAAATCTTTTTGTTCAAGAGTCAGTGGGTGACCCTGAAAGTGCCAACCCTCTAATCACTTGGTCTTTCTGGGGACCAGCCCCAACCTAAGGCTATCTAGGGGCCCCACACTGTCACTTCATTAGCCTAAAGTCAAGTGTGCTCACAAACGGTCTCATTAGGAGTAACTAAAGACACTCCCATCATTCAAGAAATTCCAAGGATTTCAAGAGCTCTATGGCAGAAACCAGGGACAAAGACCAGATACATTTCTTATACTATACATGTCATATGCTTATATGTTTTGTATGAGAAAATAAGAATATATACATATATCAGCTGATCATTACAAAATAAAACACAAAAAGGACAAACAAGAAAACAATGCAGTTGGTTACCTACAAGGGGAGGAGGGGGATAAGTAGAAATGACATTTCTCTGAGCATATCTTTTTGTATAGTTTTCACTTCTGAAAGCATGGCAATATTCCAGATATTGAAGAGTAAAATTAAATCCATAAGAATGGAAAGGAGTACATTAAAACTGAAAGCAAACTAAAACAATTAAACTAGTCATGTTTCAAATAAGTACCATAATCACACTGAACAGGACATAAAAAGCAAATTTGAAGTAATTTAACACAGTATTTGACTATATTCCCTCAGTTGGGGACAGGGAGTGTGGTGAGGACGGGGAAGAATTACAAACAAATCCTGATCTCTTTTTACTGGATCTGCTGTTTGTAATGGTGTAGACAAAGCAATTCAGAAACGATTCTAGATGTAATAAACTATTTTAGATGTCATATAGGATTGAGGATTGAGCAAAAGCGTTGATAGTTGGGAGCCAGGAATCTCACTAAGGGAGAAGGGACAAACAAATAGGGAATGGGGAAGGCAAGAAATAACCTTGTGAGGGGATATCAGCGTAAATTCATGATTTCTGAGATCTGTATATGCATGTTCATGTCACACATGTATGAATGTGCAAACACATGTACATATGCACATTTGTGTGTACATGCATGTATTTCCTAGCTCTGTCCATTGAAAGAGCCAAGAAGCAAGGACACTGCAGTAGCACTGAGGACACCTAATTCTCTGATTCTCTGACCTTGATCTCTAAGATCTTCACCGCTAAATGAATCAGGCTCCTCGGAGAAATGACTGAGTCGTAGGCTGGCCTAAGAAATGCGTGGAATCCCTTATTATGCCAGAAAGTAAGGAAATGCTTCTTTAAAAAGGGGGTATATGTCACATGGGCTTAGAAGACAGCTTGAAGGGGTTCTCACTGACAAATCTGGGACAATTTGAAGACCAAAATAACTAAGAATTAAATTATAAATCCCTAAAAAAACAGGAATTCATGAGTCTATACCATGTGTCCACAAATACATAAATCGAAAGAAGGAAGGTCTCTTGTTCACTGGAAAACGCTGATGGCAGAATGGAAAATGTGGAGGGAGTGTTGGCTTACTATTTTGGAACCATCATGGTAAAGAGTGGATAGGCAAGAATCATCGGTGGATGCTAAATCTAGGGGGCATCTTCGATAAAGAACATGATATTTGGGGGGCACCTGGGTGGCTCAGTCAGTTAAGCATCCAACTCTTGATTTTGGCTCAGGTCATGATCTCAGGGTTGTGATATCAAGCCCCAATGTTGGGCTCCATGCACAGCAGGGAGTCTGCTTGAGATTCTCTCTCTCCCTCTCCCTCTGCCCCTCCCCCCAAATAAATAAATACAATCTTAAAAAAAAAACACACACAAAATATTTGTATAACATCCCTGCATTGCTTATTAGTTGCAAGGGATAAGAAAACACCAGCAATAACCATACAGTGAAGTATTTAGGGGTAAAGGGTCTTATATTTAAGTCACTTTAAGATGGTTCGGGGGAAAAAATGTGTATTTTTATATTGTGCTGCTTTTATTTTTGCAACTTTTTGAAAGTTTGAAATTATTTCTGGATGGTTTAAAAAAAAAAAAAAACTCCTACATGTAAAGTCTCTGAGAATAAAGCTCTTTCAGAATGCAGTTTTCATCCAAAGAGAGGGTTGGGCCCTGACTGAGTGATCACAGCAGATGAGCAGCCAGGCTAGGGGACTGTAGCTGATAGGATATGGAGGCTGAGCCCCAGGAAACTGAGGTGGCTATGCACCTGAGAGGCCTGTAGGAAAGGTGACTGTTCACCACAAAGTCTGATCCAACAGGCTACCCATGCCTAATGCATGCTTCTGGGCTTGTGCATCCTCAGCCTGGGCCAATCTACCAGCCGTAGGCCACTGTCAGCCCTGAGAACAATCTTCCATCCCTGGAGATCTCCAAACACAGGTTCAGGATCTCCTACACCAGCTGCACATGATCCTGACCTGCTGGAGCTTGTTCTTGGCTCCCATCCTGACTGCATCCCCTGCTGTGACTTCGCCTATATCTGGTGAGTTCTCCCTCCTCCCAGGATTCAGACCATGGCTTTCCTCCAGATTTTCTGGCTCAGCGTGTCTTGCCCTGGCCCTGACTCCCTGTCTCCCTATGACTCAGGGCTCTGGCTCCCTGCCCCAGGACCCCACCCTGCCCATGTTCTGGTCCTCCCAGTAAAGGTCCCACAAGAGCCCAAAGAATGGGGATGTTTAACCCAGAACCTGCCAGGTTACTAAGACCCTCCACACTTATCATGTGAAAGGACAGGTTAGGGCTTCTGGTTCTGTCAACCCAGCTCCTGAGCCAGTCACCCCTGCAGGACACTGCAGATACATGGTGCCCATGAAGCTGCAAAGTGGGGATGGAACTGGCTCCCAACAGCTGAACACACCCAGCACGTCACAGTCCATGGCCCTGAAGCGTGTCTGCCCTACCCTCTCTCTAGGTCAGGCGGTGTTTGGGAAGCACAAGGAAGGAACATCAAAAACAGGCTTGCTCAACAGACCTGATGCTTGGAGTCCCCCATTTGCAGCTAATACTGGCGTCCCCAGCTCTAGCATGTGAACTCTAGCTCTGGAGCAGCTGGTCCTGGACTCTCCTCCCATTTCTGCTGCTTATTAGCTGTGTGCCCTTGCGCCACTGTTCTATCTCTGCAGCTCAGTCTCCTCCTTTGTGATGTAAGGACAATGCACAGGAAGCACCCAGGACAGCACCTGGAACATGGTTGGTGCTCAAAAAGTGTAGCCATTGAACCAAGAAAAGAATCATCAATAGATGACGGAAAGTTTGATGAGGAAGAGGATCTTCATATAATCATAAAGCATCTCTCCATAAATTACTAATTAATTTAAAAAAGGAAAAAAAATCAAAGGACACTATCAAGAAAGTGAAAAGAACCCACAAACGGGAGTAAATATTTGCAAATTGCCTATCTGGTAAGAGATGAACATCCAGAATCTATAAAGAACTCCTGCAACAGCAACAAAAAACACAATGCAAAGGACTTGAGTAGACATTTCTCCAAAGAAGATTTACAAACGCTCAATAAGCACATGAAAACATATACATCATCAATCATTAGGGAAATACAAATCAAAGCCACAGTGAGATACCACCTCAAACCCATTAGGATGGCTATGATTAAAACAAAAACAAGGGGCGCCTGGGTAGCTCAGTCGTTAAGCGTCTGCCTTGGGCTCAGGTCATGATCCCAGGGTCCTGGGATCGAGCCCAGCATCGGGCTCCCTGCTCGGCGGGAAGCCTGCTTCTCCCTCTCCGACTCCCCCCACTTGTGTTCCTGCTCTCGCTATCTCTCTCTCTGTCAAATAAAGAAATAAAATCTTAAAAAAAAAATGGAGAAAAAGAAATGTTGGCAAGGATGTGGAGAAACTGGAACCCATGTGCATTGCTGGTGGGAATATAAAATGGTGCAGCTGTTGTGAAAAACGGAACAGCCACTGTGACAGTTCTTCACAAAGTTGAAAAGAGTTACCATATAATCCAACAATTCCACTCCAAGATATATATCAAAAGAATTAAAAGTAGGGTCTCAAATAGATATTTGTACACCAATATTCATAGCAGCATTATTCCCAATAGCCAAAAGATGAAAACAAGTGTCCAGCAACAGATGAATGAATCAACAAAATGTGGTGTATATAGATACAATGGAATATTATTTAGCTATAAAAAGGAATGAAATTCAGGTAATGGTACAACACAGATGATTTTGAAACATGCTTAGTAGAATAAGACAGACACTGAAGGACAAATATTGTATGGTTCTATTTACATGAGGTCCTAGAATAGGCAAATTCATAGGGACAGAAAGCAGAATAAAGGTTACCAGGAGCTAGGGGAAGGGGAAGGGAGATGAAGAGTTACTGCTAAATGGGTACAGAATTTCGGTCTGAGATAATAAAGTTCTGGAAATACATAGTGGTGATGGTTGCACGACATTGTGAATATACTTAATGCCA
Source organism: Neomonachus schauinslandi (assembly GCF_002201575.2). Lineage (NCBI taxonomy): Eukaryota > Metazoa > Chordata > Mammalia > Carnivora > Phocidae > Neomonachus > Neomonachus schauinslandi. The sequence continues at coordinate 161,298,978 of NC_058407.1, read as the reverse complement.
GAGACTGTTAACCTAAAAATGTTTAAAATGATAAATTTTATGTTATATATATTTTAGCACAGTTTAAAAAATGGGAGCAAGGGGTGCTAAGGTCTGAAGCAATATGGCTCCCTGTGAACTCTCAAAACTGACTGGTGGGGGCTCACTTCTAGGACAGAGCCCCACACTGAGAAGACACTGCTAGGAGTCAAATCAAAACTGAGCAGAACAGAGACAACAGAGACAAAGAAAAGGTCTAAATCAGGGGTCTTAAAGGGCTAGACAGTAAGTATTTTTGGTTTGTAGGCTTTAGGATTAATGTTGCAACTGTTTAACTTTGCTGATTTGGCCTGAGAGCAGCTGTAAACAATAGGTAAATAAATGGGCAAGACTGTGTTTCTTTTTTTTTTTTTTTAAGATTTTTATTTATTTATTTGACAGAGAGAGAGATAGCGAGAGCAGGAACACAAGCAGGGGGAGTGGGAGAGGGAGAAGCAGGCTTCCCGCCGAGCAAGGAGCCCGATGTGGGACTCGATCCCAGGACCCTGGGATCATGACCTGAGCCGAAGGCAGACGCTTAACGACTGAGCCACCCAGGCGCCCGAGACTGTGTTTCAATAAAACTTTATTTATAAAAAGAGGTGATCTTTGCCAGTCTTTGATCTAAACGAAAGTGGGAGGGGAACAGTTGACAAGCCACCATATTTTTGAATATTGTATAAAAACAACAAAAGAGGGAGCTCTCCGAAGTTAGAAAAACCATCATAAACCACAACTGCTTCTAAAAGTTCCAGAAAACTAATTTCACATTAAAATAAACAGCAGAAAATTATTAAGGTAAAATCTCATACAAAGTTATTAGTAAAAAAAAGAAAAGGAGCAGAATAACATTTTGCCCACAAAATAGCTCAAATTGTAATCTACTATTTTATTTTTAAAGTAAACTCTACGCCCAATCTGGGGCTCAATCATGACCCTGAGATCAAAAGTCACATGCTTGGGGTGCCTGGGTGGCTCAGTTGTTAAGCATCTGCCTTCGGCTCAGATCATGATCCCAAGGTCCTGGGATCGAGCCCTGCATCAGGCTCCCTGCTCAGCGGGAAGCCTGCTTCTCCCTCTCCCACTCCCCCTGCTTGTGTTCCCTCTCTCGCTGTGTCTCTCTCTGTCAAATAAAGAAATAAAAGATTTATTTATTTATTTATCAAGCCCGATGCAGGGCCCGATCCCAGGACCCCGGAACCATGACCCGAGCTGAAGGCAGATGCCCAACGACTGAGCCACCCAGGCGCCCCTAAAAAATTTTTTAAAAACTTTTTTTTTTTTTTTAAAGATTTTGTTTATTTGAGAGCGAGAATGAGAGACAGCATGAGAGGGAGGAGGGTCAGAGGGAGAAGCAGACTCCCTGCTGAGCAGGGAGCCCGATGCGGGACTCGATCCCGGGACTCCAGGATCATGACCTGAGCCGAAGGCAGTCGCTTAACCAACTGAGCCACCCAGGCGGCCTTTAAAGTTTTTTTCTAAGATTTTACTTTTAAGTAATCTCTACACCCAATGTGGGGCTTGAACTCACAACCCTGAAATCAAGAGTCGAATGAGCCAACCAGGTGCCCCAAGAGAAAAACATTTTTTTCCAAAGACTTTATTTATTTATTTGAGAGACAGAGAAAGAGAGAGAGAGAGAGAGCGTGGACAAGTGTGTAGAAGGGCAGAGGGAGAGAATGAATCTCAAGCAAACTCCCTACTGAGTGTGGAGCCTGATTTGGGGCTAATCCCGTGACCCTAAGATGATGACTGAGCTGAAATCAAGTGTTGGATGCTTAACCAACTGAGCCACCAGGTGCCCTGAGAAAAAAACAATTTTAATTGTAAGGAAGTCTTATAGAAAAGAACAAAATGAATTGACTGAAAATGACAAATATGTAGGATAGGCAAAGGAGAGCCAATATGGGACATCGAAGTCCCTGGAGTTGAGAACTAAAGCAAGTAAATAGAATAAATATAAAAATCAAGAAAAAATATAAAAAATCAAGATATATATATGTATCTTGATAAAAATATGCATAAATCAAGAAAATATGTAAAATTAAAAAATTAAGAAAATGTTCCTGAGTTGAAGAAAAAGAAAAGAATATTTGAAACTATACACACACACACACACAAACACCATGTACCTAAGAATACTTGACCCAAACAACCACTATCAAAACATATTCTTTTTTTTTTAAAGATTTTTATTTATTTATTTAACAAATAGAGAGCACAAGTAGGCAGAGCAGCAGACAGAGGGAGAAGGAGAAGCAGGCTCTCCGCTGAGCAGGGAGCCGGATGCGGGGCTCAATCCCAGGACCCTGGGATCATGACCCGAGCTGAAGGCAGCCGCTTAACCGACTGAGCCACTCAGGCGCCCCTATCAAAACATATTCTAATAAACTCACTAGACTTTTGGGAGAAAAAAATCTTTTGGGCATCTAGGCAAAAAAAAAAAAAAAAAAAAAGTCGTTTATATGAGAAACAAAATGTGGATTATTTCCAGACTTTTTTAACAGCAAAAGAAAAGAAAATGTGACCCAAGGACTTTATATCCAGCAAAATTGACTTTCAAATATAAAAGAGCACTGGGGCACCTGAGTGGCTCAGTCGTTAAGCGTCTGCCTTCGGCTCAGGTCATGATCCCAGGGTCCTGGGATCGAGCCCCGCATCGGGCTCCCTGCTCAGTGGGAAGCCTGCTTCTCCCTCTCCCACTCCCCCTGCTTGTGTTCCCTCTCTCGCTGCGTCTCTCTCTGTCAAATAAATAAATAAAATCTTTAAAATATATATATATATAAAGAGCACTTACTATTATCAACATGCAAGAACTCAGGGAATACTGTTTCCATGAGCTCTTACTGAGGAATCTACTAAAGAACAAGTTTCAGATAACCAAAATGAGAGATATGAACACAGCATAACCAAAACTAGGGAGATATGAACATAAGGTATGGCGAGGAATGTTATAGATATGTATAGTCAGTTGTGGAACTAAGACTAAATAAGGGTTAAAAGAGGAAGTAATGGTTATATTTCTGGCCAAGTGTGTATAGAATGATTATTACAAAACGCAGGGTCAAAGGGAAAGCATATACAAAAAAATATATTTTTAACTATTTTCAGTAATCATATTGGTAGTGGCAGTATTACTATTGTTATTCTGAGGTTGTTATGTATGTAAAGTGGGTAAAGCAAATAAATAATTATGAGATATTCTAATTCTATCCTATAGAAGAGTTTAAGTAAAAACCCTGAATTTGACGTGAAAGTATTGTTAAAATGAACTCAGAAGTTACTTTATCTTTAAAAATGTACATACACATATATGCATATATTTACATAAAATACATGTATATTATGTACATATCATCCTAGCATATATATATTCATATGTGTATGTATTTTGTGTATTTATATAACTTACTTTTAGAACATATTTTGTATCACATATAAATTCCTATCTCTGTTGACCAAAAATGCCTAGAAATGATGTAGACACAATGACCAGCCAGTGGCAATGCAGATATGGTTTCAAAATACTATTTTGCACTAGAAGAAACCAGGGCTTTTTGAAGAAATGGATGATTCAAGGATAGGAAAGGCACAAGATGAGCCCAGAACTCTTTGCTTGCCAGATCATATGCAGCTCTCAGAGACTCAGGAGCCAACTTTGAAGAGGCTTCCATGGGTCAGAGGACAATTTGAGCTGCACTAAAGATAATAATTATATAGATTGAAGCCCATCAATAATGGGTTAAGTCCATGGGTTAATAATGGCACTTAAAACAAACAAAACTGGGGCGCCTGGGTGGCTCAGCCATTAAGCATCTGCCTTCGGCTCAGGTCATGATCCCAGGGTCCTGGGATCGAGCCCCGCATCGGGCTCCCTGCTCCGCGGGAAGCCTGCTTCTCCCTCTCCCACTCCCCCTGCTTGTGTTTCCTCTCTCACTGCTTCTCTCTCTGGCAAATAAATAAATAAAATCTTTAAAAACAAACAAACAAAACTAATTGGACACCTTTGGAGGATGTTTAAGAGCCAATTCATTATTTTGAAAATTGGTAAATAAAAGGAAAGAATCAAACATGTATCTTGCTTTCCCTACATGAACTTTATTCCTAGATGTAGGGTAAACAAAAATCTAAAAATAATAATAAATTTAAATATCTCTGGTGCTTAAAAGAGAACATTCCCCTTTCTTCCTTCTTTTCAGCACTTCCTTTACAAAACCTGAAATTATAAATGCTAAATAGACTTCTTGCCAGTTTTTCATACCAGGAATGCCTTTCTTGGAGGCTAGCCTTGAAATGTGAACTTGTCTTTTTGCGATTTTAAACCTAGGTGCTGGGCTCCTTAATGTAACACCCTGCTTGTCATAGAGATAGGAGAAGTTTTTTTTTTTTTCCTTTGATAAAAACAATTAACATGTATGTAATGGATTTTATTTACCTGACTATATATAACAGGATTTATTTTTCTTTGCAGTCTCCTTGATGGATTGCCATTATGTGCATTGCAGTCTGGTTTAATGCTTATTCAATGAGATTGTTTCCTTTCCTTCCTGTATTTTGTGGAAGCAAATTTCTGTGTTGGCAGGGGATCTGATTTATAATTATATCTCCCCAAAATGGGTAACCAATAGTAGATGAGGAAAAACATCTCATTATAAAAATATTCCATTTAATAAATAAAGAAAAAGTGATAGAATTAGAATACCACCATTGTGCAACCCCCAGTGAATTAACAGATTCAGGCACTGAGCATCAACACCTGCTAATATCACAAACAGACAAAACAGTACTATATGCCTCTTGCTGAAAGAACACAGTATCACCTATAATCTTGCCAAAGGGATCAAACTGATCTGACCAAGCCTCTGGACCTTTGCTAAAATGCAGGAAAAAAATAAGAGAGAGGAACAAGTTGAACTGTACTATAAATATGCCATCAGCAAAATCCAGGACTGTGGGAAAATCTGTAGATCAAACAGCCTGGGATTTTCATCATGAAATTGTAAGAAAAGCATGGTGAGTGATCTTGAAGATTAAGAGACTGAGCCCCTGGGTGGCTCAGTCGTTAAGCGTCTGCCTTCGGCTCAGGTCATGATCCCAGGGTCCTGGGATCAAGCCCCGCATCGGGCTCCCTGCTCCGTGGGAAGCCTGCTTCTCCCTCTCCCTCTGCGGCTCCCCCTGCTTGTGCACTCTCTCTCTCTCAAATGAATAAATAAAATCTTTAAAAAAAAAAAAAAAAAGAGACTGAAAAGGTATGTTTAAAAAACAACAACAAAAGTGCCAGAGAAAACTATTGTGGTAGGGGATGCACACTTGGGTAACAAAACTATAAAGAAATCCTGTGACGTGGCTACCATAAAGTTCAGGAGTGTGGACATTTTATGCAGGAGGAAGGCAACTGTATTTGGGACAGGGTGAAAGGAGGATCTCTGGAGTGCCTGGCAAAGTTCTGCTTCTTGACCCGAGTGGTAGTTATACCGGTGTTCTTAGAATTCATTAAGCTATGAATCATAATTATAAATTCTCTTCATAATCCAACTCCTTATAATTCACATGATTTATGTGGGGTTTTTTGGTATCTGTGTTTTATTTATTTTACAATAAAAAAAGGTTTAGATTATTTAAACCAAGTCCTGTGATCATTGTCTTCCCCAGAAAATTCTGCATGGAATTAAAACAGAAGTGACTTGCTAATGAACTGGATGGAGGCTGGAATCAAGGGTGACTTCTATTTATATAACAGGGCAAAGTGAGCATCACAAAAAGACCACGAGGCCATGCATAGCTTATAGCTAATAACCAACAAACTTGTTTAGTTTATAGCAAGGAGAGAATAAGATGATCAGGAAGGGCTTTCTGGAGAAGGGTGCATATGAGCCAAATATTGACTTGGATTTGTTTTTTAAGATTTAATTTATTTTTAGAGAGAGCACGAGAGCAAGCGCGAGATGGGGCAGGGAAGGAAGGGCAGAAGAAGAGGGAGAGAAGCAGACTTCCCCTGAGCACGGAGCCCAACACAGGGCTTGACCTCACCACTCTGAGATCATGATCTGAGCCAAAATCAAGAGTCAGTCATTTAACCGAGCCACCCAGGCGCCCCTAGAATTTGGATTCTTAAAAAAGGCATGTAGTACAAGCAGAGGGCACCCTGTACACTGAAGCACAGAAATGAGAAAACAACCATCTCTTGAAGAAATGTTCTTTCCTTCATTGACCAACTTTTACTCATCCTTTAAGTCCACACATTACTTTCTCCAAGAACTTCCCTGATTCTCCCAGACTAGGTCAGGTTCTCTGTTATATGCTCTCTTGGCTCATTCTCATGTCCAACTCTTACCATAGTTGTCATGAAATGATGAACTATGAAATTAGTCATTTAGCATCTGTCCCCCTAGAACATAAAACTTTCTGAAGACAGCAACTCTGGATGTCAGAGTCATGTCCCATCCCCACCGCCCAGCCCTAAGCCTTGAATGGTAGACACTCAAAATAATGAGTGAAACCATACGTCTGGAATGGAGGGTTGTGCAGGAGATTAATAAAGTTGGAAATTTTATTGGGAGACAGATTGTGAATGCTCTAGAATGCTAGGGTTAAATGCTTAGATTTTTATCTTTTTTTTTTTTTTAACTTAAACAACAGAAATTTATTGTCTCATAGTTCTGGAGGCTAGAAGTTCCAAATCAATTACATTCACCAACTTACAGGTGTCAACGGGGCTGGTATCTTTGAAGAGCTCTCTCCTTGGCCTTGTCCATGGCTGTCTTCGGCATGTGTCTCTTCACATGATGTTCTCTCTATGCGTATCTCTCTGTGTCCTAATTTCCTCTTTTTTCCCCTAAGATTTTATTTATTTATTTGAGAGAAAGAGGACAGCGGGGAGTGGGGGGGAAGGAGCAGAGGGAGAAGACTCCCCACTGAGCAGGGAGCTGGACATGGGGCTCAAACCCAGGACTCCGAGATCATGACCCAAGCCAAAGGCAAGATGCTTAACTGATTGAGCCACCCAGGTGCCCCCAAATTTCTCTTTTATAAGGACTCCAATCATTTTGGATTAGGGTCCACCCTAAGGACCCCATTTTAACTTGATTATGTCTGTAAAGAACCCTATGTCCAAAATAAGGTCACATTCTGAGGTACCAGTGTTAGAACTCCAAAATATTTTGTTTTGTGGGGGACACATTTCAACCCATAAAATATGGCTAACTCCCACTCAACATTTGAGACAGTTCAAAAGTTTTATTTATTCTACATAAATTTCTGTGAAACTCTCTCTTCGCTGGAGCGATCTCCATGTTACATGCCCTTCAGTGTGTTTCCACAGTATGTTCGCTTTCCTTTCTCTTGGTATTGATTAAGCAGTATTAGAAGAGCCAGCATATTAAGTTTCAGTGGACTATGCTATGAGTGCTTTTAAAAACAGAGACACTCTATATTATCTTTGTATTTCATATGCCTAGAACCATTTTTGGAATGATACTACAATCTATATTTTTCTAAATCTTAATTTACCCTGGTCACAGTATCAAACTAAAATACCTTTAATATTTTTCAAAGACATATATATATGTATATATATATGTTGCATATTAATATAGTTTTACTTTTAATATTATTTAGGCAAACAATATAGCTTATATTCTAAAACAAATTAATCAGAATATTGAGATTTATATTCTTAAGTAATAAGATTTCAATCTTTTTTTTTAAGGATTTTATTTATTTATTTGACAGAGTGAGAGCACAAACAGGGGGAGTGGCAGGCAGAGGGAGAAGGAGAAGCAGGCTTCCCACTGAGCCAGGAGCCCGACGCGGGGCTCGATCCCAGGACCCTGAGATCATGACCGGGGCCGAAGGCAGACGCTTAACCGACTAAGCTACCCAGGTGCCCCAAGATTTCAATCTTAATTCAAGGATATGTTCTCTGTAAGTGGTTTTCAAAGTACACCCACAGCAGTATGACCCTATTCTGGAGGAAATCTGAAGCATGGCTGGTCTGATTGTATTGGAATGGGTGCCTATAGCCCTACCCTTTTGTCTGATCTTGAGATCCATGAGTTGGCTTCTGAAGTTCTTGGTAATTCAAGGATTGAATACAACAGAGTGTAAAAATCACTAATCTAGGGGCGCCTGGGTGGCTCAGTCATTAAGCGTCTGCCTTCGGCTCAGGTCATGATCCCAGGGTCCTGGGATCGAGCCCCACATCGGACTCCCTGCTCAGCAGGAAGCCTGCTTCTCCCTCTCCCACTCCCCCTGCTTATATTCCCTCTCTCGCTGTGTCTCTGTCAAATAAATAAATAAATAAAATCTTTAAAAAAAAAATCACTAATCTAAAGGACAGAAAGTGAAGACTCTGAATACATATTGCTTTCTAAAAATCCTTGTTTCCTTTATTAACCAAAAAATCATAATTTCTGAATTTTGGCCTATATTTTTGTATTCAATATTTAACTTTCAGGGCATCTGGGCGGCTCAGTTGGTTAAGCGACTGCCTTGGGCTCAGGTCATGATCCCGGAGTCCTGGGATCAAGCCCTGCATCGGGCTCCCTGCTCAGCGGGGAGTCAGCTTCTCCCTCTGACCCTCCCCCCTCTCCTGCTCTCTCTCTCTCTCAAATAAATAAAATCTTTAAAAAAATATTATATAGTTCTATACTAAAAATAGTATATAGTTTGAATTTTAGCTGCTATAATTTAAACCAGTGCAATAGTTTCCATTAAACTATTGAAACCATTCAACATGTTCTTGGCACTATGAGAATACGTCTTTTCTCTTGGTTCCAGGAGGCTCAGAGCCAAAGTGAGTGCTCAGTTTTAACTACACCAATATTTCTGGTTAACAAACCTGCTTCTTCTGCCTTCTACCCTGGCTTTCTAAAAATTTTTATTGGGGTAAAATATACACAACATCAATTTACCATTCTCACTATTTTTAAGTCTACAATTCAGTGGCTGTAAGTACATTCACCACCATCATCTCCAGAACTTCTTCATCTTCCCAAACTAAAATTCTGTCCCCATGAAACAGCAACCCCCCATTTTCCTCTCTGTCCAGCCCCTGGCACCCACCATTCTACTTTCTGCCTCTGTGAATTTGGCTGTTCTAGGTATCTCATAAAAGTGGGATGATACAGCATTTGTCCTTTTGTGTCCGGCTTATTTCACTTAGCATAATGTCTTTAAGGTTCAATCATGTAGCAACTGCCAGAATTTCATTCTTAAGGCTGAATAACATTCGTGTGTGTGTGTGTGTGTGTGTGTGTGTGTTGCATTTTCTTTATTCACCCATCAACTGATATTTGGATTGTTTCTACATTTTGGTTATTGCAAATAATACTGCTATAAACATGAGTATACAAATATCTGTTCAAGTTCTTTGGGGGTATATACCCAGAAGTGAAACTGCTGTTTGATATGGTAACTCTACGTTTAAAACAACTGAGGAACTACCATCCTATTTTCCACAGTGAAAGCACCATTTTACATTCCCAAAATCAATGCACAAAGATTCGAATTTCTCCACTTCTTCATCAACACTTGTTATTTTCTGTTTTATTTTATATTAGCTGTCTTAATGGGTGTGGATCTCATAGTGGTTTTGGTTTATATTTCCCTAATGACTAATGATGTTCAGCATCTTTTCACAAATGGAACATTTGTGTATCTTATTTGGACAAATGTCTATTCAAAATCCTTTGCCCATTTTTGAATTAGATTTTTTTTTTTTAAGATTGTATTTATTTATTTGACAGAAAGAGAACCAGAGAACACAAGCAGGGGGAACAGCAGAGGGAGAGGGAGACAGGCTCTCCACTGAGCAGGGAGCCCCATGGGGAGCCTGATCCCAGGACCCTGGGATCATGACCTGAGCCAAAGACAGACGCTTAACTGACTGAGCCACCCAGGTGCCCTGTTTGGTTTTTTTCTTGTTGAGTTCTTTATACATCCTGGGCATTAGTTGCTTACCAGATGTATAATTTGCAAATATTTTCTCCATTCTGTGTGTTGCCTTTTCACTCTCTTGACAGTGCATTTTGACACGTGAAAGTTTTAAATTTTGATGATGATCAACTTACTTATTTTTTCTTTTGTTGCCTGTGCCTGCCGAAAAAAAATCATTACCAATGCCAATGTCATGCAGCTTTCCTCATATGTTTTCTTCCAAGAGTTTTACAGTTTGTTTGTTTTTTAAAGATTTATTTATGTATTTTGGGGGGGGGAGGGCCGGAGGGAGAGGGAGAGAAATCCTCAAGCAGACTCCCCGTTGAGCGCAGAGCCCAATAGGAGGGTCAGTCCCAGGACCCTGAGATCATGACCTGGGCCAAAATCGAGTCAGAGGCTTAACTGCCTGAGCTACCCAGGCGCCCCAAGAGTTTTTATAGTTCTAACTCTTTGATCCACTTTGAGTTAATTTTTCTATATGGTGTAAGGTAATGCTCTATTTTTATTCCTTTGCATCTGGCTATCCAATTTTCCCAGTACCATTTGTGGAAAAGATCGTCTTTCCCATTGAATAGCATTGGCACCCTTGTTCAATTGACTATACCTATAAGGGTTTATTTCTGGACTTTTTATTCTATTCTATTGGTTTCTATGTCTGTCTTTATCCAGTACCACACTGTTTTGATTACTGTAGCTTTGCAGTAAATTTTGAAATAAAGAAGTGTGAGATCTTCAACTTTTTCTTTTTCAGGATTCTTTTGGCTATTTGGGTGGTCCCTCAGGATTCCATATGAATTTTAGGGTGGATTTTCTATTTCCACAGAAACATCAATGGGATTTTGATAGGGACTGCATTAAATCTGTAGATCACTTAGTGTAGTATTGACATCTTGACATTATTAGGTCTTCCAATCTATGAACATGGGATGTCTTTCTATTTATTTGTGTCTTCTTTAATTTCTTTCAGCAATATTTTGTAGTTTTCCATATACAAGTCTTTCATCTCCTTGGTTACATTTATTCCTAAGGAGTTATTTTTTTTCAAGGCTGTTGTAAATGGAATAGTTTTCTTAGTATCTTTTTCAGATTGCTCATTATTAGGGTATACAAATGCAATGGATTTTTGTGTGGTGATTTTGTGTTCTACCACCCTGACTGAAATTGTTTGTCAGTTCTAACAATGTTTTTTGTGGAATCTACGGTTTTCTACATATAAGATGATGTTATCTGTCAACAGAGATAATTTTACTTCTTCCTGTCCAATTTGGACACCTTTTATTTCTTTTTCTTGCCTAACTGCTCTGAAGAGGACTTCAAGGATTACGCTGAATAGAAGTGGCAAAAGTGGGCATAATTTTCTTGTTAGGATTTTAGAAGAAAATGCTTTCAATCTTTCACTATTGAGTATGATGTTAGCTGTGCATTTTTCCCATATCGCCTTTGGTCGTGATGTGTAATCCTTTTAATATGCTAGTATGTTGTTGAGGTTTTTGCATCAATATTCATAAGGGATATTGGTCTTTAGTTTTCTTGAAGTGTCTGTCTGGCTTTGGTTATCAGGGTAATACTGGCATCTTAGAATTACTTAGTATGTATTCCCATTCTTCAATTTTTTTGGAAGAATTTGATAAATACCGGTGTTACTTCTGTCTTTAAACGTTTAGTACATTTCACCAGAGAAGCCATCTGATCCTGGGCTTGAATTTTTTTGGTTACTGATTCAATATTCTTAGTTATTCATATTTTCTATTTCTTCATGATCATCTTGGTAGGTTGTGTGTTTCTAGTAATTTGTCCATTTCATCTGGGTTATCCAATTTGGTGGCATACAATTATTCATAGTACTTTCTTATAATCTTTCTAATTTCCATAAAATCATAGTATTATCCTTTTTCCCCCCATTTTAGTAATTTGAGTCTTTTTTTTCTTAGTCAACCTAGCTAAAGTTTGGTTAGTTTGTTGACTTTTTTGAAGACCCAATTTTTGGTTTGATTTTTTTCTTTATTGTTTTTCTATTCTCTATTTTATCTGCTTCCTATGCATAGAATGTTTGTGTCCCCCCAAAATTCATATGTTGAAATACTAACCCCCAGTGTATTTGGAGGTGGAGTCTTTGGGATGTGATTAAGTTAGGAGAATGGAGCCCTCATGAGTGAGATTAGTATCCTTTTAAGAGACCCTACAGAGCTCCATCCCCTCTTCTACCACAAGAAGACAGAGTTAGCAGATGGCCGTCTATGAACAAGAAACACATCCTCACCAGACACCAAATCTGCCAAGGCCTTGATCTTGGACTTCCCAGCCTCCAGCACTTTAAGAAATAAATTTGTTTACAAGCCACCCAGTTTATGATATTCTGTTATAGCAGCCCAAACAGTCTAAGACACTGTGACTCTTTATTTCCTTCCTTCTGCTAGCTTCGGGTTTAGTTTGTTCTTTTTCCACTTCCCAAGGAGTAAAGTTAGGTTGATGATTTGAGATCTTTCATCTATTTTTAAATTTAATTTTATTTTAGAGAGAGAGAGAGAGAGCACACATGTGAGCAGGGGTGGGAGGCGCAGAGGGAGAGAGAATCTTAAGCTCATGGGGCTCGATCTCATGACCCTGAGATCATGACCTGAGCCAAAATCAAGAGTCGGACACTTAACTGACTCACCCAGGTGCCCCTAAATCTTTCATCTTTTTTAATGTAAGCATTTATAGCTACATATTTCCTCCTTAGCACTGTTTATGCTGCATCACATACATTTTGGAATGCTGTAGTTTTGCTTTTATTTGTCTCAAAATATTTCATAAGTTCCCTTAAGGTTTCTTCTTTGACTCATTGGTTTTTATTTTTTTTTTTAATTTTTTAAAGATTTTATTTATTTGACAGAGAGAGAGACAGTGAGAGAGGGAACACAAGCAGGGGGAGCTGGAGAGGGAGAAGCAGGCTTCCCGCTGAGCAGGGAGCCCAATGCGGGGCTCGATCCCAGGACCCTGGGATCATGACCTGAGCCGAAGGCAGAAGCTTAACGACTGAGCCACCCGGGCACCCCTGACCCATTGGTTTTTAGAGTGTGTTATTTAATTTCCACATAATTATGAATTTTTCAGTTCTCCTTCAGCTGACTTCTAATTTTATTCCACTGGGATGGGAAAACATATTTTGTCTAATTTCAATAGTTTTGAAATGTATTTGTCTTGTGGCCTAACCTATGGTTTTTACTGGAGAATGCTCCATGTGCACTTGAGAAAATTGTGTATTCTGCTCTTGTTGGATAGAGTGTCTATATGTCTGCTAGTTTCAACTGGTTTGTAGTATTGCTCAGGTCCTTTATTTCCTTATTGATTCTATCTGGTGTTCTATCATTATTGAAAGTGGTACTGAAATCACCTACTATTATTGTAGAGCTATCTATTTCTTTCTTCAATTCTGTCAATTATTGCTTCAAATATTTTGATGGTTTGTTATTAGGTACATAAATGTTTGTAATTGTTATATCTTCTTGCTGTATTGAACCCTTTACTAATATATCTTTGTCTCTTATAGCCTTTTAAAAATTTTAAGTCTATTTTGTCTCATATTAGTATGTTCACTGCTACTGTCTTTTGGTTACTATTTGCATGAAATATCTTTTCCTATCCTTTCATTTTTAATCTATTTGTGTCCTTAGATCTAAAGTGAGTCTCTTGGAAACAGCATGTAGTTGAATCATGTTTTAGAAATCCATGCTGTCAATATGCGCCTTTTGATGGAGGAGTTTAATCTATTTACATTTAAAGTAATTGCTGGTAGGGAAGGACTTACTTTTGCCCTTTTGTTGTTTTCTGTATGTCTAACAGCTTTTTTGTCCCTCATTTCTTTTATTGCGGCCTTCCTTTCTGTTTGGTTGATTTGTTGTTTTTGTGACATATTCTAATTCCCTTCTCATTTCCTTTCATGTATTTTCAAAATATTTTACTTGTGGTTATCATGGTGATTATATATAACATCCTAAACTTATACTAATCTTTCGTTGATACGAACTTAAATCATAAACAAAAATGTTCTTTTACAGCTCTGTCTCTACCCCTTCTCCAGTTGCCACAAATGACATCTTTGAATAATGGGTACATTTAAACATAGGTTTATGATTATTTTTATGCTTTCTCTCTTAAATCCTGTAAAAGAATAAAAAATAAAATTATAAATCAAAATCACAGTACTGGTTTTTATCCTTGCCCTTGTATTTACCTTTGCTGGAGATCTTTACATCTTCATATGATTTTGAATTACTTCTCAGAGTCCTTTCATTTCAATCTGAAGTTCTTTCCTTAGCAGTTCTTTAGGTCAGATCTAGTGGTAGTAACTCCTTTAGCTTTTGCTTATCTAGGAAAGTCTTAATTTCTCCCTCATTATTTTTTTGTGGTAAAAATATACAATTTACCAGCTTAACTATTTTTAAGTGTATAGTTCATTAGTGTTAAATATATTTATATTGTGCAACCAATTTTCAGAACTCTTTTCATTTTGCAAAACTGAAACCCTAAACTCATTATATACAACAGTAACCCATTATCCCCTCCCCTCAGTCCCTGACAACTATCATTCTACTTTTGTCTTTATGAATTTGGCTATACTCTGGGTATCTCATATAAATAGAACCATACAGTATTTGTTTTTTTGTGACTGGTTTATTTCACTCAGTGTAATAGCCTCAAGGTTCATCCATATTGTAGCATGTTAGATTTTCCTTCCTTTTTAAGGCTGAATAATATTTCATTGTGGGGATATACCACATTTTGTTTATCCACTAATCTGTCAATGGACACTTGTTTTGCTTCCATAATTGGGGTATTGTGAATAATGCTACTATGAACATGGGTATACAAACGTCTTTGAGAGCTTGCTTTCATTCTTTGAGTATATACCCAGAAGTGGCCACTTGGTTACCATAGACTTTTAACTGTTTTCCTGAGCTCCCTCAAGCTCATTTTATTATTATTATTATTATTTTTTTTTTTTTTAAAAGATTTTATTTATTTATTTGAGACAGAGAGAATGAGAGACAGAGAGCATGAGAGGGAGGAGGGTCAGAGGGAGAAGCAGACTCCCTGCCGAGCAGGGAGCCCGATGCGGGACTTGATCCCGGGACTCCAGGATCATGACCTGAGCCGAAGGCAGTCGCTTAACCAACTGAGCCACCCAGGCGCCCTCATTTTATTATTTTTTAAAAAGATTTTTATTTAGGAGAGAGAGCACAGAGGGAGAGGGAGAAGCAGACTTACTGCTGAGCAGGGAGCCCAATGTGGGGCTTGATCCCAGGACCCTGAGATCATGACCTGAATCGAAGGCAGACACTTAACCAACTGAGCCACCCAGGCACCCCCCGCCCCCCCAAGCTCGTTTTAGCTAGCTTTTGATTGTTTTCAATGTCTCTGTGAGAGAACAAGAGCTTAGAGCTTCCTAGCCCTCCGTTTTGTTGATGTCACTATGGAATTTTTATTCTCAATGCCATAGGAAGACTTGCAGTTTTTGAGCTGAGGATATGATGTAAAGAAAAAGTACTTCAGGATATTAAGTACAGGCGATACACAATGGATCAGAAAGTAAACGGTGGAGGCGTTAATTAACCTTACTTTGCAGGCTCTATGTATCTTGAGGCTTGACTTTGTGGCCCAACTATACAGCACTGATCTTGGCATATACTGTGTGCTCAGCAAGCCTTTGTTGAACTAGATACGCAAAATTATAGTTGTTGTGACTGAGCACAGAGTCCTTAAGGCAGCCTCAATAGTGTGTGGTAGCGTAAGGCAGTCAAAACTAAACACACTCCATGAGACTTCTGTATCATGCCAGTGAGTAGAATCTCAGCCAGGATTGGGCATGCCATCTCTTGAAGCATTTATGGAAAAATCCCAGATGTCCTGCAGAAAAGTAAGGAAGGTTATTGGTGGGTAGGGAACCCTCTTCTCCCTACTCTAGAAGCATCTAAACCAGGGGTCAGCAAATCATAGCCTGTTGCCCGACTTTGTGGTTTTATTGGAACACAGTCACACTCATCTATTTACGAATTATCCAAAGCTGCTTTCGTGTTGTAACATCAGAATTAAGTAGCTGTGACAGTAATCTTAAGAACTGCAAAGGCTAAGGTATTGTCTGGTCCTTGCTGAACCGTTCTAAACAACACAGTGAAGTCTAAGGGGCTAGAGGTTGCTGTAGATTATCATATTTAATAAGGGCCCAAGATGACAGATAACTAAGTAGTCCACAGAACCTGACTGGTAAAATTTAGTAGTCCCCTTCTTTTCAGGGACAGAATGGTTGGAGGGCAATAGGTTTCAACAAATGGTACCAGGACAAATGGATATCCACACGCAAAGAGCGAAGTTGGACCCCTTCTTCACACCATATACAACAATTCACTCAAAATGGATTGAAGACCTAAATGTATAAAATGTCTAGAAGTTACAGAGGAGTAAATATTTATGATCTTGATTTAGGCAATGGATTCTTAGATATGATACCAAAACCAGAAGGAACCAAAGAAAAAAGGTATGCTGGACTTCATCAAAATTAAAAACTTACGTGCTTCAAAAGACACCATCATGAAAGTGAAAAAAACACTAAAAAAAAAAAAAAATGAGAGAAAATAATTATTTATCTGCTAAGGGTTTAGTATCCAGAAAATTAAAGGACTCTTGCAATTCAACAATAGAGACAAACAACTCAATTACAAATGGGCAAAGGAGGGGTGCCTGGGTGGCTCAGTTGGTTAAGCGACTGTCTTCAGCTCGGGTCATGATCCTGGAGTCCTGGGATCGAGTCCCGCATCGGGCTCCCTGCTCAACAGGGAGTCTGCTTCTCCTTCCGACCCTCCCCCCTCTCATGTGTTCTCTCTCAAATAAATAAAATCTTTTTTTAAAAAATGGGTAAAGGAGAACAAGGAGATTGATATTACATGACTTCAAGACTTAATACAAAGCTACAGTAATCAAGACAGTGTGGTATTAGTGAAGGAGTACACAGATAGAAAAATGGAACAGAATAGAGCCCAGAATTATCTATACAAAGAGAGGCGACTGATCTTTGACAAAGGATCAAAAGCAATTGGATGGAGAAAGGACAGTCTTTTCAACAAAGGGTGTTGGAGCAACTGGATATTCACATGCCAAAAAAAACAGATGCAGACCTTACATTTTTTGCAAAAAATCAGTCAAAATGAATCAGACCTAAATGTGAAATACAAAACTATGAAACTCCAAAATATAACACAGGAGAAGATCTAGGTGACTTCACGATGATAATCTAGTTTTCATGATGACTTTTTAGGTACAACATCAAAACCATGATCCATGAAAGAAAAAATGGACACGTTGGACTTCATTAAAATTAAAAACTTTTGTTCTGTAAAAGACTGTTAAGAGAATAAATAGACAAATCAGGGACTAGGAGAAAATATTTGCAAAACACCTATTTGATAAAGGCCTAGTATCCAGAATGTATTTTAAAAACCACTTAAATCTCAACAAAAAGAAAACCTAATTAAAAAATGGGCAAGAAATCTGGACACTCACTAACGAAGAAATAGATGGCAAATAATATGAATATCTTATATTTTAAGAGAATTGCAATTAAAACAACACAATACCATTACACACCTATTAGAATGGCCAAAATCCAAAACACTGATACCACCAAATTCTAGTGAGGACATAGAACAAAAGGAACTGATTCATTGCTGCAAAATGCTATAGTCACTTTGTAACATGGTCTGGCAGTTTCTTACAAAACTAAACCTACCCTTACCCTATGAACCAGCTATTATACTCCTTGGTAAGATGAGCTGAAAACTTCTGTCCACACAGATGTTGACACAAATGTTTATAGTGGCCTTTTTTTAAACTATTTATTTATTTATTTGACAGAGAGAGAGACAGCGAGAGCAGGAACACAAGCAGGGGGAGTGGGAGAGGGAGAAGCAGGCTTCCCACTAAGCAGGGAGCCCGATGTAGGGCTCGATCCCAGGACCCTGGGATCATGACCTGAGCTGAAGGCAGACACTTAACGACTGAGCCACCCAGGCACCATACAGTGGCCTTTTTTTTTTAAAAAAATTTTTATTTATTCGAGAGAGAGAGAGAGAGAGTGAGAGAGAGCATGAGAGGAGAGGGGGTCAGAGGGAGAAGCAGACTCCCCACTGAGCAGGGAGCCAGATGTGGGACTCGATCCAGGGACTCCAGGATTATGACCTGAGCCGAAGGCAGTCGCTTAACCAACTGGGCTACCCAGGTGCCCAGCCTTTTTTGATAATTACCAAAATCGGAAGAAATTAAGATGACCTTCAATAGGTGAATGGATAAACAAACTGGTACATCTAGACAATGGAATATTACTCAATACTAAAAATAAATGAGCTATCATGCCATGGAATGACATGGAGTAACTTTTTTTTTTTTTGGTAAGATTTTATTTGTCAGAGAGAGAGAAAGAGAGAGAGAAAGAGAGAGAGCACAAGCAGGGGGAGCAGTGGGCAGAGGGAGAAGCAGGCTCCCTGCTAAGCAAGGAGCCTGATGCAGGACTCGATTGCATGACCCTGGGATCATGACCTGAGCGTAAGGCAGACGCTTAACCATCTGAGCCACCCAGGTGCCCCGTAATCTATGAACTCTAAGTAGTAAAAGTTTATCAACATTGGCTCATCAATTGTAATGAATATACCACACTAATGCAAGATGTTAGTAACAGGGGAAACTGGGGGGGGGGGGGGGGGGGGGGGAGGGGCCCTTATGGAATTCCCCTTTTTTTTTTTTTAATTTTTTTTTAAAACCAAAAATTCTTTAAAAAAAAAAATTTTTTTTTAAGTGCAAAGGATTTCAATGAGCATTTCTTCAAAAAATGGCCAGTAAGGACATGAAAAGATGCTCAGCTTTAATAGCCCTTAGGGAATTATAAATCAAAACCACAATGAGATAGCACTTCACAACCACTAGGATGGCTGTAATCAATAAGAGGGACAGTAACGAGAGAGAGATTGGATTCCGTCATGCACTGCTGGTGGGAACATGATATGGTACAAATGCTATGAAAAACAGTTTGGCAGTTCATCAAATAAAGAGAGTTATCACATGACCCAACAATTCCACTTTCAAGTATATGCAAGAGAAAAGAGAACATAAGTCACATTTTGTACATGAATGGTCACAACAGCACATTCGTAACAGCCAGAGTAGAAAAAGCCCAAATGTCCACCAACTGATGAATGATGAATGAATAAACAAAAGTGGTATATCCATTCAATGAACTATTGTTCAGCCATAAAAAGCAATAGTACAACATATCTGAACCCTGAAAATATGCTAAACGAAAGAAGTCAGATACAAAACGTCACATTCTGTTAAGACTCGATTTATATGAAATGACCTGGATAGGCAAATACATAAAGTAGAAAGTAGGTTAGTGGTTGCCAGGGGCTGTGGGGGAGATGTTAATGAAGAGTGACTGCTAATGGGTATGGGGCTTCTTTTTAGGATGAAAAAAATTCTGGAATTAGGAGCAATGGTGGTACAACCTCGTGATAAATTCAAAACCACAAAATGGTGTAATTTTTTTTTTTTTTTAAAGATTTATTTGACAGAGAGAGACACAGCGAGAGAGGGAACACAAGCAGGGGGAGGGGGAGAGGGAGAAGCAGGCTCCCCACTGAGCAGGGAGCCCGATGCAGGGCTCGATCCCAGGAGCCCGGGATCATGACCTGAGCCGAAGGCAGACGCTTAACGACTGAGCCACCCAGGCGCCCCAAGAATGGTGTAATTTAAAAGGGTAAATTTTATGGCATGAAAATTACATCTTAATTTTAAAAATATATAAAAGGATCTCTAAGCAGTTTTACTTCTTATCCCATTTGTTCATTGTGTAATTAAATAAAGTTGATGATTCTGTTCAGAGTATGTGATCTGTTTTACAGTTTAACTGAGAAATGATCCATGTGGCACAAGTGGGTGTTAAATTAGCTTCAGGGGAGAAAATGATTTAGCAAAGACTATTCTGGAGCATTAACTTACTTCTCACTAGGGTGTAAGCTTTTGAGAACTGGTACACAATTATTAATTAGGGAAACGGTACCCATTATTTTATGAACAAACCCTGAATAAATGGGAAGTCCTCTGAGGTGGCAGTAGGTCATACTGTAACTTTTTTAAAAAAAGACCTTATTTATTTAGAGAAAGCGTGCATGGGAGGGGGAGAGGGAGGGACAGAGAGGGAGGGAGAGGGAGAATCTCAAGCAGACTCCTCATTGAGCACGGAGCCCGACGTGGGGCTCGATTTTACGACCCTGAGATCACGATCTGAGTCAAAATCAAGAGTCTGACAGTTAACCAACTGAACCACCCAGGCGACCTCATACTGTAATTTTTAAGCAAAACGGGGCAAGGGAAATATCTGGGTAAACCTCTAACTGGGAGTCAATTTTTTAAGAGCTCAGTGGTATCTTCCTGTGATAGATTACTAAAAAATCTTCCTGTGTCAAAAACTAGGGCTTTCCCCTAAAAAAAAAAAAAAAGTGAACTGAGATTCTAGGAAAGTCTGGAATAACAAATGGAGACTGGTCGACCTAAAAATATATCTAGCTACAGTAACTGAGCAAGACACTGGCATTAGTTCTCAAAATCTGCCTCCCTCACATGCCTGCCCCAGTTCCCCTCAGAGCAGCCTCTCCTAGGGGACCAGACACTGGGTGTCAGCCGCTATATGGGACATAATTCAACTGTCAAGTACACATTCAGTAACATTCACAGAGGCCAAGGACAACAAGCACGTGGATGTACTTTTTTTCTTTTTAAAGAATACAACAGTCATATGGTCAAAAACTAAAACCACATAGAAGGATATAAAATGAAAAGTAAGAGGCCCAGGCTCCCCTGCTCTCCTTCACAGATGTGATACTGATTAAGTTTCTTGTGCAAATATCTTATTTCTGAAATGTTACTAATGTGACAGGAATATTATACAGAATATGTTTCTTATCTATAAAGCTTAAGTCTTCCAGAGCCTTAAGGTCATACTGTATGACCTTTATCAGAAACTGAGGTTAAATTCAGGTCCCAAATACAGAAACTTAAAATTTTCTTGCAATCTAAAATAGATTTCAGACCTAAATAGGTTCAACTTTTTTTTAACAAAAAATTCACACATTGTACCTTTTTTTTTAAAGATTTTATTTATTTATTTGAGAGAGAGAATGAGAGAGAGAGAGAGAGAGAGCACGAGAGGGGGGAGGGTCAGAGGGAGAAGCAGACTCCCTGCTGAGCAGGGAGCCCGATGCGGTACTCGATCCCGGGACTCCAGGATCATGACCTGAGCCTAAGGCAGTCGCTTAACCAACCGAGCCACCCAGGTGCACATTGTACCTTTTAAGTCAGATTTTCTTTCTTTCTATCCATGGCAAAACAAACTTCAAAGATTTATACAAATACCAAAAGTTGGCAGTCACTTGGAAACAATCATTAACTAGATTAATCCATTCAGAAAATGCACTGAATACACTCAAGATTAAAATGAAACAGTGACACAAATATGATGCCTCGACAAATAAATCAACGGTTCTTGGTAAAACTCCCAATACCGAAGAGAGATTTAAAAACAAATGCCCTGCGAATTTGCCTGTAACGAGGTCTCAGCTGATCCTCAGATAATAAGGTTAAGAATGACATCACTGTAACTGGCAGGGGTGGTGGGGAGGTTGAAATAACCTGGGAATTGCAAGGGTGTGGGAAGTAATCCAACTAATAGCAACACCGAAAATATGTAATCTCACAACAAAATGAGTACTGATTTGGAAAATTAATGTCTGTGGGCATTTTCTTCCCCAAAGGGGGAGCAGAGCGAATGTGGGAAATTAATTTTCAGCAGTATTCCTAGGACCTAAGGCAACTACACGTCTGGAGCTACTGAACTCTCCAAAGCCTCAGTATCAACAAGCTCTTCACATGGTCATTGTCCTAATATTTGAAACTGAAAAACGGATGCAACCTTGCCATAGCCAACAAATTCAAATTCTTACTAATCAACCTCTGGTTCTTCATATCCCGTCCCTATCTGAGCCCTTTCCAAAGATGCAAACAAGCTGCCCCTTGTGCAAGTGAAGCTCACCTGGGCTCAAGAGGCGGCGAGCGCCCAGGGCTCCTGTCTCAGGGCAGGAGATGGCAGGTGATCGGAAAGGCAGCCGAGGCAGGACTTCTGTCGCCCCCGTCCGCAGTCTGCTGGGCTGCTTTTCAACTGGAAGGGGCTGGCGCCCTAACACCTCAGACTGAACAGTGAGCTGGTAAAGAACACCCCTGACAGCAGAGGGAAGGAGCCTGCAGACCTGAGGAAGGGTTGGCCAGGCGGCTCTTCTCTCATCTTCGATGTTCTCGAGGACAAGCTTCCTCTAAGGTGAGCCAAGTTCAGCGGCTCCTTCTGACCTAGAGCAACTATGTGCCGCTCTGGGAGTTTCTAGCCATCTAACCGGATTCTCCTCACTCAGCTCTCGCCCCAACAGCGCTCGGCGCCCCTGTATGGGAAGCTCCTAGGGAAGCAGATGAAACTCATTAGGACATAGCCCATCAAAGGCAACACAAGGGTTCCAGCAGCTGTGTACGGGGCCCTGCCCGCCACTGAGGCAAAGGCCACAGAAGAAATATTTTTACCACAGAGGGCTGCACAGTCATTGTCCTCTTTGACTCTGTCCTCTCTCTAGCTCTCTGCCCTGACAGCCTCAGTCTGTCTTCACCATGTTTCATCTCCCAGAGGCACGAGTACTTCTTTTTAGCTTATTTTTGTGATTTCTCCAACCAACCATGCAATCAGGCCTGTTGGGATAGAGGGTAAGACCAATTGAACAATCCTCTGGATAGCTGAGAAATGGCTGCTGGGCTTTTCAGTTTCATGAGGCAGTTAGGCCGGCTGTGTCCTCTATGCTGGGTCCTCTTCATCCATCGCCACGTCATCCGTGTTTTTCTTCTGTTCAGCCTCTGGCCCTGCAGGCAGAATGCTTGTGACGGTGTGGAGGAGGGCTTCGATCTGCTCCTCTGTGAGCCGTTCTTCACTCTCTTCTACCATCTGCAGAAGAAAACCTCTAAGGGTTACAGATGAGCTGCACAGGCGGAGTCCCCCTCACCTTCCCCACCCATGTTGTTCCCAGTCCGCTGGCCTCTGGCATGCCGAGCTCGGGGCCTGGCTCCAGAGCCCCCTCGGGTCTCTGGGTCCTCTCCAAACTGGCTCCAAGGGAGGCAAAAGCCAGCTCCAATTCCTATGCGACTGCTCAAAATGGGTTGGGGCAAAAAGCAAGTTGCAGGTTAGCATTTTTCTTCAAAGAAATAGAAAACCCAGGGGCACCTGGGTGGCTCAGTCTTTAATCGTCTGCTCAGGTCATTTTCCCCGGGTCTTGGGATCAAGCCCCACATCGGGCTCCCTGCCCCGCGGGAAGCCTGCTTCTCCCTCTCCCACTCCCCCTGCTTGTGTTCCCTCTCTCGCTGTCTCTCTCTGTGTCAAAAAATAAATAAAAATCTTAAAAAAAAAAAAGAAGGGACGCCTGGGTGGCTCAGTCGGTTAGGCGTCTGCCTTCAGCTCGGGTCATGATCCCGGGGTCCTGGGATCGAGTCCCGCATCGGGCTCCCTGCTCCGCGGGGAGCCTGCTTCTCCCTCTGCCTCTGCCTCTCTCTCTCTATCTCTCATGAATAAATAAATAAAATCTTTAAAAAAAAAAAAAAAAAAAAAAGAAAAGAAAACCCTACCAGTTCTATACCCATCCACGTGCACACACAAATATGTTGTATGTGCAAAGAAAACTCACCTCTGGGGAGTGAAATGGCACTTTACATACTTTTGTATTTCACAAGCACAGCTGTAACTCACGAATTAGATCAACAACTCATCTGACGATTGCTCACTGCGTGCCAAGTGGTTTATCTATTTTTCCCTCATCCCCACCCCTGCCCCCCACTAACAGCTCTTTAGGGAGCTCATGTGCCTGACTGCACACAGCACTTCATATCTGTTATTTCTTTTAACCCTCACAACAATCCTGGCAAAGGACAGAATGAGAATCCAAGCCAGGCCTGCCCAACACTAACACCAACGAACAATCTAACACACATCATGTGGTCCTGGTCATTTCCTGGAAATGTGGGGCAAGAGTCTGATGAGTGATCGCTGGAAAATGATCCCCCGATGCCTCACTAAATTAGGTCCACTTAAAGCCCAGTCTAACAAGTCCTGGAAATCTACACATGGATCTAGTTCTTGATACATTAATGAATACATAGTCAACAATGTTTTGTTTTTTTTAAAGATTTTGTTTATTTATTTGACAGAGAGCGCCAGAGAGCACAAGCAGGGGGAATGGCAGAGGGAGAGGGAGAAGCAGGCTCCCCACTGAGCAGGGAGCCCGACGCGGGGCTCGATCCCAGGACTCTGGGATCATGACCTGAGCCGAAGGCAGACGCTTAACCATCTGAGCCACCCGGGCGCCCCGTCAACAATGTTTTTAAGGGTAATATACAGGCAGGCAAATTACTTACCCATGTTCACTTAGTGACACCAGCCATCTATCACAAACAGCTAAAGGTGTCCAGGGTTCTGTTTTGTGGCATTTCCCACAGCAATCTCTGAAATCTGGCAACTAAGACCAAGAGGAATTCCACAAAGAAATCCTATCAGATTTAAGTAAAACAAGATGACAGGCTAGGCTTACAACCCTGAAGAGGATTTCAGTCTGACTGCCTCACTTTACAGACAACAGTAGAGAAGCTCATTAAGTCAGGTGATGTGGCCAAGATCACATCACAAACTCCTGGCAAACCATCCGTCTCTTCATTCACCTAGGTCCAAAAATGTTTCTACAACCAGAGAATAATCCTGAGTGTTCTAGGGTGGAGAAGCTCCTGAGTGAACCAACAGGGCTACTTCCTATCATGCTGTGAAATAAAATGACCATTTCCTAAAGATTCAAAGGCTCCGTAAAATGTAACCTCTACTGAACAAGAAATAATCCTCAAAAACCCATTTTTTAAAACCAGACATGCAAAATTAGGGTGTGTAAAAGGAAGTAATCTAACATAGACTGCCTCCAAAATATGAAGGAGTTGGAAAGGGGTATATCCGATTTGATTATTTAATCCTAAGAAAAGATGATCTCCATTTGAGAGAGGAATGTCTCCAAATACATGAACTGGCACGTGCAGTTGATTATGAACTGTTTCCTGACTCAGGGGAAGTGGGAAAGGAGATTCAGACTAGTCTCAGGACAATGACAACCTCCCACCAGTATTTGCACAGGGGCTTTCCCAGAATCACTGCCACCAGAGCTTCTCAAGCATGCGGTCCATAAAGTCAGGCCAATTTAGAGATGAGTAAGTGCAGGCTCAGCATTATGAAGAAAACCTGATGTGGGTCTCACAGCAAGTAGTGTAAGGTCTTTTGACTTTGGATTCCAGCTCTTTCTAGAACACCATACCTCTATTCTTTCCTCTCGCAGAGATGCAGACTAGAGTCCACTGGTTTGAAAGAATTTAGTTATATGACTTCTGAGAGGCCTTCATTTTTATTTTTTTATTTTTATTTTTCGTTAAGATTTTATTTATTTCTTTGACAGAGAGAGAAGCAGCGAGAGAGGGAACACAAGCAGGGGGAGTGGGAGAGGGAGAAGCAGGCTTCCCGCGGAGCAGGGAGCCCGATGCGGGGCTCCATCCCAGGACCCTGGGATCATGACCTGAGCCGAAGGCAGGCGCTTAACGACTGAGCCACCCAGGTGCCCCGAGAGGCCTTCATTTTTAGAACACCAAATATAGAAGACTTGAACAGGCCACCTTCTTGCATTCTGATCTCTGGGTCTGGCAGATGCAACAATGATCAGGCGTCAGCTATATGTGTTCATGGCAAGAAGAAGCTTCCATCAGCACACAACCCTCAGGGTCAGAAACTTTGCTTTTCAAACTAACATTCCCAGTCACAGCAAGAAAACAACTTCATTACGCAAAATGAACACATATACACAAAAAAGAAACTTTTCAGAAACCAAAAACTTACTAACCCCTCTTGGATCAAGGCAAAATGATACTAACTGTATTACTCTTCACCTTTTCTTCCCAACACAGAAGAAACTGAGCCCAAATAAAGAAACGTAAAGCACCAACTCAATGTTCTCAAACACCCAATGTTTCAAGTTGTTTGGAATATAAGGGCGAATGAAATGTAAAAATCCCAAGTATTTGCAGATGTGTCAACAATAAATTTTTATCACATACAAAGGCCATATCAATTCCTAGGGGCTGTCAAACTGGGCTGCTAATACTCCAAAAATGGTTTTTTCTCATTCTAAGCCATCAAGGCTAACTTCCTACTTTATCCAAAACAACAAAACAACTCAAACCTAATAACTATGGACACTTCTAGCTATCTGACCCAGAATGGTTCACTTAATCTCTGTAAATTTCAATTTTCTCTAATGTAAAATGAAAGTAATGCCTACAGTAAGGACTAAATGAGAACATATAGTGTTTTGTAAGCCATAAAACTCTACCTAATCCAAGACATTTTATAATCACTAACTTTTTTTTTTTTAAAGATTTTATTTACTTGACAGAGAGAGAGACAGTGAGAGAGGGAACACAAGCGGGGGAGTGGGAGAGGGAGAAGCAGGCTTCCCGCCGAGCAGGGAGCCCGATGCGGGGCTCGATCCCAGGATCCTGGGATCATGACCTGAGCTGAAGGCAGACGCTTTAACGACTGAGCCACCCAGGCGCCCCAATAATCACTAACTTATAACAGACATATATGGTAGTGCTGTTCAGGACAGTGACTTGTGAGGTCATGAGGTTCACTGTCCTGTCTTCAGGCCAGAGAGCTCACAAACTGACCCGAATGAATACACAACAGAGAGTGGCAGAAATCACAGAAGCTGGTGGCCTCCTCATTTCCTCAGACTGAGGCTCACAACAAATCATGGCTGAGGTATAAGTAAAAGAAGCTACAGCCTCCAAAACTGAACACTAATAAATGCTGGATGCTGAAAATACTTCTGGGACACGGGGAGAATAAATGGCTGTACGGTTAATGCAGGGAAACTCTCAAGTCCTCTGTACTTCAAACCTGTGTGAAAACCTCATTTCTTATCCCTCTCTTGGGAGAAGAGATACTGCGACAAGCCTTGGTAAATGTTTTGCTACCCTTTGTAGCCAAATCCCAGGCTGGGGAAAATCTGACTATAAAATGGTCCGACTGCTGGGAAACAACATACACAGTATTTATCAAGACCTACTACTCACCTGTGAAAAGGAGAAAAAGAACAGTCTCAGGGGACGCCACACATATCTTTCTTCTCTCTATGCAAAGCACATGGCTTGGAGGAAAGTAAGGCTTTGAGTGAGACAGACCCAACTAGCCACTCACTAGCAAAGACTATGGTGAAGGCATCGAAGGTGACATATACAAAGCCCACCACATATAGTGGGCACTCTTAATAGCAGCTAATCGTACCGTAATGATAGAGCTTTCTACGGGCTCTGGGATGAGGTCACGCTAATCCTCATCTCCTCTCTCCATCTGTCATTAAGCCATGAATAACATATGTTGCTGATTAAAGTTGGAGGAGACAGGACATGTGATCTTTAACCCAGAGGGACATGGATTAGTTTCTTGCTGATTTGTTTTTTCTTTTCTAAGCTGAATCTCCAACACAGTTGAAAGCATCAGAATAAGGGTTCAAAAAAAAGGGATCTCTAGCCTGAAGCCCAGTTCCCCCAGAAAATCACCCTTTATGGGAGGAATTTTTCTAATTTAATTTTGGGTGCATTCTGAAGGACAGAAACAACACTGGGAAGACAATAAAAGTTTTAGTCAAAAATTAAGTGCCCGTGAACCTTTAAAAAAGGGTCCTTTTTAAAGCAACTCTAAACATCATAGGTATTTTTGGCTACTTTCTTCCACAAATTTCTGAAGGAACTTTGACAAAGGATAAGTATTTCTAAAACTGACTTTGCAAACTCCTTAATTCTCATTTTGTTAATTCTCCAATCAGTTTTCTTACTGTCAGTTAAATGGCCTGCCTAATATTTGGAGCTTAACAGTGTTGTCTGCCCTCTGCAGCAGAGGGAAACTGCCCCAGGACACCAACACAGCAACTGCTCAGTTTGTCTCACTGGGCCTCATTTTCATATTCTCCTTAGACCATGTGTGGCTTCTACTCTGGCTGCCTCGCACAATTCTAAAGCTTTACGCTGCGATTGCTGTGTAGACTGTGCAATGAGAAGAATCCACTGAATGGTGGTATGCACGGAAACAAGATGATCGAGTCTGTGGTTTTAGAACGTGAACGCTGACCGCGGTGGAGAAGGTGGACTGGACGAGCCAGACTGAGGCAGGGATGTCGAGAGAGGACAACCGCGAGAGCCACACTGAGAAATGACAGAAATGAACACAGTGCAGCAGGGAGAGTAGAGAGAACAAGGGAAGACAGAAGCAACAGAACCTGGGGACTAATGCATCTGAGATCAAAGGCAGAGAATGACTTCCAGGTGTCTGGCTTGGGAGACTGGGCCAGGAGGCTGAGTGAGAAAGAGAGCATGGGGGGAAGTGCATTTGTGCTCTGTGAGCCAAGAACAAAAACAGGAAGAGTAGGGTCGAAGGGTGGGAGTCGGGGAGGAGAAATTCTGCCAGAGTCATGGTGAGTCTACTGTCTTCATGCAACATCTGGTTGGCAATAACCCCTACAGGAAAGCAATGGCCAGAATGGGGCAGGACATCAAGGGAGACAAAGAGCTGCTGAGACGCAGGCCCAAACCCTAAGGAAGGAACTAAATTTCCTCTAGTCTTCTACTTTCTCTAAGTCCATACTAACTAGGATTAAACTGGTGAGGTCTCCTTTCACTGACGAAATGGGGGTAGTCGGGCAGTCTTTTCAAGAAACGGCAGTTCCAGCCTTGTCTGTTCTCAGTCTTTATTACCCTTCCTCCCTCTCAGATCCAGAAACCAATCCCCTCACGTTCAAGCCTCCTTCACTCACCAGCTGGATCTCAACAGCAGTCATAGGCCTGTGATTCAGCAGCTGAAGCTTTTCGGCTCTGTCAAAAGAAAAGTACAAAGCATTTGAAACTCTTATTCCCTTCAGAATCCTGAGTCTTGACCAAGCTGTTTAGAGAACACTGGGTCAGATAACAAATGGGAGAACCAGCTGGAACATGGCCTTCAGTTTCTTCAACTGTAAAATGAGAGAATGGGAATAGGAGAGCCTATGTCAGAGACTCTTAGAGGGTACAAATGTGCATTAGAATCCTAAAAACAACAGAGGTATGGATTAAAAGAAATATAACAAATAGTAGAGGTGCAGTGTTAATAAATTTTATCTGAAAAATATGAAGAAAATAACACTTTCTTAATCCAGATTATAGAAAGTAAAGATTAATAAAATAATCTTGGTTGGTTGGTATCACTTAGACATGGCTGAGAATTCCTTTTTGAGATTAATATTAAACGTCAGATTTTGACTTGTTATCTTCGAAACAAAAACCAGGACTAGAAGGGGGTAGGGGGCTCATGTATAGAGGTATAAGACACAGTCCTCTGCCCACAGAGTTCACAATCCAGTTGGGGAAAGAAGATAAATACAAGCAAATTTTAACAAACATGCAAGTAACAGTTGAAGGCAATAATTATCACCTGTCACAAGGTAATATCTAGCTCATTGCTAAAGGGGTGGCTGAAATGTGTGGACTCTCCAAGGTGATACAGGACTTAAAAGAAAAAAAGAACATATTCAGTTACCACCCCTGTGCAGGTGACAATTTCTAAGTTTCCCCTCTCAGTCTGACCTGGGAGCTCCAGATTCATCTTTCAGTTCAACTCAGTAAATATTTGTTGAGCTTAAAGACATTCTGAAACAAACAGATGAATGAGCCACAGGCCCACAGCCGCATCTGGAGAAGCAGCACATGAGCCAGTCTCCCTATGCCTCGGTCTCACCATCTGTAAAACCGGAATGATAACAGAACTTAATATCTCACCAGGGGGTTAGGAGGGATGAACATCTTTCCATTTATAGTGCCAGCAGCTACCATTTATTGCTCACTTCCCATATGGCAGGCACATTGAACCCTCAGACTTAATCAACGCTGAGATGGTAAATAACTTGCCCAAGGTTACACAGCTAGTAAATGGCAGAGCTGGGACTTGGCCATCAAAGCTTCAAAGCTCATGTTCTTAACCATCTGCTTCTAGTATTCAGTATTCAAAATGATGACTGTCACAAAGCTATTTCTCCACAAATGGCAGTCATCAGGAAGGCACTTGTAATTAAGTTCTACTCCTCATAATCCCCCAAACATTTACTCTAGACTCAAAGATGACTTCACAGAGGAGGAAACCCTTGCACTGGGCCCTGAAGGGTTTTCAGGGCAAAACGATGGAGGAATGGACAGGCAGAGCAGGAACAGCCTAAGTAAAAGACCAGAAGAACAAAAATTACGGAGTTTTAGGAAATGGTTGCATGAGAGGCTGAGTCATCAGGACAAGACCACACGGGCTCCAACTACAAGGCTGCACGTGACTCTGCGGACACCTAAAAGCAACCAAGGAAAGGAGTGATATGCTCTCAGGTAAGAAAAAATGAGGCAGGGCTGGCAATGAGAGGCTGGACATGTGAAATGCTCCTGGTCACCCTCAGGTATAGTCAACAGGACCTGACGCCTCAGCTGGGTGGGGACAGGGTGAAGGAAGAGAAGAGTCAGGGCTCAGTGTCAGGTTTTCAGCCTGTTTGGGAAAAATATATTACTTGAAATCTGAATTCGAGTTTGTGGTGCTTCTGGAACAACGAAGAGATCTCTGTTCAGCCATTCGTCTAGTTTTAGTTTTAGTTCTAGTGTGACCTAGAACTAAAGAAAAAGACCAGAGCTGGATGTGTTAGCAAGGAGTTTTACAAAACCATGGGAGTGGATATCACAGTCCACAGACCAACTACAGAGTAAGTGAAGACCCAGGACAGGGCACCATAAAGCACCTCCAGTCAGGGGTCTGAGAGAGAAGGTGGTGAAGGAGGAGCAAAAAGAGGCAAAGAAAACCTAGGAGAGTGGTGTTAGGGAAATCAAGAGAGGAAAAGCTCTGGGAAGAGGGTATTAGCAACAATGTCATGCTGAAGGGCGGGAAAGTAGGTTGACAGTATAGAAGTCACTGGATTTGCCAAAAAAGAGGGCACCAGTGGCCTGTGCAAGTAGTTTGGTGGGATGACAGTGATGGTGACAACTGGATTGTGGGGACTGGGGATTGACTGTGCAGAAAATAACCTTTATTTTTTCTGTAATGTAGTGTCACCACTTTATTAAAGTCTTCAAAACAGTCTTTATTCTACATTTTGAGTATAAAAAATCCACAAGTGCGCCACAGTGCAAAGAGAAACATACAACAGAGAATTTCCATAATAATTAATGGCACAGCCAAACACCACACGTACAGAACACAACATTTAGATGAACTGAAATTATAAGATAAAGCCCAATTTCCGAAAACAAAAATCAAAGTACTAAGGATCCCAAACATTCTTAACCCTAATGAGATTTCACTGGACTCAAATCACTTGGAGGTGAGGCATTCACAATATGACCCCATTAACCCAGCTTAGGAATTCTTGGGAGCCATGAGTGGCTGCATCAGGCAGGCTGACAACACATGGCAACCAAATTTTGATGTGAAAATTCCCCTTTATTTGACTCTAAAGTTTTTTGACTTTTGAAAGGCATCCTTTTTTTTTTTTTTTTTAAAGATTTTATTTATTTATTTGAGAGAGAGAGAGAGAGAGAGAGAGAGAAACAGCATGAGAGGGGATAGGGTCAGAGGGAGAAGAAGGCTCTCCGCCGAGCCGGGAGCCCGATGTGGGACTCGATCCCAGAACCCTGGGATCATGACCTGAGCCGAAGGCAGTCGCTTAACCAACTGAGCCACCCAGGCGCCCTGAAAGGCATCCTTTTGAAAGGCTTTTGAAAGGCATCCTCCTCACTGCCCCTCAGATTTTAAACAAACTTGTTTTCAGTACAGTTTGTATTGATGTTCTTTGTTCAACTGAACCCCAGTTTTTCCGGCACCAAAGCAAATTTAGGTTTGGCTCATGTCTGATGAAACAACCTATGAGGAGGGTCTAAGAGGCAGATGCAAAAGCAGAAGCAATGGGGTCTGTGCTTAGGGTACCGAAGGGGTTTCAGAGGATCTTTGTGAAAGACTAGTTAAAAGACAGCACGCGGGGAGATGTGCAAGGAGAGAAGGAAGTTAGTCTGACTGGCCTGTCCCGCAACTCTGATTCAATGGAGAATGTCGGGAGGGAATAGAAGACAGGGTTTGAGGGTGGGACATGGGGCAAAGGATGGAAAGGCAAAGTCAGACAACTAAAGCGTTTTACTTATGACATGTACTATAAATCAAAGACTTAAAGGAGACTAAAGACCAATCAGAGTCATTTGGCAACTTTAATTCTTAGGAAGAAGAAAGTTCCCTCCAAGCCTAATTTGATATTTCATTACTAAAAGCAAAGACCAGTGTGGTATAGTATAATTCTGGAGGAATTTAAGGAAGATCCTTAGGGCTGCTTCGCCTACATTAGTTTATGAATGGCTACCTCCCCTACATCAAAATGCTTCAGGGAGATACTGATTACCATAATATGGTGTCTCATTAAATTTGAAAAGTGTCCAAAAGTTTGGGCACCAGAAAGACCCCACAAGAGGTGTCTGAAGTGAAACGTGAGGTTGGCAGGACGAAAGCAGCTGAACTGTGACAGTGCCGAAGGTACGTGATGTCCTTCCCAGCACTGGTGGTCTGGTTCCTCACCAGATCCTGGAGCTACCATCTAAGCCACCCATGAAGAGGTTCCCCTTCCACTGGGTTCCAAGGACACTGGCTTCCTGCGTGACTGTAGGCTGAGCAGCCCTGGGAAGGCATCCTGGGGGTGGAGGAGGAGCGCTGCCAGTAGCCCCAGCTCTGAATCTGGTACCTGCAAAACACCCTCCTTCCACCAGCACTGCTGAACCAGGTGGACAGATGGAACCAAGTGGATAAGAAGCCACGGGGATTGTGGAGCCTAAAGGGCCAAAAGCCACAGTCTAGGCCCTGGGAAGATACAGCGAGGTGCGAGGGAAAGCAGCTGATGTGGCAGGGACTGGGGCAGCCTGTGGATGCATCAAGCTCAAGCAACAGAGCTCTGAGTGGGCAGATGGAGCATCAGCACAGGCGGAGCCCGAGAAGACACGAGGCCTGAGGGTACACTGGACGCCCGCAAGGCTGCACACGGTAGACTGGCCGTGTTAGATACGGACCTTGCCTGCTCACAGTGGTTATGAGTCTGGTTCTGCTCAGCATCACAGACCCAAATAACCTCTTGACAGGTAGAAGTAAAAGAGCAATTACAGCCTGAGGAGGGTAGGTTCTGGAGGGACACTGGAGCATGTTGGCCAGCTAAGGAGATAAGCTGAGGAAAGACTGAAATTATAGGGGAGAAAGGGAAAAAGACCCTCAGAAAAACAAAAGTCCAAAGTTTCAGCAAAGAGGCTCATCATGTTCCACTGAGACCACAGCAATGTGGCGGGGGCGGGCGGGGGGAGCAAATCTGAAGGGATATGAAGGGAAAGGAGTTCATTTTGGATAATTTTCTCAGTGAAGCAGAAGTGAAGTTACCATCTGGGAGGTTAGGATGGGACCAGGAATAAGACCAGCAAGCAGGTTTGTTTGTTTGTGAGAGAGAGAAAAGGAGAGGGAGGAGCCCATTGCTGGGCTCAATCCCAGGATCCTGAGATCCTTTTTTTTTTTTTTTAAGATTTTTATTTATTTGTCAGAGAGCGCACAAGCAGGGGGAGTTGCAGGCAGAGGGAGAGACACCCTACTGAGCAAGGAGCCTGACACAAGACTCGACCCCAGGACCCTGAGATCTTGACCTGAACCGAAATCAGATGCTTAACCAACTGAGCCAGCCAGGCGCCCCCAAAGCAGTTTTAAAGATCCAACTGAGCTGGAAAATATGAACCCTCATTCTAAATAAAATTATTTATTTTAACCATCATTACCCAACAGTATGAATAAAGAATAGAGAAAGAGCAGGAATAGAGAAAAAATATAGCTGAATAAATGAGCATCTCTGCTACAAATCAATCAAACAATGGAACTCAGTTCATTGACCGGTCATTATCCTGCTAGGCTCTGAACTGTTGGAAATGTTCCTACACTTAAACAAAAGGATCTTGAAAGTCTTCTAGCAACAAAAACACTCACAGCTGCTCCCTCAAAAAGCCCACTTGGAGTCAAACCAGCCAAGTTCTCTGCTTCCACATTCAAGGAGCTGAGCACTGCAGGAGCAAAATCACAGAACCACACTCACTGCAGGCTCTGGTTTGAGGGGGCGGAGATTACAAACATTCCCCTCACTTCATAATCAAGCCTATTTTTATTGTCTCTACTATCTCCCCTTTACTTTTCAACTCACTGCACTTTAGATCCTGCCCCAACCGATCACCAAAACTCTTCTTGGCATAGGGCCCAGTGGACAACTTTAGTGGATGTTTCTCTGTCCTGTTCGACCCTGTCTCTGTGATATCTGACACTGTTGATCACTCCTCCTTAAAACTATCTACCCCTGCAGCTTCCACAACACCATTCTTTCCTGATTCTCTGATCCGACTAGTCCTTCATCTCTTTCCAGGCTTATTCTTCTGCTGCTTGCTTCTGTAGCATTCCCATGGTGCCATCTTTCACCTTCTGACCCCCCTTACTGAGTTCCTCATCCAAACCTCACAATCTCATCCGCTACTATAGGTTTCAGGCAAGAAGTCCATGTTTTCATGCTATGTGACCTAAGCTCCAGATCTCTGTAACCAACTGCCGCCTAGATATCTCCTCCTAAACACCTCAGACACACTTCAAGTTCAACACATCCCAAAGTGATCTGACTATCCTTTCCTACACACCAGCTCCATTCTCTCAACTTCTCATCTTGGTAAAGAGGCAAACACCCAGGCCAGAAACCTGAGGGTCATCCTTGACTCCTCCCTCTTACCCACTGCCAGTATCAAGTCACTGAGAATTAATAACTGTTTCTTTTTTTAAAGACTGTTTTTTTTTCAGGATATCCATCCCCTCCTCACCATTTCTATAAGCCATAATTCTTCTTGGTTAGAGGACAATGGCCTCTATCCCCAGGGGTCTGCCACTTTTTAAACCTACTTTCACTTACAAATAAAGTATCTTTTAAAAGATGAAAATCTGGCCACCTCATTATCCTGCTTGTAATCCTCTCATTGTCCCCACAGGTTTTGATATGAATTTGAATTTCCTTAGTTCAGTCTCCAGAACACCCTGAAATCTGGTATTTGTCAATCTCTCTAGGTTCGTATGCCTTTGCTTTCCCTATGCACTTATATCCCAATTAAACGAAACTAAACACTGCACAGAGAAGCATCAGGCTACTTCTTGATTCTGCGCCTTAGCACATCCTGTTCCCTCTGCTCAGAGAGAACAAACTCACCTGCACCTGGCTGACTCTTCCTTTACATTAAAACCCAGTGTCAACCTCCCAGAGACAAAATGATATACTCAAATTCTGACACTTCAGTGTCTCTCTACTATGACCCTCCTACCATAGCACTTACATTGTATTCATCTTTGTATCCCCCAAATAGAGACAAAGCTGGAGGATAGATTAAAGAAAGAGTTAGGCAGGACTGACTTTCAGGAAAAGTACAAAGAGACAACTGTTGAACACTGAGGAGACCTGGGGCAGGATTCCATGCTCTGAAAGCAGACAGGGTAACCACACGCCAGATAGTAGGGAAACCTGAAAACCCATCCATCTTCTCTGAGCTTTGCTGGCTCTAGAAGTACATCCCAAATATGGTGCCAAATCCCAAGAGTAATCTGTGTACAGAAGAGTCCCTTTTAGGGACTCAAAGTTATTCACAAACCTATCTAAGCTGGGTCTCAAAGGCAGGTCCTCTATTCCTGGCAAACATAGTTGTACACCTTAGGGAGGAGATCTCAGGATGAGAGCCGGGGCTGTAAGCCAGGCTGCAGCTCTTAAGAACTAAATGCCTCAAGCAAAAATTAAATGATTAAAGAACCAAATGCTTTGGGGAATGAACATACTATAGAAAAATAACAGGACTTAAGTGTTCAAGTGCCTTCGAGTTGAGTCTCAATACTACCATTTTGCTGAATAAAGCTATGAAGTTCCTATTATACCTCAAGGACCTAATTTAAGCAAATTAATAAAGTTCCAGTTTGCACCATGAGAACTGGACCATTTAAGGGCTATTATCTTGAATCTTCTCTCCCTGGGAGGATGCTAGAGAAAATCTTTCTTAGGGGATATGTAGATATAAGGATTAAAGAGCACTCCAGCAGTTTCTGTTATAAATGTGATTCTTGTCTTTTATCGCACTGGCTAGTACAAGATGGTCCAGGTCTTGATGGCATATTGCAAGCAGCCCCTGGATCATAGGTACCGAGGCCAAGGAAAGCCAATGGGCTGCAATGGAGAAGCCAGGCCTCAACAGAGAAAGAAGCCTGCCAGCCCCCTCTACTGGTTGTTTGTAGAACAACACCGCCTGCAGCTTTTGCTTCTGGCAGTCATGGACAACCTATGTAAAAACCCTGGCACATGATCTGTTCCAGAAATCAACCATTTAATGAAAAATAGGCACCAAAAAGTCACAAAGAAATTACAAATCCTCAAATTTAGGATCACAAATGGAAAAAAGGAACTTCTCTGAATATTACAATCTGCTTTAAATTTACATAGATTATGGCCAATTATTAATCAGCTTGTAAGACCATTCTCATTTGTGGGTTTCTTTCTTTTTTTTTTTAAATTAAACTCTGTGCCCAACGTGGGGCTTGCACCCACAACCCCAAGATCAAGAGTCTCATGCTCTACTGACTGAACCAGCCAGACACCCCATTTGTGTGTTTCTCGAATGGTAGCCAGGTGCATATCTGTAGCAGAAAACATGTAGGGATTGGGAAGCAATACACCAGACCAGACAAATACTAAGAGCTCTTAAAAACCAACTATTAGGACTTGTGTTGTACGTAAGATAAGAGTGAGACCACTAAAGCCAATCTTTCTGCTGACTGCAACAAACCGCCCCCAGGACTAAATACAAAAGGAATAACCTGAGGACTCTGAATATAAAAGGACTGAAAAGTATATAAAAGTAGGTGGACTGGGGAGGGAAATAAACCTGAAGAACTAGTTAGTGTGGGGGATGGATGTGAGTTTCTTTTGCTTTGTTTTCTCTTTTCTCTCACAGCTGTGATCCTCAGGCCACAGCAAGGCTACGGCAGGAGTTCCAACAGGCAGCTAAGACTCCCAACAGAAATTTCATCTTTCCAGCCAGAAGACTGGGAAAAGGGGCCCCTGAGACCTGGAAATCTGGATGAAACTCACAGCTCAAGGGCAGCTCCCCAGGGAGCCCTGGCAGTGAGTGTAGCCATAAAGAGAGTCTTGGTGGTCCAGAGTGCCAAGTAATATCTTTTTTCCACTTTTCCCTCCTTGCTTTGCCCCAAGGGGCACCAGTAACAACCGTACATGTGGGCAGCTAAATCTTTGAAAGAAATCCAGTACTTGTGGCCAGAGAACCAAAAGTGGGGGCTCAAGTGGGTCAAAGAGTAAAGGGGCAACCCCAGAGAGGTGGGCTAGAGGAGGAGATTCCCCTAAATTTGAGCATCAATCAGCACAAACCCTAGGTTCAGCTTGAGCTACTCATGTGCAGAACAGCCCCCAAACAACAAAAACCAAACCGACTCAGCAAACACACCGAGAAATGAACATGTTAGACCACCACTCCAGTCTCATTTGCAAAAAAGATCCAAAGATGCAGATCAAAGGTTTTAAAAACTAAACTGACATTGAAATCTTGCCCATGGAAGGCAAGAGACTTGAGGTGTGAACCTAACTGGGTTGACTGACTGCTAAAAGAAACAAACAAAAAAAGCAACATTAACCAGAGGCTTTTAACAGGATCCAGAGTCTAGGGGCGCCTGGGTGGCTCAGTTGGTTAAGCGACTGCCTTCGGCTCAGGTCATGATCCTGGAGTCCCGGGATCGAGTCCGGCATCGGGCTCCCTGCTCAGCGGGGAGTCTGCTTCTCCCTCTGACCCTCTTCCCTCTCATGCTCTCTGTCTCTCTTTCTCTCAAATAAATAAATAAAATCTTAAAAAAAAAAAAAAGACTCGATATTGATAAGATATCATTTCTCCCCAAAAACTGATCTATAGATGTAATGAAATCCCAAACAGCAGGATCTGTTCTAGATCCTGATTAAAAAATTTACAATAAGGGGTGCCTGGGGGGCTCAGTCGGTTAAGCGTCCGATTCTTGGATTTGGCTCAGGTCATGATCTCAGGGTTGTGGGACTGAGCCCCACATCAGGCTCCTTGCTCAGCAGGGAGTCTGCTGGAGATTCTCTCCCTCGGCCCTTCCCCTGCCCCCGCTCACTCTTGCTCTCTCTAAAATAAACAGATCTTTAAAAATTTTTATATAAAAAGGCAAAGGAACTAGAAAAGCCAAACAATTTTGAAAAAGAACAAAGCTGAAGAACTTTTACTATTTGATTTCACACTTACTATGAAACTGCAGTGATCAAGACAGAGTGGTACTGACAGAAAAATAGACACATAGATCAAAGGAATAATATAGAATGAAGTAACAGAATCAACAGATTTCTTATAAAACAGCAAAGGCAATTCAACAAAGAAAGGATGGTCTTTTCAACAAATGGCACTGGAACACTGAAATCTACACACACACACAAAGAATCTCAACCCTTATCTCACAACATACCCTCAATATCAACTCAAAATGGATTATTTCTAGAAGAAAATATATGAGAAAAATCTTCCCTGGATATGGCAGAATTTTTGCATAAAACGTTAAAGGCAGGATGCATAAGACAAAAAAGAAAAGATAAATTTGACTCCATCAAAACCTTCTGCTCTGAGAAAGCGTTAAGAGAATGAAAAGACAGGGGCACCTGGGTGGCTCAGTCAGTTGGGCATCTGCGTTTGGCTCAGGTTATGATCTCAGGGTCCTGGGAAGGAGCCCTGCATCGGGCTCCCTGATCAGCGGGGAGGCTACTTCTCCCTCTCCCTCTGCTCCTCTCCCCCTGCTTGTGATTTCTCTCTCTCAAATAAATAAAATCTTTAAAAAAGAGAGAATGAAAAGATAAACCACAAATTGGAGAAAATATCTGCAAATTACATGCTGAACAAAGGATTTATATTCAGAATATACAAAGAATTCTTAAAACTATGCAATTAAAAAAAACAATAAAATAATGGGCAAAATATTTAAACAGACACTTCATCCAAGAAGATAAATGAAGAACAAGAAAATGCTCCACATTATTCATTATTAAGGAAATGTAACTAAAAACCACTGCCTGTGGCTCAGTCAGTTAAGTGTCTGACTCTTGATTTTGGCTTGGGTTGTGATCTCATTGGTGGGAAAACTGAGCCGTGTGTTGGGCTCTGCACTCAACAGGGAGTCTGCTTGGGGATTCTCTCCCTCTGACCCTCCCCTTGCGTGCATGCTCGCTCTGTCCCTCTCTCTCTCTCAAATAAATAAATCTTAAAAAAAACAAAAACAAACCCACAATGAGATACCCCTTCAAACCAATATAACAGCAAAATAAAAATTACTAAAAATACCAAGTACCAGTGAGGATATGGAGTAAGTGGAACTCTCTTACATTGCCAGAGAGAAAGCAAAATGCGGCAGTCACTTTAGAAAAGAGTTCGGCAATTTCTTACAGAGTTAAACTTATTCTCACACAAAACTTTATGAGGTGCTTACAGTAGCTTTATGCATAACCGCCAAAGCTGGAAACATCTCAATGTCTTTCAACTGATGAGTAAATAAACAAACTGTGGTACATCCATATAGTGGAACACTACTCAGCAATAAAAAGGAATAATACACAACAATGTGGATAAATCACAAATGCAGTATGTAAGTGGAAAGAAGACATACTCAAAAGGCTATATATTGTATGATTCCATTTATATGATTTTCTGGAAAGGGCAAAACTATAGGAAGAGAAAACAGATCAGTTGCCAGGCACTGGGCACAGGGGAAGGGATTAATTACAAAAGATAGAATGAGGTTATTTCTGGGGGTAACGGAACTGTTCTACAATACACATGAACTGCTTGTATATTAATGACATGATAAATCTTTTTTTTTTTTTTTTAAGATTTTTATTTATTTATTTGACAGAGAGAGAGGGAGGGAACACAAGCAGGGGGAGTGGGAGAGGAAGAAGCAGGCTCCCCGCTAAGCAGGAAGCCCAATGCGGGGCTTGATCCCAGGACTCTGGGATCATGACCTGAGCCGAAGGCAGACACTCAACGACTGGCCACCCAGGTGCCCCCATGATAAATCATTTTAAAAGAAGTATTTATATGAGTCCAACGTTGACTCTAAGACTTCTGGGAGTGAAAAATTCTCTTGCCTGGATATTGGAAGAGAATAGCTCTGTTCTTTTCCCCAGAAGAAAAAGTTCCTTGTCAATGCCCAAGTAAGGAGAACCAAAGGGCCCAATGGGTCCACTATCTTGATACACACACTAACCAACTTTCTCAGAAAAACAACATGAAACTTTGGGTAAGCTGGAATAATTCACTACTGGGTTACCCCCTACTCTGTGCTTGATTTGGGGCAGGTGTGTAACTTCTCTGAGCCTCAGTTCACTCATCTGTACAACACTGCATTGGCTATCAGGATTAAGTGAGTCAGTGTGTATAAAAGAGCCAAAACCTCACTTCTCCTAATGCTCTTCTCACCTTCCATTTCCCTCATTTTCTATAGAAACATTTCCATGGAAGTTAGCCTATTCTCAGAGCTATCTTCCAATTTCTGAAGCACTTGATTATGTGCATTTCTTAAAATGATTTTCAGCTATTAAAGAAGACCAGCCATCCCTCACTACTTCAAACACCACAAATATTAACCATAAAGGTTGTACCAAAGGCAGGCAACAAAGCTACACTAGTGAGGATTCAGCTACTGCTCTTTTCATTGTAAACACAACGTGCTTCAAGTCTGTTTTATCAGTATTAAAGGTTTAATGATCAAAAAGCATTTAGACTAAACTAACTATTTCAACTGACTACACCCCTACCCTACTAAAAGTGTTTGGAGAAAAACTGAGAACTCGAAGAGGTAACAGACTGATTTACTTGGGTCAGTCAGGATGAAATGATGTCATCATAACAGGTAGAATAATAGTGCTTTATCATTCAGGAATCAAAAGCAAAGACAGCCAAAAGGGAAAAAGTTAAACTAGAAACCTGAAGTAATGAACTCAAATATCCCCATCTTCAGTAGACTCTACATTAGGTCGCTGTGAGAAATAAAATTAAATGAGAATGTTAAATGCACAGAACACTAAATGGACTCAATAAATGGAAGTTACTATCATTGCGAGGTGGAGGTATGAAACTTTCCCAGTTCAATCTGATATAATTTATACTGGTTTCTGATAAGGAAGATCTTCTATGATCCACCCTAACATTAAAGTGAATCCTCCTTAAAGCTTCTAATATACCAAAGAATAAGAATGACTTTGGGCAACACATAAATAAATAATCTTCCTTCAGAAATACATATGTATAGTCCTAGATACACACAACTTACTAAGACTGGATGAGGAGGAAACAGAAAATCTGAGTAGACCTGTAAGTAATAAGGAGATTTAGTCAGTAATCTAAAATCTGAAAAAAAAAAGAAAAGTCCAGGACCAGATGTTTCACAGGCAAATTCTAGCAAACATTCAACCAAGAATTAACACCAAATTTTCTCAAACTCTTCCAAAATATTAAAGCAGAGGGAACACTTTCTAACTCATTTTATGAGGCCAAGACTGCCCTGGTACCAAAGCCCGACAAAGACACTACAAGAAAACTACAGACCACTAGCTCTTATATTGCTGCAAAATCTACAACAAAATATTAACCTAACCAGCCTATTAAGGGATTACACACAATGACCAATTCGAACTAATTCAAGGAATGCAAGAACTGTTCAACACGTGAAAATCAATGTAATGTAACACATTAACAAATGAAGGAAAAAGCCCCACCTAATCATCTCAGTTGTTGTAGAAAAAGCATGTGATAAAATTCATACCCTTTCGGGCACCTGGGTGGCTCAGTTGGTTGAGCAACTGCCTTCGGCTCAGGTCATGGTCCTGGAGTCCCGGGATCGAGTCCCACATCGGGCTCCCTGCTCAGCAGGGAGTCTGCTTCTCCCTCTGACCCTCCCCCCTCTCATGTGCTCTTTCTCAAATAAATAAATAAAATCTTTAAAAAAAAAAAAAAATTCATACCCTTTCATGATAAAAATATTCAAAAAACTTGGAATATAAGGAACCTACCTCAACATAACAAAGGCCATATATGAAAAACCCACAGCCAACACCTACGCAGTGGTGAAAGACTAAAACATGACAAGGATGCCTTCTTTCACCACTTCTATTCAACATAGCTACCAGAAGTCCTAGCCAGAGGAATTAAATAAGAAAAAGAAATAAAAGCATGCATATTGGAAAAGAAGAAGTAAAATTATCTCTGTTCACAGACAACATTATGTTGTAGGCAGAAAAACCTAAAGATTCCACAATGTTAGAACTGATACACAATTTTAGCAAAGTTACAGGATATAAAATCAACACACAAAAATCAGTTGTTTCTATACACTAACAATGAACAATCTGGAAAAGAAATTAAGAAAACAATTCCATTTATAATAGCACTGAAAAAAATTAAATACTTAGGAATAAACTTAACCAAGGAGGTGAAAGACTTGTACACCGAAGACTATAAAATACTGCTGAAAGAAATTAAAGAAAACACAAACGGAAAGACATCCCATGTTTGGGGACTGCAAAACTTAACATTGTTAAGATGTCCATACTTATCCACAGCAAACTACAGATTGAACATAATCCCTATCAAAATCCCAATAGCATTTTTTGCAGAAATATAAAACCATACAGAAATACCAAGGGACCTTAAATAACCCAATCTTAAAAAGGAATCCAGTTGGAGGTGTCACATTTCTTGATTTCAAAACTTACTACAAAACTACAGCAATCAAAACAGTGTAATATTAGCATAAAGATAGACATGCAGCCCAATGGAACAGAAATAAACTCTCGCATATATGGCCAAATGATTTTTGACAAGGGTGTCAACATTATTTAATGGGTAAGGACAATCTTTTCAACAAATTGTGGTGGGAAAACTGAGTATCTACATGTAAAAGAATGAAGGTGAATCCTTATTTTACACCACACACAAAAATTAATTCAAAA
Organism: Neomonachus schauinslandi; assembly: GCF_002201575.2. Classification (NCBI taxonomy): domain Eukaryota; kingdom Metazoa; phylum Chordata; class Mammalia; order Carnivora; family Phocidae; genus Neomonachus; species Neomonachus schauinslandi. The sequence goes on along the minus strand of NC_058407.1, from coordinate 161,255,686 downwards.
CGGATCTAACATCTAAACGTAAGACATAAAAGTATAAAACTCTTGAAAAAAATCTATAGTAGAAAAGCTTTATGACATTGGATTTGACAATAATTTCTTAGATAGACACAAATGCACAGATAACAAAAGAGAAATACACAGTTGGACTTCAAAATTTCAGACAAACTTTTGCAAAGATGATTGACATCACCAAACAAAGGCAAAACAAAACCACAATGATACTGCTTCACACCCATTAAGATGGCTATTACCAAAAAAACAAAAAACAAGTGTTGACAAGGATGTGGAGACACTGGAACCCTCATGCACTGCTTGTGGATAAGTAATGGTGTAGTCACTATGGAAAACAGTATGGCAGTTCCACAAAAAGTTAAAAATAGCAATTTGCCTTCTGGGTACATACTCGAACACTGAGTCTTCAAAGAGATATTTGTCCACTCATGTTCACAGCAACATCATTATGCACACAGCTAAAAGGTGAAAACAACTCAGCTATATATCAGTAGATAAATGGATATATAAAATACCATGCAGTGTTCAAAAGGAAGGAAAATTTGACACATGCTACAATAGGGACGAACCTTGCAGACATTATGGTAAATGATATTAGCCAGTAATAAAAGGACAAATACTATATGATCCCCTCAAAAAGGTATTCAGAGTTCATGAAAGAAAGCAGATTGGTGGTTACCAGGCCAGAAGGCAGGGAATGTGGAGAGTCATTATTTAACCAGTGCAAAGTTTCAATACTGCAAGATGAAAAATGTTCTGTGGGTAGATGGCAGTGATGGTTGTACAACAATGTGAATGTACCTCATGAACTGCACACTTCAAAATGATTTAAATGCGGGGGCGCCTGGGTGGCTCAGTCGTTAAGCGTCTGCCTTCGGCTCAGGTCATGATCCCAGCGTCCTGGGATCGAGCCCCGCATCAGGCTCCCTGCTCCGCGGAAAGCCTGCTTCTCCCTCCCCCTGCTTGTGTTCCCCTCTCTCGCTGTCTCTCTCTCTGTCAAATAAATAAATAAAATCTTCTAAAAAAATTTAAAAAATGATTTAAATAGTAAAACAAAAAATAACAATATTAAAAAAGACATAACTATATGTTTCCACTTAGTATCTAGAGTAATCAAATTCATACAAACAAAATAGAATGGTCGCTGTCAGGGGTTGGGGTGAGGGGGAAATGGGAGTTAATTGGTATAGAGGAGTTTTAGTTTTGGAAGATTAAAAACTTCTGGATATTAGTTGCACAACATGTGAATATATTTAACACTAATGAATTGTGCACTTAAATGTGGTTAAGATGATAAATTTTACCAAAAGTAAAACACACATACACACACACACATACTCGAAAGATGTTTGCTTTCAGAGTTCATTTGGATAAGAGAGGCAAGAGAAGTACACTTAGTTTATTGATAGTGTATCAGCTGTGTGTCTGAAATAATACCAATGTTTCCTTCAAAAGAAAATTATTAATTATCCTGAATGAATGACAGAAGCTTTTGGGATTTATCAGCTCTGTATTAACCCTAAAAGACAAGAGCTAGTGTTCTTCTCATGTAAACTCTTAACCTAATTCTTCAAAAAATATATATATATATTTTATTTGACAGAGAGAGAGAGCACAAGTAGTGGGAGCGACAGAGGGAGAGGGAGAAGCAGGCTCGCCACTGAGCAGGGAGCCCAATGTGGGGCTCGATCTCAGGACCTTTGGATCATGACCTGAGCCAAAGGTAGACGTTTAACCAACTGAGCAACCCAGGCACCACTCTTAATCTAATTCTCAATGATGTTTTTAATTCCTATAAGCTTAACTTATTCAAGAAAGTCACCAGGACAAGTAATCAAGCTCTAAAAGAGAAGACAGAATATTAACAAGCCATTTTTGTCCCAAGTAAACACAAATTTCAAATGACTTAATTGGTCAACTTTATAAAGATCACTTTAATTTGTGACCCCCATTTTCAACAAATTTGGCCTGAGTGCTGTAAAGGGGTTATGGGACAGGTCATAGAACTGGGACTCAAAAAAAAAAAAAAAAAAAAATCCAAAAAGACTTTATGATTTAAAAAAATCCCAATAAATTCTGTTTCTGGCTCTAGAAGGATCCTTGTGTCTAAGTCTCAGTTGTCTTATCCACAATACCATAATCCTACTTTAAAAGGCACTATGTGTTAATTATAATTCAAAACCCAATGAAATAGAAATATACCATTGCTGAGGATGGTTTTTTATCATTTTCATTATGTGTGACACACTTTTCCTACTTAAAATAATTTCTACTACAGTGATTTGTAAGGGCACATGCACCCCAATGTTTACAGCAGCAATGTCCACAATAGCCAAATCTGGAAAGAGCCTAGATGTCCATCGACAGATGAATGGATAAAGGTGTGGTACACGTACATGTGTGTGTATACACACACACACACACACACACACAGGAATATTACTCAGCCATCAAAAAGAATGAAATCTTGCCATTTGCAACGACATGGATGGAATTAGAGGGTATTATGCTAAGTGACATAAGTCAGAGAAAGACAAAGCCATATGATTTCACTCCTATGTGGAATTTAGGAAACAAAACAGATGAACATAGGGGAAGGGAAGGAAAAATAAAATAAGATAAAAACAGAGAGGGAGGCAAACCATAAGGGACTCTTAACTGTAGGAAACAAACTAAGGGTTGCTGGAGGGGAGGTGGGTGGGTGGATGGGGTAACTAGATGATGGGCATGAAGGAGGGCACTTGATGTAATGAGCACTGGGTGTTATGTGCAACTGATGAGTCATTAAATTCTATCCCTGAAACTAATAATATACTATATGCTAACTAAATTGAATTTAAATTAAAAATTAAAAAAATTTTTTTTACTTACTTGGTCAACTTGTGGCTTTTCATTGCTGTGAGAAATTCTCTAACAATCTCAGGACTCTGGTGCCTGCATGGTGTTTTTGATATATATTTTAATGTCTACCCAAAAAAAAAGAAAGAAAAAGTAAACATAAGGCAAAAAAACCTGAATGAGAAAAAGGGAAGATAATGGCTATAATTTAGTATTCTAAAATTTTATTTCAAAAATCTTCTATAAAAGGGCACCTGTGTGGCTCAGTCAGTTGGAGCATCTGACTCTTTATTTAGGCTCAGGTCATGATCTCAAGGTCATGGGATCAAGCCCTGCACAGGACTCCACGCTCAGCATGAAGTCGGCTTGTCCCTCTCCCTCCCCCGTTGCACCCCTCCCCCTATGTACCTGCCTGCTTTCTCTCTCAAATAAATAAATCTTAAAAAAATCTTCTATAAAACAAATGCCTTCAGGAGAGTCAATCTTCATATAATGGGAATTCCTCAAAAAGAAAACCAGTGGCTAGAATAGGAAGAATAATGAATGACTTTCTACAAGAAAGCTTTTCTGATCTTAAAAAAGAAAAAGGAAAAACTCAGGGCGCCTGGGTGGCTCAGTCGTTAAGCGTCTGCCTTCGGCTCAGGTCATGATCCCAGGGTCCTGGGATAGAGCCCCACATCGGGCTCCCTGCTCCGCGGGAAGCCTGCTTCTCCCTCTCCCCTCCCCCTGCTTGTGTCTCTGTCAAATAAATAAATAAAATCTTAAAAAAAAAAAAAAGAAAAGAAAAGAAAAAGGAAAAACTCAATTTGACAATTTTTTTAGTGATACATATATATGTATATATACATACATATATATAATGGACTCAGCCATCAAAAAGATGAAATCTTGCCTTTTGCAATGACATGGATGGAACTAGAGGGGTATTATCCTAAGCGAAATAAATCAATCAAAGAAAGATAATTATCATATGATCTTACTGATATGTAGAATTTAAGAAACAAAACAAAGGATCATAGGGGAAGAGAGGAAAAAATAAAACAAGACGAAACCAGAGAGGGAGACAAACCACAAGAGACTCTTAATCATAGGAAACAAACTGACAGTTGCTGGGGGAGAGGGGGGTGAAGGGATGGGGTAACTGGGTGATGGACATTAAGGAGGGCATGAGATGTAATGAGCACTGTCTATTATATGACTGATGAATCACAGACCTGTACCTCTGAAACCAATATTACATTATATGTTAATTATCTGAATTTAAATTAAAAAAGGAAATAAACACGGATTAAAAGAAGTTTGAAAACTCAAAAAAATAAAATAAAATAGAAAATAAAAACAGGGAACCCAAAGAATAAAATAGTCACCAGTCCATATGGATATAAGTAAATAAAAGCATGAGAAGGAACAAGTGTTTCTTATAGAAGAATTGTGTGTTAAATGTGGAAGGAATGAGGGACATAAATCACCATTAGGGAATTGAACCATAGTAATAATTACTGCAGGAAAGACATACCAATGAATACTAAAATTAATACTAAAAGCTTTACTAGTGGGATATTTGCATAGCCTCAAAGCATTCTTCTCAAAATATTTATTAATTACTGTGATGGTTTTTTTTATTTTTTTTTAAAGATTTTATTTATTTATTTGACAGAGAAAGAGATAGCAAGAGCAGGAACACAAGCAGGGGGAGCGGGAGAGGGAGAAGCAGGCTTCCTGCCGAGCAGGGAGCCCGATGCGGGACTCGATCCCAGAACCCTGGGATCATGACCTGAGCTGAGGGCAGACGCTTAACGACTGAGCCACCCAGGTACCCACTGTGATGGTTTTAATACACGTCCTCAAATTCTTTGATCTCCTTCCCTTCAAGAGGTGAAGCCTAATCCCATCCCCCTTGAATGGGCTGAATGTGGCGACTCCTTTCTAAATAATACAAAATGGAAATGGAAAACCAGTAACTTTACAGTAGAGAAACCAGGCATATACCATCTTAACCAAGTAATCAAAGTTCACAGCTTCAGTAAGAAGACACTGATATCATGTACCCTGTACCATGCAATGAGAAGGGCACATCTCTTCTGTGGCATTCTTCCCCAAAAGCCGTAACTTCAGTCTGGTCAGGAGAAAACATCAAACAAACCAAAATTGAGTGACATTATACAAAATACTTGACCATTACTCTTCAGAAGTGTCAAGGTCATGCATGGAAGATGAGGAAAGACTAAGGACCCATTACAGACTGGGGGAGACATGGTAACTAAATACAAAACAGTATCCTTGAACAGAAAAAGAGCAAACTGAGCCACCCAGGTGCCCTGAGGGAGAAAGAATCTTAAGCAAGCCCAATGCAGGGCTCGATCTCAACTGAGAAAATTTGATCTTTGTGTAATTTTTCTTAGTTTTGATAACTGTGCCATGGTTATATAAGATGTTAACATCAGGGACAACTAAAGAAGGGCATATGGGAACTCTCAGCACCATCTTCTTCCTGCAAAACTCTTCTTCAAGACTATAATTATCTCAAAATGAAAGGCTTTTACTTTTTTTTTTAAAAGGCAACCCCACCTAGACATAACTTGAAAGGAACTTCAAACCGGAAAGTAAACAGTAACCTCAAGCATCTAAGTTAAGCGTCTCTCCCAAGTGCAAAAATCAGGTTGGTCTCAGACTCCTCCGTAACAACAAACACTAACAGACTAAGTAATATCTATAGAGACTTGCAGAATGAAAGCTGAACCCAAGAACTCCGTGTTCAGATGAGGTGTCATTCACATTAAGAACACTAGAAATACATTCTCAGGCATAAAAAGTCTCAAAACATTTAACACCACAATAAGTTTCCTTAAGGCACTGTGAATTAAAAGCAAGAACTTAACAAATATGTAACAGAGTGGCAGTGAGTTTAAACTGATTCAAGTGTGTAGTAAGAGTACTTGACAGCTTGAAATTTGGCTACAAAACTCATTACCAACATTTTCTTTTTTTTAAGAGATGAATGGTATAACATAAAAGAACATAAGTGAATAAATGAATGACAGATTTTATTTATTTGAGATTTGAGAGAGAGAGAGAGTACACACAAGCTGGGGGCAGGGGAGGCAGAGGGAGAGGGAGAATGTTTGTTTTTAAGATTTTATTTATTTATTTGACAGAGAGAACACAAGCAGGGGGAGTGGGAGAGGGAGAAGCAGGCTTCCTGCTGAGCAGGGAGCCTGATGTGGGGCTCGATCCCAGGACCCTGAGATCATGACCTGAGCGAAATCAAGAGTGGGGTGCTTAACTGACTGATCTACACAGGCACCCCTGAATGACAGGACTTGAAACACACAGTTAGATGAACAAAACTGGATGGGGAGGAATGGTGACAAAAAGTGCTAAACACCCCTTAATTTCCTTAAAAGGGATTACAGTAACTTAATTCAGGTTTAATTGTGTCTTTGGAGAGATAAAGATAATTAAAACTAGATCCTTTGTAGAGACAAATCAGATTTGAAAGAAAATAACAGAAAAATTAAAATGACAGATACAAAATCAAACATCACATAAAACAAATATGATGGCTTAAACTCTTTTAAGGATAAAGCATAAGGTTGGGAGAAAACATAGTAAAATGTCAACTAGATGTTAAAATTGTAAACTACTTTTGCTTTCTTCTTTATACTCTGTGGTACTTTCTAAGGTTTTTACAATAAAAAACATTACTTTCTGTGTAATAAAGAATTTGGCTTTGCCCAAAGATACGGTTTGGTCTTTGCCCTCAGCTTCTGGGAGGCAATCTCTAGACCCTTGGAATGTTATACTCAATAGGAGTATCTCTGTCTGGAGGCTTTGGTCATACTGAATAGTCTTAAAAATGTGACTTAGGGTAGGGGCTCTGGATCAATGTACCTGGAGGCTGAGATGAACTACACAAGAAATCAATCACTCAATCACACCTATATGATAGAGCCCAAATAAAAATTCGGGACTGAAGTTCAGCTGAGCTCCCCTGGTTGAAAATATTCTGTATGTATTATCACACACCGATTTCAAGAGAGAAACATGTTCTGACTCCACATTAGAGGACAACAGAAGCTCTGAGTTGGAATTTCTCCTAATATCTGCCCCATATGCTTTTTCCCTTCATCAATTTTAATCTGTATCTTTTTTGTGTAATAAACTATAACTATGAATACAATAGCCTTCAGTGAGTTCTGAGTACTTCCAGTGAATTACTGAACCCAAGGGTGGTCTTAGGGATCCTTGACTTGCAAATGGGTGTTAGAATTGAGAGCAGTCTTTTGACTATTCCCTCCAACTTCATCAATGGCTAACCCTCACCACTGGCCAAACTCCTTCCACTTGTATAAACAGAATAAAAACTGGGTTACAGTAAAACTACTCATTAATCAAGTAAGAGGTAGTCATGATTTGGTGGCTAGTCATCTGCAGAATAAACCAACCTCCCTCAATGGTAGTTTGGGTAGCTCCTCCAGAAACATTGGCTTACTTCATATGTGATAGTATTCAAGTTCTGTTGCCCAGAACTGTGTTTGTTCTTTCCACTTTCTTTCCGTTGCTCTTTCAGATCAGTCAGTAACTGGAACACCTAGGAAGTGATAAAATATTTTTATGAACAAATGTGAGAAATGTATCTATTTCAAGGTCAATGATTTTGAAGGATAAGTACCTCTTTTCTTTCACAAACCCTCCCCCTAACTCTTGCATTAGAGCAAATATGAGTCTGAGAAGCAGCTGACATTTTGAAAATGCTTTTATCTAAATCAAATAATCCAAATTCATTAGTTTACTGAAAATATTTCAAATGTTTCCTTATCAAGATATACCATATCACTGATCTCTCCTCTGACCTCAAAAATATACGGAGTATATCTGAAATTAAATTTTCCTAAAATACAATCATCTCAATAGATGCAAAGAATTTTCCAAAATTCAACACCGATTTATGATAAAAACTCTCAACAAACTGGGTTTAGAGGGAACATACATTAACGTGTAAAGGCCATATATGACAAACCCTCAGCTAACATCATACTTAACAGTGAAAAGCTGAAAGCTTTTCCTATTAGATCAGGCCAAGATAAAGATGCCACTCTTGCCCCTTTTATTCAACACAGTATTGGAAGTCCTTGCCAGAGCAATTAGGCAAGAAAAGAAATACAAGGCAGCCAAATTGGAAAGAAAGTGGTAAAGCTGTCACTATTTGCAGATGACATGATACTACATATAGAAAACCCTAAAGACTCTACCAAAAAACTGAACTAATAAATGAATTCAGTAAAATTACAGGATACAAAGTCAATATATAGACATCTATTGCATGTCACATGATAACAGTGAACTATCAGAAAGAGAAATTAAGTAAACAATCCCATTTACAATTGCATCAAAAAGAAAAACCTAGGAATAAATTTAACCTAGGAATGAAAGATCTATATCCTGCAGGATAAGACACTGATGAAAGAAACTGCAGAAAACACAAATAAATGGAATGATATTCCATGCTCATGGATTAGAAGAATTAATAATGTCCATTTTACCCAAAGCAATCTACAGATTCAGTGTAATCTCTACCAAAATTCCAATGGCATTCTTCACAAATAGAACAAACAATCCTATAATTTTATGGAACCATAAAACACCCTGAATAGTCAAAGTAATCTTGAGAAAGAAGAGCAAAGCTGGAGGCATCATGCTTCCTGATTTCAAACTATATTACAAAGCCAAGAAATCAAAATGGTATTGTATCGGCATAAAAACAGACATATCAATCAATGGAACAGAATAGACAGTCCAGAAATAAACCCATACATATGTGGTTAGTTAATTTTTGACAAAGGAGTCAACAATATACAATGGGGAAAAGAAAGTCTCTTCAATAAACGGTGCTGGGAAAACTGGACCACTATCTTACACCACACACAAAAATGAACTCAAATGAATTAAAGAACTGAATGCAAGATGTGAAACCATAAAGCTCCTAGAAGAAAACACAGGAGGTATGCTCCTTGACATTGGTTTTGGTGATGATTTTTTTTTTTTTATTTAACACCAAAAGTAAAGGCAACAAAAGCAAAAATTAAAAAGTGGGACTACATCAAACTAAAAGGCACAGCAAAGGAAACCATCAGCAAAATGAATAGATAACTTACTATATGAGAGAAAATATCTGCAAATCATGTATCTGATAAGGAGTTAATACTCAAAATATATAAAGAACTTACAAAACTAAATACCAAAAAACCAATCTCATTAAAAAATGGGCAGAGGACCTAAACAGACACTTTTCAAAAGAAGACATACAGATGGCCAAAAGACACATAAAAAGATGCTCAACATCACTAATCATCAGGGAAATGCAAATCAAAACCACAGTGATGGGGCGCCTGGGTGGCTCAGACAGTTAAGCATCTGCCTCCGGCTCAGGTCATGATCCCGGGGTCCTGGGATCAAGCCCTGCATCGGGCTCCCTGCTCAGCGGGGAGTCTGCTTCTCCCTTTCCCTCTGCTGTTCCCCCTGCTTGTGCTCTCTCTCTCTCTCTCTGTCAAAAATAAATAAAATCTTTAAAAAAAAAAAACCCAACACAATGAGCTATCACTTCACACTTGTTAAAATGGCTAACATCTAAAAGACAAGAAATAGTAAGTGTTGGCAAGGATGAGAAGAAAAGGAAACCCTCATGCACTGTTGTTGGGAATGTAAATTTATGCAACTACTATAGAAAACAGTATGGAGGTTCCTCAAAAAGTTAAAAATAAAACTACTATATGATTCAGCAATCCCACTTCTGGGTATTTTATCAAGATAAAATAAAAACACTAACTCAAAAGACATATGCACCACCATGTTCAAAGCAGCATTATTTACAACAGCCAAGATATGGAAACAACCTAGGTGTCCATTAACAGATGAATAAAAAAATATGCTTTATATATACAATGGCATATTATTTGGCCACAAAAAAGAATGAAATCTTGCCATTTGCAACATGGATGGACCTTGGGGTATTACACTAAGTAAAATAAGTCAGATAGAGAAAGACAAATACTGTATGATCTCACTTATATGTGGAATCTTAAAAACAAAATAAAAACCAAACTAGGGAGTGCTGCATGGCTCAGTCGGTTAAGCATGTGACTCCGAATTTCAGCTCAGGTCATCTCAGGGTTGTGGGATCAAGCCCTGTACTGGGCTCCACACTCAGCACAGAGTCTGCTTGTCCCTCTCCCTCTGCTCCTCCATCAGCTAGCATGTGCATATGCTCTCTCTCAAATAGATAAATAAATAAATAAATACATAAAATTAAAAAAAAAAAAAAAAAACAAGCTCACAGACATAGAGAACAGACTCATGGCTGCCAGAGGCAGGAGGTAGAGGGTGGGCAAAATCAGTAAGGGAGTCAAAAGGTAAAAATTTCTAGTTATAAAATAAATTATGAAGAAATAATGTACAGCACGGTGACTACCGTAAAACTGTACTGAATATTTGAAAGTTGCTAAGAGAGTAAATCTTAAAAAGTTCTCATCACAAGAAAAAAAATCTTTATATATGGTAATGGATGTTAACTAGACTTATTGTGGTAATTTCACAATGTACAAATATTGAATCATTACACTGTACACCTGAAACTAATGTTATCTGTCAACTGAGCCTCAGTTAAAATTTTTTTTCCTAAAAATAAGTTTTTTCTAAAACAGGATCCTGGGGCGCCTGGGTGGCTCAGCTGGTTAAGCGACTGCCTTTGGCTCAGGTCATGATCCTGGAGTCCTGGGATCGAGTCCCGCATCGGGCTCCCTGCTCAGCAGGGAGTCTGCTTCTCCCTCTGACCCTCCCCCCTCTCATGTGCTCTCTCTCTCTCTCAAATAAATAAATAAAATCTTTAAAAAAAAAAATTAAATTAAAAAAAAACAGGATCCTGCTTCACTAATATGAAATCTAGTAAATTTATTTCTGAGAAAGAAAAATTATGAGGCAAGTGATAAACATAAATTTTACAAAAAAAAAGAAGAAGGGAAAAGAAATGCTACAGAACTTTAGAAGTAAACTTTCCCCACAAGGGAAAACCATATATGTGTTAGTGCTGAGGAGGGTGGGTGGAGGATATATCTTTCCTATTTTAGAGATTATGCCAGAAAACTAAAGGAAGTTAAGCATAGGTTCATAAACCATTACTAGATATAACACAATCCCTCCCTTGCCTGTCCTTATTTTTTCAGAAATAGTGTCATGTGACCTAATTAATGCGACATTTCCCCAATGGATAAAACACCCAAACATTTAGCAGAATCCAAACTGACAAGGAAGTTCCTAAAAGCCAATGGCTTGACTAACAACCATTTCCTTCCTGTTATCAGTAGCAACAATTTAAGGAAGGAGTATGGCCAACTGTGTTAATTCCACTACTTTCTATTTTCTATATCACACAATGGAGACTCAAATCTCCTAAGTCTTCAAGAATTTAGATTCTAGAAAATGAAAAATTGACAGTGAATGTATGAATGCGTCTTTATATACCTGGAGTTAACCTATCAGATGGCTTTGCTAATACCAAACAAAACAAAGGCAAACTAGAAGGCAAGCAAAAATAATGTTATTATCTCCCCTCTCACCAACTTCTTTCATTTTTTCCTCCCTTTCTCCAGCAACCCAACCCCCAGGCCCCCAAATTCCAAATCTGCTAGTTCATACTAAATCATTCACAATGGTGCGTCAACTAAGCTGTCACTTTCAAAACGAAAGTGTTAATACTTGAGACTATTATGAGGATCAAAATAATAACATATAAAAGCATTTTATAGTTAAAGAGTAGTAATTAGGAAAAGGCATAAGCATTTTAATGAAAAATGTTGCAGACAGAAACAGTTCCAAAGTAGATCCTTCCATCCCATGAAGGCACATCAAATGAAGATCTAAAATATCTGGGATCTGGGGGAGGTTGCCCACTATAAACTAAAGTCTTCCCAGTTTCCCTGAATTACTATGTATAATTTACTAAGCTTATAATTCCAAGTGCCATCTGTCCTATCTTAAAGTGGAAAATCCAAATGAATTCAGTCATTTTAACTAAAACTAATTCAATAATCTTCAGAAGCAAAGGGCAAACTACCAGAGAGGAAAATTCAATAGTTCACTTCAAAGCTATTTACCTCGTAGTTACTGAGCAGCGCAGAATTGGCATCCTTCCTGCAAAATAAAGTAAATCATCATCAGTCTGGGCTCACATTCCTTTGTGGGAATTAAATATCTATAAAATACTTCCTTTATCAAGATTTAGTAGTTCAGTTCAGGAATTCAGGGACTATAACCTAAAACTGAGAAATGTCCTAAGTCCTACTGGTTAGCTGGCAGTGGACAATTTCACAGCAAACTTCCCTCCTTATAGGCATAGTATATAACACATCCATTACTAAGTAGGTGATTGAAATACTATACTTATCCTTAATCTATGTCGGCAGAGTTAAGAGAAGTCAGTCATCTGGGAGAAGTCACTTACAGGAAGAACATGGGGCAAAACCAGAGGGTTAGGAAGGGGCGTCAATAAACAGGGAGGGGGCTAGAATTAACTGGAGAAACAGTGCTGTCTCATCCCACAGCCATGTCCTTTCCCCAGTACCATGTGCCTCCCACCAGTTACTGACATCTTGGGCAGGCAAGTCACCCTCCTGAATCACCAGAAATGGGATCATTAACATCACTACTGGGAATTCCAGCAATGTCAAGAATCCTGCTAGATATCCAGAAAGGTGTTCATCTTCTCTATCAATTCAGCAGGTAAAGTTCATGTGTCAAGCAGTGGTCAAAGCGTGGTACCCCTGCAATCAAGGCACAATGTCATTTTTCACGTATTAGTGAGCACAGCAACGTGACTTGTACTAAAGTATAATCAAGCCATTCTACAATACCACATCAGAAGTACTTATTGTTTTTAATAGTCTAGAGGCAGTATAGTGTGATAATTAAGAGCACATTTTTGAAATCAGACAAATCTAGGTTCATATTCTAGCTCTGCCACTTATAAGGTATGGGAGTTTTGATGAGTTTATTAATCCCCCTAAGCTTCTCATTTAAAACAAAAAATGGGGAGTGGAGCGGGAGGTTCTGTGGGACCCAGTTGGACCACGCTGCCAAAGCATCGCCCGTACCCACCACGGCCGCCACATCGGGGAGTCTCCTGCACCACCCAGGGGAGCAAGCTCCAAGCATCTCCTGCTGCGGCTGCTCCTCGGGGCCAGGAGCGGGGAAGCTGAGTACGAGAAACCCCCAGGCCCTAGATCCAAGGGCAGCCTCTTCCCGCCACCTGAACCACCATGACCCACTTCAACAAGGGCCCTTCTTAAAGGGCCCTCCGCCAAGGTCAAGAACAAGATTGCTTCCAACTATGATCATCAGGCAGAAGAAGACCTTCAAAACTGGATAGAAGAGGTGACAGGCATGAGCACTGGCACCAACTTTCAGTAGGGCTTCAAAGATTGCATCATCCCCTTCGAGCTCATAAACAAGCTACAGCCAGGCTCAGTGAAGAAGGTTAATGAGTCCTCGTTAAACTGGCCTCAGGTGGAGAATATGGGCAACTTTATTAAAGCTATTCAGGCTTATGGCATGAAGCCACATGACATATTTGAAGCAAATGATCTTTTTGAGAATGGAGACATGACCCAGGTTCAGACTATGCTGGTGGCTCTGGCAGGTCTGGCTAAAACAAAAGGATTCCATACAACCATTGTCACTGTAGTTAAGTATGATGAAAAACCAACAAGACATTTTGATAAAGGAAAATTAAAAGTTGGCCAAAGTGTAACTGGTTTGCAGATGGGAACCAACAAATGCACCAGCCAGGCAGGTATGGCGGCCTATGGGACCAGGAGGTATCTTTATGATCCCAAAATGCAAAGTGACAAACGTTCTGACCAGACCACAATTAGTCCGCAGATGAGCAGCACCAACAAAGGAGCCAGCCAGGTGGGGATGTTAGCACCAGGTACCAGAAGAGATCCCTTGGATCAGAAGCTAACATTACAACCAGTGGACAACTCGACAATTTCTCTACACATGGGAACCAACAAAGTTGCTTCCCAAAAAGGAATGAGTGTGTATGGGCTTGGGCGGCAAGTATATGATCCCAAATACTGTGCTGCTCCCACAGAACCTGTCATTCACAATGGAAGCCAAGGAACAGGAACAAATGGGCTGAAATTAGTGACAGTGATTATCAGGCAGAATACCCAGATGAATATCACGGAGAGTACCAAGATGACCACCCCAGAAATTACCAACATGGTGACCAAGGCATTGATTATTAGATTGACACAGAGGAGCTCAGTATTTAGTCCATTGTTTTTATTCAGTGAGAACCAAGCTAGCCTTGAGTAATTTTTATCTTGTCTTCTTAAAACACTAGAATGCTTATTGTACCTAAAAGAAATATTGCCTTACATACATTCCCTTTTCCTTTTTCTGCCTCTTCCCTAAATAGTTGCCTTTTAGTGCTGTAACAATTCAATCCTACAGCAGAAGCAGTAACTCCCATATGAAGTAAAAAGGAATACTGTGAAAGGGGAGTACTCTTGTACAGCCAATTCTCTTATTAAAGACCTATGCTTTTTTTTTTTTTAGGATTTTGTTTATTTGAGAGAGAGACAAAGCACAAGCAGAGGGAGCGGCAGGCAGAGGGAGAAGCAGGCTCCTCACTGAGCAAGGAGCCTGACGCTGGACTCGATCCCAGGACCCTGGGATCATGACCTGAGCTGAAGGCAGATACTTAACCGACTGAGCCACCCAGGCGTCCCAAAGACCTTTTTTTTGGCAATCTACTTAATAAACTGCGATTTTCAAACAATAAGAAGCTCTTTTTTTTTTTTTACAGTTTAGTATCTAGCTAAATTTAAGATGCAGCATTTTAGAAATTTACACATCAATGTCTCTACAGTATTGTTTGCTAATTTTTAAATAAAGTCCTGATCAGGGTACATTTGTGATTATATGTGGGCTCATTCTCTTACCTAAACTGACAAGATCTTTTCAGGGTGGTGTTTCTAAAGGAGCATGTACAAAATCGGCCTGCAGACATTCAGGTCTGGGTGGTGCGTTTGCTCTTCCTGTTCGTGCCAGTGTATCAATGTAGAGTTGCTCTGTTCTCTTCAACTGTATTTATTGCTGCATTTCTCAGTATAAACTTACCCCACTGTGTTTTTTATAAATAAGTATTTTTTTGAACATTAAAAAAAACAGGGATAAAGTAGTACCTATAAGTGTAGCCTGGATTCTAAACCAGCTCCACTGAACATTAGGGCTCTGTGAATTTAGGCAAGTTACTTAACCTCTCTGTACTTAAATTTCCTCATCCATAAAATGACAATTGGAGTACTAACCATGTAAGATTATTTATAGGATTAAACTGAAAGATGTAAAGTACTGGAACACATAAGTACTCAATAAAAGCCATCTATTATCACTACCTGGGTTACTACCATAACTTCTGCCTACATCACAAAGCTGTTATGAGGATGAAATGAGACAACAAATTTTAGAAGTGTAGCATTGTTCTTGGTACTTATTAAGATCTTCTTTAATGAAAGCTATCATTTTTTTAAAGATATCACCTCACTGAATTCTCATGTAAAAACCCTGTGATGTAGGAGCTATTATGATTCCTTCTTTACAGATGATGAAACTGAGGCTCAGAGATTTAAAAATTTGCTTAAAGTCACAAAGAAGCCTAACTCAGCGGAAGATAACTACGGAACTGTGAAAAAATGAGGCTGGATTAGACAAATGGAAACCAGTAATGTAGAATCCTAAAAATTCAGGAAGCACTCTGGACTTGACATAATGTATAATAAAGACTACTGTTTGTTCCTAAACCGGGAGCGGGGCTATATGATGAAAATGCTGACACAAAATTTCAGAAACATGGGCCAAATAAATGGGTGATTTCTCTAAGCAATCCATAAAGCAAAACAAGCAGGTGATTAACACAAGAATCTGACCTAGGCCTTTGGTCAGCAGCACAGTGATGTCAGCACTCTAATCAAATCAACATGTGAAGCCTACCAAATGCTACTAGACATTCAACAAATAGCTGGGATTTCACAAAATTGTTGCTTTGCCCAAATGACCACAATTGCACTCAGGTCACAAAGAATATCTTATTAAAAAGGAATCTAACACAGGAAGGACAATGCATAATTAGTGATATGATATGGTTCATTTAAAATTGAAAAGGACAAATCAAACCACATGTCATCTTTGCCTACTTAATCAGGAAGTCAGTCCACAAGGCTTCTTCCTATCTTTGCTTGAAATTGAGTTAAAACTCCCTGTGTGCCCTAAAGTACACTGTAACTAAGAGATCCCTTCCCAGAACAGACTGGATAATACATAATGTTATACATAATGTATTGAAATAATGTTATACATAATGTATTGAAAATAATACAAATGTTATTTTTCCTCAAGGCTAAGGGATCCATCCCAGGTGCCATTGTTACAACTTCCTTTCCAAATCATAGCCTCTCCTTTGTCATGCAGAATATTCTATACCTTAGGAAAATCTGTCCTTGGCTATTCCAAGTTATTGCCCCACTGCCCAAGCCAATACTGTCAATGCAAGAATCTGGAGAACATCATCTGTCTTTTTTTTTTTTTTTTTTTTTAAAGATTTTATTTATTTGACAGAGAGAGACACAGTGAGAGAGGGAACACAAGCAGGGGGAGTGGGAGAGGGAGAGGGAGAAGCAGGCTTCCCGCCGAGCAGGGAGCCCGATGTGGGACTCGATCCCAGGACCCTGGGATCATGACCTGAGCTGAAGGCAGACGCTTAACCGACTGAGCCACCCAGGCGCCCCGAACATCATCTATCTTTACTAGAACCAATATACAAAGGAGAGACACTCTCTTGCATGTGTGTTTTAATGAACCTGTGTTTTGGAACCAGGAGAAAAATGGATGTTTAAACAAGTACCGCATCTTGGAGATTCCGGCTGGCGAAGCTGATTTATTCAATTATTCTTTTATTAGGAAGATAAATAACTTTTTTACTCAGTAAATACTAATGGAATAAATGCCAATATATGCTAGGCTTTCCTTTATTTAATAAAATGTCAATAGGCATAAGATCTACCTTTTATGAAATGAACTGTGCATTATCAAGGAAAGTTTTTTTTTTTTTTAAGATTTTATTTATTTATTTGACAGAGAGAGATACAGTGAGAGAGGGAACACAAGCAAGGGGAGTGGGAGAGGGAGAAGCAGGCTTCCCGGGGAGCAGGGAGCCCGATGCGGGGCTCGATCCCAGGACCCTGGGATCATGACCTGAGCCGAAGGCACTTGCCCAACAACTGAGCCACCTAGGCGCCCCTTGAGGAAAGTTTTTAAGACAGCTTTTATCCTACTATAACCACCACTAAGTGGCAGGTTGCTGGGAACAGGAAATGGTAAGACTGGACAGACATCAACTTAATCAAGTGATCTCATTTAACAGCAGTGATGATGATGTGATATACTGAGAAAGACACATCCCTTACAACAATCCTGTCAAAGAATGTCTAATTTTAATCTAGCCATGAGGATATAACCAGACAAACCCAAGTTGAGGAACATACTTCAAAACAACTGGTTTAGGTTCTTCAAATACCAATGTCATTTATAACAATGTCAATGTCACAAAAACAGGCTAGGAAACGGTTTTCAGAGTAAAGGAGATTAAAGAACTATGACAACTAAAAGTTGTATGACAACTAAAAATATGATTATTGACTGGATCCTGAATCGGTGGTTAAAAAAAATCTAGCTGGGGTGCCTGGGTGGCTCAGTCGGTTAAGCGGCTGCCTTCTGCTCAGGTCATGATCCCAGGGTCCTGGGATCCAGCCCCACATCTGGCTCCCTGCTCAGTGAGGGGTCTGCTTCTCCCTCTCCCTCTGCCCTTCCTCCTGTTTTTGCTCTCTCTCAATGAATAAATAAAAATCTTTAAAAAAAATCTTGCTAAAATGACACTGTTTGGACAATTGGAGAAATTTTGTATTTTAATAATATTGGTACATCAATGCTAAATTCCCTGGGTGTGACAATGGTATTGCAGTCAAACAGAATACATTTTTAAGACTGGGTAAAATGACATGATACCTACAACTCTGAAATGATAGAGTAGAGAGAGAGAGAGACAGTGTGTAGAGAGAGAGAGAGAATGTATACGTTTGTAAGAGAGATAAGGCAAACATATCAAAATGTTAACAAATGGTGACTCTAGATAGAGGATATAAAGATATGGGTTTGGAATTTTTCAAGCTAAAAAGTTGAGAACAATGGAAATGTAAAACTAAAGAATTCCATAAGGTTGAAAAAAGACATTAGTATAACCTAAAATTGAAGACATAAAATGCATTTTCCTCCAGTGTTTTTTTAGGGTGACTATAATCTGTCAATTTTATTTTATTTTTTTAAAGATTTTATTTATTTATTTATTTGACAGAGAGATAGTGAGAGCAGGAACACAAGCAGAGGGAGTGGGAGAGGGAGAAGCAGGCTTCCTGTCAAGCAGGGAGCCCGATGTGGGACTCGATCCCAGGACCCTGGGATTATGACCTGAGCCGAAGGCAGACGCTTAACGACTGAGCCACCCAGGCGCCCTAATCTGTCAATTTTATATTTACAAGCTGTTGTTCCTACTGAGCAGGAACTGTCTGCTCTATATATAGCTTGCATTTCAGTAGACTTCTAGAAACTGCCCACCTACACAAAACTTCATATTTTCCTATAGGACTCAGACTAGTACTGATTTTATTTTTTTTTATTTTTATTTTTTTTTAAAGATTTTATTTATTTATTTGAGAGAGAGAGAGCATGAAAGGGGGGAGGGTTGGAGGGAGAAGCAGACTCCCTGCCGAGCAGGGAGCCTGATGCGGGACTCGATCCAGGGACTCCAGGATCATGACCTGAGCCGAAGGCAGTCGCTTAACCAACTGAGCCACCCAGGCGCCCATCAGACTAGTACTGATTTTAATTACAGGTGTTTAAAGGAAATATTCCAAGTGAATTTTAAAGATTGTTTGAATCTATATTTACAGGCAGGCAGTCATTTAATGTCCTTAAGTAACGAATTAATTGGCTGAAGTTGACTTGCTATTTGAAATACAACCTGTAAATTTTGCTTAACTTGCTGAGTCAATTTAATGGATGTAAACAACTACTTTGGAAAACTGAATTCTGAATAAACAGAACAAAATGATCTATTGGCAGATTTTCTTTAGACACATACACATGCAAACAGCACCTTTTAATTGCCACACAGTTACTTACGCACGCAATGACGAACAAAACTGCTCAAATTCTCCTATGTTCAACCTATGTTATTGATTCAAGTCATGTTCTGAAAAACTAAACTCAAGTACAAGAAAACTGGGCAGATTTCAAAGTCAACAAACTTAATCTGTAGCATTCTCCTAGGAGCTAGCAAACAAGTATCCTCTTTCCAGTCCTATTACCAAACTGTTACAGGACCTATTAGCTAACTTCTCCAAATCTCAGTATTTCCAGCTGTAAAATGAAGGAAATTCTTACAATGACTTAAAGAAGATGATACAGAAGATAATCCATTTTCCCTAACTATGTATATTAAGTTCAAGAATAAAAGAGTGAACACAGGGGTGCCTGGGTGGCTAAGTTGGTTAAGTGTCTGACTCGTGGTTTCACCTAAGGTCATGAGCTCAGAGTCCTGGGATCGAGCCCCATGTTGGGCTCCTCTGAGCTCAGCACGAAGTCTGCTGGAGATTCTCTCCTTCTCCCTCTATCACTGCCCCCCCCAGCCGCTTGCACACGCATATGCGCATGCTCGCTCTCTCTCTCTCAAAGGCACCCCAGAGTAAGTGAGTTTATACAGGGTCATATAGGTCCTAGTAAGGAATGTAGATTTCCTCTTAGTACAACAGAAAGTCAATGAAGGGTTTTATAAAGGGGGTGAGTTGATCCAATTAATATTTTTTTAAAAATTTTGTTTATTTGTCAGAGAGAGAGAGAGGGAACACAGCAGGGGGATCAGCAGGGAGAGGGAGAAGCAGGCTCCCTGCTGAGCAAGGAGCCAGATGCGGGACTCAATCCCAGGACCCTGGGATCCCGACCTAAGCCAAAGGCAGATGCTTAACCAACTGAGCCACCAAGGCATCACAGAACCAATTAATATTTTAAGATCACTCTTGGCTGCTGATCTTACATAGATACATAGGAGCGCCTGCGTGGCTCAGTCGGTTAAGCATCTGCCTTTGGCTCAGGTTATGATCCCAAGATCCTGGGATCGAGCCCCGCATGGGGCTCCCTGCTCAGTGGGAAGCCTGCTTCTCCCTCTCACCTCTGCCTGCCGCTCCCCCTGCTTGTGTTCTCTCTCTCTCTGTCAAATAAATAAAATTAAAAAATAAATAAATAAATACATAAAAAAATTTTTTAAAGAGTGAATACAAAGCTTTCCAGGTATATATCAATAACCCCAAGGCATTAGACAAAGCCAAATAGCAAATACCTTATATGTACACAAATACTTAATTTTCCTACAAATACTTTGTATCCTTTTGCCTGAGGAAAATGTTTCCAAATGACCATCAAAAAGTTTTTATTTTTAAAATTCTATCACTCAATCAAATAAGGCATAAATATTCCTCACCTTTAAAAAATTTCTAGCGTATGTCTATATGTATTATTCACTCAATAGGTATTTACTCAGCGATTGAAGGAAAAAAAAGTAGTAAAAACTCAGAGTCCTTTCATGCCTCCTCCTCCCAGGTCCTAGGAATGCCTGAAAAGGTTACAAAAAGGTTTGTCCTCTCAGAGAAACAGGGCTCTGCTGAAGATCCTAAGGACTACACTGCTGGGGATCACACCTCATGTTGGAGACCGGTAAGAAACTACAAGTTGGGCGCCTGGGTGGCTCAGACGGTTAAGCGTCTGCCTTCGGCTCAGGTCATGGTCTCAGAGTCCTGGGATCGAGTCCCGCATCGGGCTCCCTGCTCCTTGGGAGCCTGCTTCTCCCTCTGCTTCTCTCTCTCTCTCTCTCGGTCTCTCATGAATAAATAAATAAAATTAAAAAAAAAAAAGTCTTAAAAAAAAAAAGAAAAAGAAACTACAAGTTAAGCTTCCAGACCTTTCCATTCCAGGGGTCCTTCTACTCTCAAACCACATTCCTACGAAACCTCACTTTGCCATTAATTGCTGGCTACAAAATTCTTGATTGGTTTCAGTAAGTCACTGACTCCCTGGGAGAAATGGACAGATTGCTAAAGGAGAAAAAAACTTTTGATTCAAACTATTTCACTTAGGAAAATGGAAAATCTATATGCACAGCAATTAGGAAACTAGCTAATCCAATTATATTTTTAACTAATTTGTTAAATTAATGAAGTATTGTTATATTACTTCATTCATCAACTATTTGCTGAATACCTAATGTGTGCCAAATGTAGTACTAAGACCCTGCCTTCATGGGGCTTTCTCATGAGGGAGACAAGACACTGAACAGGTAAACATACACCTATTATTATAACTTGTAATTACTCAAAGGGAAAGTAAATCGTGGTGTTTTAATAAAAGACAAGAGGACTTATTTTGGATTGACCAAAAAGGAAAAGCAACACTTAACCTGAGCTATCAAAAAGATAAAGAGGGAGCAGGACTGAGAAAAAAGTATACCAGGCAGAGAGTCCTCAGGGCCTTGGAAGATTACAGAAACTACCTGCCAGTGGAAAAAGAGTGTGTTTGGGAGGTGGGGATAGTAGCATGAGAGGGTTGGTGAGTAAGTGAGGTTTTTTGTTTCTTGTTTTAAGATTTATTTATTTGACAGAGACACAGTGAGAGAGGGAACACAAGCAGGGGGAGTGGGAGAGGGAGAAGCAGGCCTCCAGAAGAACAGGGAGCCCAATGTGGGGCTCGATCCCAGAACCCTGGGATCACGACCTGAGTTGAAGGCAGACTGAGCCACCCAGGCACCCCAGAGTAAGTGAGTTTATACAGGGGGTCATATAGGTCCTAGTAAGGAATGTAGATTTCCTCTTAGTACAACAGAAAGTCAATGAAGGGTTTTATAAAGGGGGTGAGTTGATCCAATTAATATTTTTAAAAAAATTTTGTTTATTTGTCAGAGAGAGAGAGAGGGAACACAGCAGGGGGATCAGCAGGGAGAGGGAGAAGCAGGCTCCCTGCTGAGCAAGGAGCCAGATGCGGGACTCAATCCCAGGACCCTGGGATCCCGACCTAAGCCAAAGGCAGATGCTTAACCAACTGAGCCACCAAGGCATCACAGAACCAATTAATATTTTAAGATCACTCTGGCTGCTGACTGGAAAACAGAATGGAGGGGGACAAGAGTGGAAGCCAAAGGCAACTGCTTAATCCGGACCAGAGATGACAGACTACAGAATTAGCAATGGATATGGTAAAAAGTTACTACACACAAAATATATTGAAGGTGAAGAGGACAGGACTGGCTGATGGACTGGATTTAGGGGTGTGGAAGGAGGGCTAGATTTTGGACTAAACAATTGGATGGATGATGAGAAAAAAGGGCTAGAAATATACTTTTGGGAGTTATCAGCATATAGATGAGTAAAATGACCAAGGGAGAGAGTGTGGAGAGGAAGGGTCCCAGGACTGAGCACTAGGACACCTCAACATTTAGAAGCCAAGCAAGGGAGGAAGGACAAACCAGGGAAGGAGACTGAGAAGTAGTCCTTGATGCAGGGGGAAATGCAGACAGCATGTAACAAAGCCAAAAGAGTTTCAAGAGTTTTTTGTTTTGTTTTTTTAAGTACAGTGGATACCCAGAGTTTCTGTATCAACTGCTGCTAAGAGATCAAGAAAGTTGAGGGCAGAAAATCAACCTTTGAATTTAACAAGATGGAGGGCTCAGGTAATCATCACAAAACCCATTTCTATAGACTGGTGAGGATGAAAGCCCAACAGAATGATTAAGAATGAGGGGATAAACAACACTTCCAGTTTTGTAGTAAGGGGAAGCAAAAATGGAGCAATAAGTGGACATGAATGTGCGGACAAGGGATTTTTTTAAGATGGATAAATTAAAGCGGGATTGCATAATGACAGGAACTGCTCTAGTAAAGAGGCGAAAATTGGTAATAATAGCTTGGGCTAGAGTAATATAACTGAATGTTTTTCAAGATGCAGATTAAGCCCCATTAGTGAACTACAAAATCAATTTAGTGGGTCAGCATTCTTTTTTAACAAAAGAGACAATATCAGAGTGCATATAGTAAAAGTATTGTTTCATGATGCTTTCATTTCAGTTACATATACATATTGTGTTTTTTAAAAATCTGCGAAATAGGCGCGCCTGGGTGGCTCAGTCGGTTAAGCGTCTGCCTCCAGCTCAGGTCATGATCCCAGGGTCCTGGAATTGAGCCCCGCATCGGGCTCCGTGCTCGGCAGGAAGCCTGCTTCTCCCTCTTCCACTCCCCCTGTTTGTGTTCCCTCTCTCCCTGCGTCGTCTCTGTCAAATAAATAAATAAAATCTTTTAAAAAAAATAAAAATCTGCGAAATAGTAGTATATAGGACCATTAGATAGGTAAAAGAACACAAAGGAAAATGTATTAAATAACCAACGCTAAAGAGCACACAATATAGTTGTGCCTACAAGTTAATGTCAGCCATGAAAAAACCCACATGCGGAGTAGTTGCAAAAACTTCCATCTGCACTCGGAACAATAAGCAAACATCACACACAAGTACTGTTCCTGTGGTCTCAGTCCTGGCTCAAGCTCTTCCTTCTTCCCAGAAAATCTGACCCTTCCATAGCAACTTCTGAGTGAGGGCAAGGCTCTATCCCCAAGCACTATCCCAGCACTTACCCATCTTTTCTGCAAGTACTTCCAGGGCGGACGCGGGGCTTTACACGCTGGGACACCGGGCCGAGCTCCCCACGGTGACCCAAAACACGCCAGGAAATGAATGAGGGAGGGAGCAGGCACACTGAAAGGCCGCCAGGTCAAGTCGCACTGGGTCTCGCGTCCCAGGCACTGGGTGCGAGTAGGGACGAAGGTTCGGAGGGGCAGAGCGAGGGTCCCCTTCCTCCCAGCGTCCCGCCCCAAGGCTTTCCCCCAAGCCCGTGCAGGGTGCCGCCCCATGCCCGCGTCCCTCGGCTCCCCTCGGCCCAGCAGTCCCCAGCTGTGGTCGTCTGCGCAAGGCCGGGAACGCGCCCCTGACGACTTACACTTCCATGTCGGTCCCGCGTCGTCGCCTCCGGCCGCCAGCAAACACCAGCGTCACGCCACGCCGCCGCGGCTCCCGCAGTCCGCGCCGGGAACCCGTCGCCGGATCTGCGCGCCGCGGGGTACGTCGGGATCGCCGCGCTACACGCCGGGATCGCCGCGCTGCACGCCGGGATTCTAGCGGACCAGGCGGGCATCTCTGCGCGGTCGAACTGCGCCGTGCTGTTCGCCCTGCTGGGCTTAAGACTGTTAAACTTATGCAGGCAGGACTTAGCTCATGTTTTCTTGGTCTGGGTGATATCAGAGTATTAACAAACTAAGTTTCCAGAGAGATAATCGGGTTAGTAGCCCTCTGTAGCGTTAAAATCCCAGCCGTCAGAGAATAGTGATGGCGAGGGGCGAGGCGGCTCTGGGCTGCTGGAAATACTGTCTCAGGATTTCGATGTTGGGTGCGCGGTGTTCCGTTTCTGAAAATTCAGTGAGTTGTACACGTATGTACACTTCTCTGTAGGTATGTTATAACTGAATAAAACGTCTCAAGAAGCGGGAAAAAAAAAAAAAGAACTCAGGCTCCCTTCTCCCCATTCTTCCTTGAGAGGTATTTGGCAAAAAACAAACAAAAAATACAAAAAGCCAAGGACAAGCACAGACTCTGATCTTCCCGCCTTTCTAGGAATTTATCCAAAGGGAATTATCAGATGCTTGAAGAAAGATGGTTATGTAGTGATTCTTTTTTTCCCGGGGAGACGGCCTCAATGTCCATCAGTGAGGAATTAATAAATCATGTTTCAGGCATACAGTACTTTATATGCAGCCATGAGAAATGATGTTGTATACTTGGTATGCTGGGGAAATGCTCAAGATAGGGTTTTTAAAAGATAGAAAATGATGTTGGTGTGACTAATATTCTAAAGAAAAATAATACACAGGGGAAAAAAACACCTAAAGGTACATGAGGTAAAGCCACCTAATCTACTATATTTTATGTCTTAAAACAACAGACGTGGAAGGTTCATGTCCATTATCTTCAAAAATTTTTGGTATATCTGAAAATATTTTTTTAAAGATTTTATTTATTTATTAGAGAGAGAGAGCACAAGCAAGGGGAGCAGCAGGCAAAGGGAGAGGGAGAAGTGGGCTCCTCCCAGGGAGCCCAACTCCCTCCCAGGACCCAGCTGAAGGCAGACGCTTAACCAACTGAGCCACCCCAGCGCCCCTGAGAATATTTCTTAAAAAAATCTAAAGATGATGAGTCAATTTCTAATTTTTTTCTCCTTTTTTATAGTCCTATCAGTTATTATTTGCTAATTCCATTCGCTTTGCAAGGCCCTTGCTAAGTGCTTTGTTATTCCATTATATTAACAGTTAATGGTGCAGGCTTTGCAGTCAGGTGCCCTGTGATTCTGTTCACCTACATCATTTTCTTAGAGTGATGACCTTGGGAGATTACTTAACCTCTCCTAACCACAATTCCCTAATACGTGAATCATAGGTCTGTTTGGTAATCTTTATAAAGTACCCAGCATATAGTGAGTGCTCAGCAAATACTAATTACTGTGACAGTACAACTATGACACTCAGGTAGATTCTGTTGTTATTCAAATTTTACTATTGAGGAAATTGAGGCAGGCTTGGAGAGATTATGATTTACCCAAGGTCAGTCATCTAGGAACTTGTCCAGTAGGGGTTCAAACTCAGGCAATTTGAATAAAGATAAGGAGTGTATTAAATTGTTAATAATGACTGATGATTAGTTAGTAAAACATGTGGATAGCAATAAAAAGGAATGGAGAACTGATACAACATGGATGACCCTCAAACACATGCCAAGTGAAAGAAGCCAGATACAAAAGACCACATCCTATATGATTCCATTTCTATGAAATGTCCAAGATAGGCCAGTCTATAGAGACAGGGAGTAGATTAGTGGTTGCTTAGGGTTGGGAGAGGGGCAGGGGCAGGGATGGCAGCTAATGGATGCAGAATTTCTTTTGGGGGAAAAAAAATGTCCTAAAATTAGATTGTAATGGTTGCCCATCCCTGGGAATATACCAAAAAACACTGCATTATACACTTTATTTTTTTTTTAAAGAATTTATTTATTTGACAGAGACACAGCAAGAGAAGGAACACAAGCAAGGGGAGTGGGAGAGGGAGAAGCAGGCTTCCCACTGAGAAGGGAGCCTGATGCGGGGCTCGATCCCAGGACCCTGGGATCATGACCTGAGCCAAAGGCAGACGCTTAACAACTGAGCCACCCAGGCGCCCCTGGATTATACACTTTAAATGAGCAAATTGTATGGTCTCTGAATTATGTATCAAGGAAGCTGTTGATTTTTTTTTTCCCTGGTGTTTGCCTGTGGGGATTACATAAGAAGAGAAATGAGACAAAGTTTTAGCATTTAACTTTGCATATTCAGAATTTTAAAAATGTTTTTCAATGCGCATGTTATTTTTAATTACAAAAATATTATTTTAAAAACAACTAATTTGGGGATGCCTGGGTGGCTCAATCGGTTGAGCATCTCCTTTCTGCTCAGGTCATGATCCCAGGGCCCTGGGATCGAGTTCCACATCAGTCTCCTTGCTGCGTGGAGAGCCTGCTTCTCCCTCTGCCTGACGCTCCCCCTGCTTGTGCTCTCTCTCTCTCTCTCTCTGACAAATAGATAAATAAAATCTTAAACACACACACACACACACACACGAATTTGGGGCACCTGCGTGACTCAGTTGGTTGAGCATTGACTCTCGGTTCCGGCTTAGGTCATGATCTCAGGGTCGTGAGATGGAGCCCTGCGTCAGGCTCTGTGCTCAGCATGGAGTCGGCTTGAGATTCTTCCCCCCTCCCCCTCTGGTCCCCCCTACCTCAAGCACACACGTGTGCATGCGCACACTTTCTCTCTCTCAAATAAACAAATCTTTTTTAAAAAAACCCCAACAACTAATTTACTTTAAAAAATCAGCAAATAAATAAAATGCTACCCTAGACCCAGCTGGCCTAATTTGTGTAGAAGGTCCCCATACCTGCTTTGAGGACAGCAGGCCCCACAGATAAGCACTAAAGATGTTCATTGTGCTATTCACTTAGCAAATATGTAGTGATGACCCATTTGGTAGTGATGATACACATGTGAATAATATGCACCTCCTGCCCTGGCTAGCTGACAGGCTAGTTGGAGAACCAGCTCTGGACATCAACAACTATAATACACAATGTTTAGACACAATGAAGCAGAGGAGAGAATGACTAATGAGGTGGAGAGGCGTCCCAAAGCCAGGGGTGTTTGAGCTGGTTGTGGGGAGGAGCACCCAAGGCCAAGGCTTCAGGGATGGGCTTCCACAGAAGAAAAGCTAGTGCCTCTCTGGGGGCCCCATGAAAAAATAGCTAAGCTCCAGGTTCTCCAAAGGAGGCCACCCTAAGACTTTGGGGCCATATGCACCCTTCTGATGCACCAAAGTAGAAAATGTAGGGGAGACAAGCCAGGCAAGGCTTTCATTCTTCTGAAGCAGATAAATCCTAGACAGCACTCAGGTCTGTGCTGAAATGGCTGTTGTCCATTGTCTGAACAGTCCTGGACCCTCAAGTTGGCAATGAGGATAGATACAGAAGGTTTGCCTATGGTCAAGGCCCTGAAGGAAACACCAGCAAAGTCAAGTAATGTGATTTCTTTTTTAGCATCGCAGGAGCAGGAATTGTAAACCCTTGGTGACCTTCAATCATGGGTTGTATTCCTGGATACCCACAGGAATGAGGCTGTCAAGTGTGATGGTTACAGATATGGGCTCTGTGGCCAGAGAGACTGGGTTAAATCCAGTACCTACCTTACAGAGTCAACGTGTTTAGAGTGGCACCTGGCAAGTGGCAAGCATGAAAAAAAATATGAACTATTATCTTCCCATATATCCAAAGCAAGGAAATAAGATTTTGGATGAAGAAAGCATTAAGTATATGGTGATATATGGATGTCATCTAGTTCCCCTCATCACAGATATACTGTCCATCTTCTTGGAAACATCATGAAGACTCTCATTACCCACCTTACCTCGGAACAGTTGACATGAGTTGAGTTAAAGGCTTCTAGTGAGTAAGAAAATATGTTACATGGCAGTGCGGGACTTGGAGGGTGGGGTGAGAATGAGTGATCAGCCCCATTCAAGGGCATTTTCCATATGGTAGGCAGAAAGACATCCCCAAAGATGCCCACACCCAAATCCTCCAGAACCTGTAGATATATTACTACATATGCCCAAAGGGACTTTCCAGA
This sequence comes from Neomonachus schauinslandi, assembly GCF_002201575.2. Lineage (NCBI taxonomy): Eukaryota > Metazoa > Chordata > Mammalia > Carnivora > Phocidae > Neomonachus > Neomonachus schauinslandi. The sequence continues at coordinate 161,227,367 of NC_058407.1, read as the reverse complement.
TGTGATTAAGGTTATGGACCGTATGATGGCAAGATTATCCTGAATCATTTGGATGGGCCCAATCTAATCATATGGATCCTTCCAAGAGGAGAATCTTTGCCAGATGATTTAGAGGGAGGTGGAATTATGGAAGAAGAGTCAGACAGATGCACCTGTCCTGGTTTTGAAGATGGAGGAAGGGGCCATGAGCCAAGGAATGTAAGTAGCCTCTAGAAACCAGAAAAGGCAAGGAAAGGATTCTCCACTGAGCCTCCAGAAAGGACTGCAGCCCAGCCAACACCTCAATTTTAGCCCTGTGAGACCCATGTAAGACTTCTAACCTATAGAATTGTGAGATGGTAGAGGCGCCTGGGTGGCTCAGTCGGTTGAGCATCTGACTCTTGATTTTGGCTGAGGTCATGATCTCAGGGTCCCAGGATCAAGCCCCGCATCTGACTCCCCGTTCAGCAGCAAGTCTGCTTGTCTCCCTCTCCCGCTGCCCCTCCCCCTGCTTGTGCTCTCTCTCTCTCTCTCTCTGAAATAATAAATAATCTTTAAAAAAAAGAATTGTGAGATAACAACTTTGTGGGAGTTGTGCGGTAGTTTATTACAGCAGCAATGGGAGATGAATACACTCCCATGCAAATCCTCTCTTCAGTGCAGACTGTCCTGTTTATTCACTGTCCACAGTCACAAAAAGCTGCTTCTCCATTTCTGTCTCTACCTTCTCTGCAGGAGGCTGAGTACCCCTCAGACGACTCCTAGATAGAGCCACATGTCTCGCGGTCTCGGATGTGTGCGTGCATATGCACAAGTGCACGCGTGAGCACACCCCCAGCTCTGGGCCCCCCTCCTGTGGCTGCCGCTAACCTCGTCGCAGTAATGGTAGCAGGGCAGGGTGCTATTGTTCCCAGGCCCTAAGGCCTGGCCTCCTGCCTCACACCATTGCTGTAGGTTTCCTTAGGCTCCCTTAGTTTATTTTCATTCTCTGGCTGCTGGAGTCTGTGGGGCCAGGTGGGGGGACAGTCAGAATGTAAGGCATAGCTCTGTGCCCTTCAACCAAGCAGGAGACTTCACTCTGCACTCTTGGGAGGGAGCTTTTTCCCTGGAGGCTCCTTTGGTCTCAGTCCCATCTCCAGCCCAGGCAAGCCAAGCCTGACTCCTGGGGCCTCTACCGTGAGCTTACACAGTTCTCTGAAACTTATATAGTTCCCCGAAAAGTACTTAGAACAGTGCCTGGCATTTAGTAAGCACTGCATAAGAGAGCTTATAAACAAATATCCTACATATGTTCTGTCTGCTGTCTAGTGTGATTTGTATAGCATAGGGATTAAGAACACAGATGTTAGGGTCAGACTGCTGGCCTTCGTTTGGATCCTGTCTGCCCCACCTACTAACTTTATGACTTAATCTTCTAAGTATCTAATCTTCTAAATTTCCCCGTCTATAAAATGTTGATAATTCTATTTACCTCCTAAGATTAAATGTGATGATAAACATGCAGTGGTTTTGAAGCATGTCTGCAAATTTAGCAGGGCTAAAATTGCAAATAAAACTCTTCCTTCACAGGGTGGAGACTAATCCCCCCACCCCCATCTGGAATACAGGCTGGAATTTTGACTCACTAGTACTGAACAGAAGGCGGTTGAAAGTGACACCACGTGACTTCTGAGGCTGAGGCAAAAAGGCTATGCAGGTCCCATCTGGCTCTCTCTCCCAGGACATGGGTTTTAAAGCCCTGAGTCATCCAGGAAGAAGTGCGGCTATCTTCAAACCACTAGGCTGGAGGCACCAAATGGAGAAATCACACACTTACACAGACTTTTGCAGCCCCCAGCCATTTGAATCTTCCCAGCTCAGGCATCAGACCTGTGACTGATGAAGCCTTTGAAATGACCCCAGCTCCAGTCAGTGTCTGATTGCAATTCCATGAGAAACCCTTACCCAGAACCTTCTTGCTGAGCCCATTCAACCTCCAGAGTGATCAAAAGTAATAATAATTCTTACAGCTGTTGTTTTACAATTTGGGTTGTTTTGTTACACAGCAATAGGTAACTGATATGCACATAAAGCACCTCGAACATGAAAAGCATGGAATAAATAGTAGTCCTAATTCTTATTACTTCAAACTAGCATCATCCTGGCCCACTAGGGCTTTATTTATTAATGATGGCAGCTACAATTTCTTGAGTACTTAGTATAAATCAAGCATAGTCCATATGCAATTTCTTCTTCACTCTGCATGAGTATCATTATCCCTTTTTTACTGAACCTCCAAAGGGTTAAGTAATTACCTGAGGCTACACCCAAGGAGTGATGTGGCTTAGATTCAACCCTTGGCTCCTCTGACTCTCAGAGCCTGTTGTAAAGCATACTCCAGTGTAGTAACTGCCACTTGAGTCCTTCTAAAGTGCTGCCCATGCTGAGTCCTCTGCCCAGGTTGGACCACCAACAGCTATCTCCATGAGGAGCTAACAGGACTGGGGCTCTTGCCATCCCCTGCAGTGTTCTTTCAGGTTGGCTTCTGCACACTTGACACCAGGTATGTATGGTCAATCATAATTCAGCAAATGAAGAGTATAGCAACTGACAGGCCCAAGACTCCTTGTCCAACTTTTGTTTTCACTGCAAGGACTGGAAAGACAGTTGATTGCCATGTAAGATTTCATGATGTTCCTGTTAGCCAGTTGTTCACTTGATCCCTCAGGTAATTAATTTCTGATGAATCAAACTTTTGGCATGATCCCTAGACCAATGTTATCGCTGTCCTGCATATAACATGACCTTTGTGGCCAGACTAATGGGGTTCAAGTCTCAGCTCAGCCACTTCCTAGCTGGGTATTGTTGGGCAAGTCACTTAATCCCTCCCAGACTCAGTATCCTCATCAGGAGACTGGGACTAATTATAGCATTGACCACAAGGGATGGTTGTGAAGATTTAAGGAGATAATCAATATGTAAGGTGTTTAGCAAGAGCCTGGCACACAGTTAGAACTCAAGGCATCTTAGCTATCATTGTTATTCTGTGTTTATTGCCCTATTTATATATAGAAAACACCCCAGCCTACCTTTAAATTGTTTCTTTAACTTCTTCCCTCAGGAAGGAGCCAGAACTTGGAATTTCCTAGATGATGCTCAGGAGGTGTGATGAGGTAAGAGCCTTGCCCTTTCCTCCTTGTTTCCCCTTCTCCTGAGAGTTCAGTTTTTGTTGTCAATGACAGCAATGGCAACACGTGTACTGAGTGCCAATTATGTAGCTGCCAGACCCAGTCTTGAAACTGTATATATATTATTAACTCAGATCTCACAACAAATCATACAGGCAAGATATTTTTACTCACTTATTCATCCTTTTTTTTTTTCATTTAACAAATAGTTATCGTGTTCCTTCAATGATCTGGGTACTTGAAATGTATTAAAGAATAAGACAGGGGGCTCCTGGGTGGCTCAGTCGGTTAAGCGTCTGCCTTCAGTTCACGTCATGATCTCAGGATCCTGGGATCAAGCCCCACATCAGGCTCCTGCTCAGCGGGGAGTCTGCCTCTCCCTCCCCCCTGCTCATGCTCTCTCTCAAATAAATATATTTAAAAAAAAATAAACATAAAAAAGATCAAATAGGCATTTGGATGTAGAACTTTTCCCTCCACTTTACAGTAAGTGACTGAGTTAGGATTTAAACCAAGTCTGACTCCACCACCTTATCTCTTGTGTTAAATATCTGCCACCGGATTTTTGCTTCTGACCAAGATGGACTCAGTTGGACCTGATTTACCATCATGCATGAAACAACCAAAAAAAACCCCAAAAATTAAAAAGACAAAGTACATGAAAGAAAGATTTTTCAATGAAAGATGGTGATTTCTGAGAGACAGAAATAAAAGGAGTGAGCCCTATAAAAATCCAGCTTACTATTTTGAGAAAGTTCTCAGGACATGATACAGGGAGGCAGAACTGAGGCAGAGTCTGGCAGAGTCTGGCAACTCCCTGAGTTGAGAAGACAAAATGGACAGCAAGAGAGACAGAGGCTTCTAGAGTTCATAAAACAGAGTAACAGAGAGAAGAAAACCATACAGAGAGAGGTCTCTGAAGATCTACAGAGGGTCCTCCTCAAGTATTCAGTGGATCACTGAATCAATGCATGCATGTGAGGAAACAGAGTATGGGGGAAAGATCAATACAAAAGGAATAAAGGAAACAGTGCCTGTTTCTGCCAATCAGACTGGGAAAACTTATAATTCATTGGGTGGAGTATTGAGGAAAATCTTCCCTCATTAATGGGAAATGATTAGCTCCAGACTGAGCATTGCTACTGACCTGCATAGCAAATAATGAAAGCAAAACCCAAAAGGATCCAACTGTTTCCAAGTAATCTAACTGCATCCCAGAGCAAAACTCAAGATTTATAGGAATACAAAAATATCCAACACCTAACCAGATAAAGATCCAATGTCTAGCATCCAATCAAAGACTGCTAGGCGTATAAAGAAGCGAGAAAATATGACTGATAATGAGTAGATTAAAAAATCAGAGAAGGACATTAAAACAGTTATTATAGGGGTGCCTGGGTGGCTCAGTCGTTAAGCGTCTGCCTTCGGCTCAGGTCATGATCTCAGGGTCCTGGGATCGAGCCCCACGTCGGGCTCCCTGCTCGGCGGGAAGCCTGCTTCTCTCTCTCCCATTCCCCCTGCTTGTGTTCCCTCTCTCGCTGTGTCTCTCTCTGTCAAATAAATAAAATATTAAAAAAAAATAAAACAGTTATTATAACTGTATTCCATATGCTTAGAAAGTTAAGTTGAGGACTTGAATGGACATTTCTCCAAAGATGATATAGAATGGCCAAGAAGCATTTGAAAAGATGTTCAACATCACTAATCATGAGAGCATGCAAATTGAAACCACAATAAGATATTACCTCATACCCATTAGAATAGCTATTACTAAAAAAATGGAGAATAGTAAGTTTAGTGAGGATGTGGAACAGTTGGAATCTTTTTGCACACTTGGTGGAATTGTAAAATGGTACAACTGCAGTGGAAAACAGTATGGAAGTTCCTCAAAAAATTAAAAATAGAACTAACATATGATCCAGCCATCTCACTTCTGGCTATATATCCAAGAACTGAAAGCATCACACATGAAATCCTAGGGTCTTGAAGAAATATTTGCACACCCATGTTCATAGCATCATCATTTACAATGTATTAGTATAGATGTATTAGTCAGGGTTCTCCAAAAAACAAAACCATTAGGATATATATTTTAGAAGATTTATTATAAGGTGGCACCTGGCTGGCTCAGTCAATGGAGCATGTGACTCTTGATCTCAAGTTGTGAGTTTGAGTCCCATGTTGGATGTAGAGATTACTTAAAAATAAAACCTTAAAAAAATGATTTATTATAGTAATTGGCTCATGCAGATATGGAGGCTGAAAAGTTCCACAATCTGCCATCTGCAAGCTCCAGACCAGGAAAGCCAGTGATATAATTGGGCCCAAGACCTGGGAACCAGCAGGCTGATGGTGTAAGACCTGATCTGAGTCTGAGAGCCTGAGAACCAGGAATGCCAAGAGAAGATGGGTGTCTCAGATCAGGCAGAGATAGACCAAATTCACTCTTGTCCATCTTTTTGTTCTATTTGGGCATTCAACAGACTCCATGGTACCCACCCACACTGGAAATGGCCATCTGCTTTACTCAGTTCACCAATTCAAACGCAAATCTTTTCTGAAAACACCCTCACAGACACACCCAGAAATAATGTTTCATCAGCTATCTGGCCATCTCTTAGCTCAGTCAAGTTGACACAGAAAATTAACTATCATAGTGGAATAATATGTAGCCTAAAAAGGAAGGAAATCCTGCCACATTATATGATATAGATGAACCTTGAGGACATTAGGCTAAGTGAAATAAGCCAGTCACAAAAGTTAAAATAATGTATGATTTACTTATATGAGATATACAAAGTAGTCAAATTCATATATAGAGAAAGTAAAATGGTGGTGACCAGGGGTTAGGGGTAGTGGGCAAAGGGGAGTTGTTTAATGGATATAGTTTCTGTTCTGCAAGATGAAAAAGTTCTGGAGATCTGTCTCACAACAATGTTGATATACTCAACACTACTGAACTGTACACTTAAAAATGGCTAAGATGATAAATTTTATGATGCATGTTTTTTTTTTTTTTAAAGATTTTATTTATTTATTTCAGAGAGAGAGAATGAGAGAGAGCACATGAGAGGGGGGAGGGTCAGAGGGAGAAGCAGACCCCCCGCTGAGCAGGGAGCCTGATGCGGGACTCGATCCAGGGACTCCAGGATCATGACCTGAGCCGAAGGCAGTCGCTTAACCGACTGAGCCACCCAGGCGCCCCGATGCATGTTTTCTACCACAACAAAAAGTTAATATACAATAGCATTTCTATATGATATCAACAATAATTTAAATTTTATGAAAATGATAATAAAAAAGATTTGAGCTTTTTTTGGCCCCATCTACCATGAGAATAAGGATCATTCTCAACAATCAGACTGTTGGCATTCCAGAACATGTTGACATTACTCTGGAGGGCTATTTTGAAGGCCACCAGAAGAAACCTGAGGAGGGATTCCAACTACATTAATGTAGAACTCAGTTTCCTTGAAAAGAAAAAGAAGAGGCTCCAAGTTGACAGATGGTGGGGCAATAGAAAGGCGCTGGCTACTGTTTACACTATCTTTGGTCATGTACAAAACATGGTTAAGAGTGTTACACTGGGCTTCCAGTACAAGATAAAGTCTCTGTGTGTTCACTTCCCCATCAATGTTGTGAGTCAGAAGAATGATTCTCTTGTTGAAATCTGAAATTTCTTGGGCAAAAAATACATCTGCTGGGTTCAGATGAGGCCAGGCATTGCCTGTTCAGTATCACAAGCTCAGAAAGATGAGTTAATTCTTGAAGGAAATGACATTGAACTTGTATCAAATTCAGCTGCTTTGATTCAGCAAGCCACAAGAGTTAAAAATAAGGATATCAGAACATTTTTGGATGGTATCGTTTCTGAAAAAGGAAAAGTTCAGCAGGCTAATGAATAGGATTTAAGCTGTTCAGCTACAGAAACAGCAAGATGCCAGATGATTTTTCAGACTTCTTTGTGATATTTTAAAGATGCACTAACAGCTGTGTGTTAAAAAAGAAAAGGAAAGAAAACTATAAGATTCGAGATACTGGATTGGATGGATAACAGATTAGACACTATAGAGAAAAAGATTGGTGAATTAAAGGCATAAAAATAGGCACCATTCAAAATGAAACACAGAAAAAAAAAAGAATCAACAAAAATAAAAGAGCATCAGTGAGCTGTGGGACACTTCAAGTTTATGTACAGATAATTAGGATCTCCAAAAAAGAGGAGCAAGAAAGGGATAGAAAGATATTTTAATATTAAAAATTATAAATCCACAGACCTAAGATACTCAACACGAAAAATGAAGAAAACTGCACCAAGACATATCACAATCAATTTCTCAAAATCAGTGATAAAGAAAAAATCTTACAAGCAGCTAGAGGGGGAAAAAAAGACATGTTACATATAGAGGTACAAAGATGAGCCTGACAGATTTGTCATTAGAAACAATGCAAGTGGAGCAACATCTTTAAAATACTGGGGAAAAGAGTTAACTTAGAATTCCATATGTGGAAGGAATATTTCTCAGAACAACAACAGGATGACATGAAGACATTTTCAGGTATACAAAAGCTGAAAGGATTCATCACTGGTGCTATAGAAAAATAAGGAAATGCTTCAGACAAAAGGAAGATGATAGCAGATGGAAATCTGGATCCACACAAAGGAATAAAAAGCACAGGCAATGCTAACTACATAGGCAAATATGTAAGATTTTTTTTCTTACTGCTTTGTTATGGCCATTCTAGGAAACTAATATACCTATATCTAACACCACACTTAATGGTAAAAAACTGAATGTTTTCCCCCTAAGATCAGGAACAAGACAAAGATGTCCACTCTCACCACTTCTATTCAAAATTGTACTGGAAGTACTGGTCAGAGCAATTAGGCAAGGAAAAAAAAAAGGGCATTCAGGTTGGAAAGGAAGAAGCAAAACTATATTAGCAGATGACATGTATGTAGAAAATCATGAAGAGTCCACTAAAAAAGCTGCTGGATAAACAAATTCAACAAGAGTGCAAGATACAAGATCAATATATAGAAGTCAATCACATTTCTATACATTAACAGTGAACAGTTGGGAAATGAAATCAAGAAAAACAATTCCATTTATAATAGCACCAAAAAGAATAAAATACTTGGGAATAAACTTGTCAAAAGTACTCCAAAACTTGTGCCCTGAAAATTATAAAATATTATTGAAGGAAATTAAATAAGATCTTATTAAATTAGAAACACCCCATGTTCATGACTGGAAGACTTAATATTGTTAAAATGTCAGTACTCTCCAAATTGATCTCAATACATCCTTATCAAAATTCCAACTGCCTTTTTTGCAGAAATTGACAAGTTAATGATAAAATTCATATGAGGATGCAAAGGACCCAGAATGGCCAAAACAAGCAACAAAAGAAAAATGAATAAACTGGACTTCATCAAGATTAAAAACATTTGTGCTACAAACAATACAAACTAGAAAGTGAAAAGTCAATCCACAGAATAGGAAAAAAATATTTGCAGATCATACATCATGTACCTAATAAGGGACTTGTATCATCAAGATTAAAAACTTTTGCTCTAAGAAAAATGCTGTTCAGACAAAGAAAAGACAAACCACAAACTGAACGAAAATCTTTGCTAAGTGTATATCTGGGTGAATGACTTGTATCCAGAACATATAAAGAACTCTCAAAATACAACAATAAGCAAAGAATCCAATTTAAAAAGGACAAAAATTTTGAATAGACCTCTCACCAAAGATGATAATACACGGATGGCAAATAACCATATGAAAAAATGCTCAGCATTAGTTATTAGGGAAATGCAAATTAAAGGAATAATGAAACACACCATGCACCTATAGGAGTGACTAAAGTTAAAAAGACTGACCATTCTAAGTGTTGACAAGGATGTGCAGAACTGAAACTCTCACATACTGCTGGTGGGAAAAGTAAATTTGTACAACACTTTGCAAAACTATTCTGTAATTTCCTAAAAAATTAAATATACATCTACCATATAATCCACCCATTCCATTCATAGGTATTTATCCAAGGGAAATGAAAGCATATGTGCATAGAAAGACTTGTACATGCATGTGTTATATGTAATAGCCCAAAATTGGAAGCAACCCAAATGTTCATCAACAGACAACTGGATAAACAAATTGGGGCATATCCATACAATGGAATACTACTTACCGATAAAAAGAACTATTGATACATGCAATAACATGGATAAACCTCAAAATAATTATGCTGAGTGAGAAAAGCCAGACAAAAAATAGATAGATAGATAGATAGATAGATAGATAGATAGATAGATAGATAGATGATAGATGATAAATAGATCGATCTGGAAAATGCAAACTAATCTATGATTACAAAAAGAAGATCAGTGTTTTCTTGGGTATGGATGGGGAGAGGCAGGAGGAAGGGATTATAAAGAGGTACAAAGACCCTTTTGGGTATGAGGGAAACATTCACTACCTTGATTATGGGTAGTTTCATGGGTATATGTCAAAACATATCAAACTGTACACTTTAAATATTTGTATATTATTGTGTCTCAATATATCTCAATAAAGCTAATATATACATCATATATATAATGTGTATGTATACACATATGTATGTGTATATCCAAATTCATTAGGGTTTTAATAGTAGGATTGTGAGCATTTTTGAACACTTGGAAATTTTCAAAAATGCCAGCTTGAACAACTATTGACATTTTGCAAATCTTCCATTACCGACCTCACTCCTTTTTGTTGTTGTTGGAGCATTTTAAAATAAGTATCATATCATTTCACCTGAAAATTCTTCAGTATGTATCTCTAAAAGATAAGAACTTCTAAAAAACAAAACCTTATGCCATTATCTATTGTAGGTGTTTTCTAAAGTGAACGTGAGTGGTTTTTGTAATATATTTTTAGTGAAATTTTTCTTGAGATAATTTTATTTTTATTTATTTTTTAAAAGACTTTATTTATTTATTTGAGAGAGAGCAGGAGTGAGGGGAGGGAGAGGCAGAGGCGGAAGCAGACTCCCAGCTGAGCAGGGAGCCCAAGGAGGGGGGTGTGGTCCTCGATCCACGGACTCTAGGATCATAACCTGAGCTGAAGGCAGATGCTTAACTGACTGAACCACCAAAGCGACCCTCTTGAGATAATTTTAGATTCACATGCAGTTGTAAGAAATGTTTAGAGGGGCGCCTGGGTGGTTCAATTGATTGGGTGCCTGGCTCTTGGTTTCAGCTTAGGTCATGATCTCAGGGTCCTGCCATCAAGCCCTGTGTCAGGCTCCCCACTCAGCAGGGATTCTGCTTCAGGGTTCTCTTTCTCCTTCTGCCCCTAATAAATCTTAAAAAAAAAAAAAAAGAAAGAAATGATCAGAGACATCCCTTTACACTCTCCTCAGTTTCCTCCAGTGGTAACATTTTGCAAAATTACGGTATGTCACAACCAGGATTTTGACATTGATACAATCTAATGATCTTATTCAGATTTCCCTATTTTACTTGTATTCTTTTTATGTGTGTGTCTATATTTGTGTTAAGTTCTACACAATGTAATCACCTGTGTAGTCTCGTGTACCCATCACAAAGTCAAGATACTGAACAGTTCCAACAACACAGTGATTCCTCATGTTGCCCTTATATAACCATTTCTCCCCACCATCCCTAACCCCTGGCAACCACTACTCTGTCCTCCATTTCTAAATTTTTTTCATTTCAAAAATGTTGTATCAGTAGAATGATACAATGTATAACCTTTTGAGATTGGCTTTCTTTTCCCACTGAGCATAATTTCCTGGAGATTCAGCAAAGTCATGGCATATATCAATAGTTCATTTATTTTTATATGTTGAGTTATATCCCATGGTATATATTTATACTGAAATATGTATTAATATATTATATATTAAGATTTTATTTATTTATTTGACAGAGAGCATGAGCCGGGGTGGAGGTGGGGGCCGAGGGGCAGAGGGAGAGGGAGAAGCAGACTTCCCCAGACAACACAGGGCTTAAACCCAGGACCCTGGGATCATGACCTGAGCTGAAGGCAGGCACTTAACCAACTGAGCCACCCAGGTGCCCCTATATTGAAATATATTTTTAAAGGTCGTTTTTACATACAAAAATTATTATCATCATTCTGCTGCTTGCAAAGGGCACCAATCATTTGTTTTGCCATTTTTGGGTACCATGTTCTATAAAGATCAATTAGGTCATGTTGGTTGGTAATTTTGTTTAGATCATCCAAATCTTTCCTGATTTTTTGTATACTGGTTCTGTCCAATTACAGAGAGAGGGATGTTAAAAATCTCCTATTATAATTTTGGAGCTATTTATTTATTCCTTTAGTTCTGTTAATCTTTGCTTCATATAATTTGAAGCTGTGTTATTAGGAGCATACTCATTTGGGATTGTTAGCACTTAATGATTGATTGACCCTTTTATCATTATATAATGCTCCTCTTTATCTCTGGTAATATTTCTTGTCTTAAAGTTTACTTTGTCTGATATGAAAACAGCCATTCCAGATTTCTTATGATTATGCTTACATGGTATATCTTTTCCATCCCTTTACTTTTAACTTGTCTGTGTCTTTATGTTTTAAGTGAATTTTTTGCAGGCAGCATGTAGTTGGATCTTAACTTTTTAAATGCCTTCTGACAATCTCTGCCTTCAGTTGAAGTGTTTAACCCATTTATGCTTAATGTAATTATTGATACAGTTGTTTAAATCTATAATTTTTTTTCTATCTGTACTTGTGTCCTTTATTCTTGACTTCCTTGGATCAAGAATATTTTAATATTCCATTTTATCTCATCTATTGGGTTTTTAGATGTACCTTTTTTTGGTGGTTGCTCTAAGGATTACAATATGAATCCTTAACTTATCCCAGTTTGCTCTGAATTAATATTAGTATACCTCTTCATGTATAACATAACCACCTTACAACAGTATAATTCCATTCATATCCTCTTCTACTTTGCTATAAAGCTAACAACACATTGTTATTATTTTTAGTTTAGTCATTTGTCTTTATTTTTTAAGATTTTATTTTTAAGCAATCTCTACACCCAATGTAGAGCTCAAACCAACAACCTTGAGATCAAGAGTCACATGCTCTACTGACTGAGCCAGCTAGGTGCCCCTAGTCATTTGTCTTTAAGGAAATTAAGAAGAGAGAATAGTCTTCAATGTATAGTTGCCTTTTCCAGGGCTTCTTATTCCTTCTTGTAGACCCAGGCTCTTATCTTATTTCATTTCCCCTCAGAATGAAGAACTTCTTTAGCTTTTCTTATAGTCTGGGTCTCCTGGCTGTGAATTTGTGCACCTGTCATTTAATAAGCCTTGAGAATTTGATCCAATCTCAGCCACCATTTCTTTTGCATTATAGGATTCAGACAACACTAGCAATTCCCTGGGAATGGATTCACCCAGTCCCCAAACCCCAGCAGCCACACCTTGTCATTCTGAAGGGGAACTGGGTCTGACGGTCATCAAAGAGGTCCCTAAGAATGAGGCACTTGTAACTGCTTTCCACAATGGCCCAAGAGCCAGGTTTCCTTCCAGTCATGCTCCCATGCCAAACTAAGGGTCCACCTAAACCTCCTACTTGGGGCAAGAGTGGCTAGGCTATTGAATGGACTGAGTGTTGCCTCTTGAAGGCCTGAGATAGTCACCCTTCAGGCCTCTGGTGGTTTGAGAGGACCTGTCCTTCCTATCCATCTTACCTGTGCTGGTAACAGACTGGCCACTGGCAGGAACCCTTCTCCAAACCTCTCTCAGCCTCCCTGATGTTTTGCTCAGGGACATCATCAGCTTTTTCAGAGAGAACTTGGTTACTGTGCTTCCATGAGCCTTTAATGCCAAGGACATTTCCTTAAGATCAAGGGCCATACCCACTTTAGTGTCTACTGCCAGGGCCTTAACTGCAGATTCTTTTGATTTGTCTGTGTTTGTTTTTTTTCTTCATAAACCTTCATGCTGCCTCTTCGTCTTCTTCCTTCTCCTGAGTTCCCTTCCCCAACCCTGCAGGAGCCTTCACACAGAACAACTTTGCTATTTGCTGCAAGCAAATCTGAGGTGACAGTCTCTCTTCTGTCATGTGGTACAGTGTGGTCAGCCAACTGTCTCCTTCTAACTGGTTGCCCATGGGCACGTCCACTAACCTCTAACCCTTTGCAGACTCAATCTCTCCATCTGTAAGCAGGACTGTTGTGAAGATGAAATAAGATCAATCACGTAAAGGCTTTAACACTGTCTAGCACCTGGTGAACCACTGTGTTAGGTGTTGTATTTACAGTCCTACCGGTGTTATGCATCCTGGTTATAGCCCTGCTCTCAAACATCTTCCCTGACTCTCTTTCCAGCCTCAACTCATTCGCCAGAGGGTTGCTGGATATTCAGGGATGTGAACTCATGTTTGCAGAGTACCACTGGTTCTCACCCTTGGCGACGCGGGAAGGGATGTCAGGCTTCAGACCCTAGCAAGTAGATCCCAGGGACTTGCCACAGCTCTCAGTTTAGAGGACCACATGGCTCACAGCTGGTTTCATGGGCTTCCCCATCTCTGTCTACCTGTGGCCTGATGTAGCCCAGTTCTGGGGCTTCTGGGGGAGAAGACAAGAAAGGGCTGGGAGTCATGGAGATAATGCAGATGAGGCCTGGGTAGGGGAGAGGACCTGAAGCTACAACTACAGTGCTCTCAATTCAGGGAAAGACTACTAGGTGCTCCTATAGGATCCAATGGGAGCCCAGAGCTGGACACCTGGTCAGCTGGGAGTCTCCCCAATATTGATGATGCTTGGCTAGAATACTGATGGACAAATGGGAACAGTGAGACAGACAGTGAAGGAAAGGCATTCCAAGCACAGGAAAGAGCATTTAAGGAGACTTGAAATAGCCTGATACACTCTAGGAACTGCAAGTAATTCCAGTCTGTTGGTCACTATGATCTACAGGGCCAAGACCAAACTCTCTCCCTTGACATTCAAAGCCCTTTGTATGCCTGAAACTACTTCCCACCACTCCTGCCCACCCTACTCCTGTCCTTTTGTTACAGCCACTCTAACAGGTTCCTGTTCTCCCAGCAGGCCATTAACGTTCTGGCCTCCAGGACTTTGCCCAGGCTACTCCCTTTGCAGGGAAAATTCTAACCCTCTTCTTTGCAGAGCTAACTCCCTCTCATCTTCGGGGACATCTCTTCAGAAGCCCCTTCAGGGCACAAGTTGGATGCTGTACCACCGCTGTCTAGAACCCAGCTTCTCATTTTTGTTGAATAGTTAATCACATCAAGGAAATCTTCCCTGAGTACCCCAAATACGCGCCGGCCTCCATGCTGCCATCAGGGCTCCCCGAAACCTGTCCACGCCTTGCCAGGGCTTCTTGAGGCAGGTTATCATTTCTTATGCTCATTTCTTTTTCTTCAGTGTCCAACTCTACCTGGCACAAAGGAGGTGCCGCCTACCTTTTGTTGAATGAATGAATGAATGAATGAATGAATGATCGGGCATGCCTTTTCACCTTTTGTATCTTGTGAGCCCGCCCGGCCTGGCCGGGTGTTTCCAGTGCCCTGCACAGTTTGTTGCCTTCCGCGCTGTCGCTCAGGCACCACCCTCACAGCCCCTACCCCCTCCCTGGGGCCGCTCGACCCAAAGCCGCTCCCGAAACGGCTCCGCCCACAGCCGGGGTTGGAGGGCACAAGCAACGCCCACCCCTCCAGGCCGCCTGGGATTGGTGCGGCCGCCGCCAGGAGGCGGGCACAGGGCCGGGCCGCTGCTGGCGTTCGCGCGGCCAGAAAAGCCCCGCCAGGTGGCTGGCCAGGGGAGACGGCGCGGCCAGGAGGTGGTGAGTGCCCGACAGGCGGGACGGGCGGGACGCGCGCGGCGGGCGGAGCTGAGGACGCCGACGACCGTGGCGCGCGCTGGGCGCTGCCCACGTCCGCCTCCCTACAGGCTGCTCTGGGCCAAGCGCAGTCCCGAAGCACGGAGCCCCGAGCCCGCTCCGCCCGGGGGACCCCGTCCGGGGGCCGAGGAGGTTGTCAATCCCGGCTTGTCTTCCAGACCCGGACCACCGAGGCTCCTGGACGACGACGAACCGCCCAACATGGCATCGGAGGTGAGTGGGACCTCGGGGACGCAGGTCCTCCGAGTGTCCAAACGAGGGGGAGGGGCACTCTGGGAGCCAGCCAGGGCCGTGACCTGCGCACGGGATCTCCCCGTGCCAGACCTGCCGCCGGCCACCCTCCTGGTAATCGTCTTCGCTGGCTCCAGGCGATGGGTACCTCCTGGTGCACCTGCCAGGGCCTGGGAGAGACCTGTGCCAGGCCTTCCCGGTGGCCGCATCACCGTCTGCTCTCTCCCCTTTCCCGCTCCCTGGGGGCCTGTGTGGCACTTACCAGCCCACAAGGCTAGGGAAGGTGGCCCTGATCTGACCTGATAGTGCTCCCAGCAAGGGGGCAGGAAAGGAGCTGCCCACTCATTCAGCTCCCTCGCCTCTTCATTCCTTCTTCCCCGATGCCCTTCCTGTTAGTCCCCACCCTGCGCCCCTTCTCTTGCTGTAGCCCTTGTCCCTGTGTAGAAGAGGCCACATGACTCTGGCTTGTGGAAAGAACCAGGACGTAGGGGACCATGCCCTGGGGCCCTAGTGGCCCCAGTGTCTGGTGGCTTCCTGTCTCACTGGCCTCTCTTCCTTAGAGCCAGAGGGCTCCTGGGTTCTCTTCCTTACCACTGAGTAGGCACAAGTGTCTTTTCTGGGGCCTCAGTTGAATTATCTGGCAAATGGGGCTAATAATAGATCTCTGCCTCCTTCTGTAAGGTACTGGATCATGAGGTCATTGCTTTGAAGCTTTCAGGTAAAAGGGGCTGTTTGCTTGATGCCAGTGAAGGGAACCTGTGGCCTGGGAAGCAGGAGGTCTGGGTTCCAGTCCTTTTTGGTCCTCATTAGCTAGCAAGGCACTTCTTCTCTCTGGACCTGTTTGTTCATCTGAATAAACTGGGTAAGAATGCCTGCCCTGCTAGTTTCTGGATCATGGTGTAGTGGGGGACGACAGGGCTTGGACTTTGGAGGCAAACAGAGTTGGTTTCTGAAGCAGTCTCTCGAACTCCCAGGGTAACAGTGCCCAACTCACAGGAGGGTGTAAAAGCATATGTAGAATGCCTAGCACAGGGCCGAGCTGTCCTACTATGTAGTAAGTGCTCAATAAATGGTGGCTAGGCCTGGGTGGCGTAGTCGTTAGGTGTCTGCCTTCCGCTCAGGTCATGATCCCAGGGTCCTGGGATCGAGCCCCGCATCAGGCTCTGTGCTCCATCAATCTTTCAAAAAATAAAAATGGTGGCTAATGATACCAAAGGTAACAACAACGTTATTTCCCTTGTACTTTCTAAACTGGCTGTTGCTCATTCATCCCAGCCCAAACCAGTGCTCCTTGCCCCAAAGGTATCATTCTGGCCCAGATGTGCCCTAGGTTAGAGGGGTGCCCTTTCCGCCACATTGGGCTTCCCCCTCTCTTCAGAGCCCAAATGGTAGCGCCTCATTCTGACATCCTTCTGGGATCTTTTTTTAAAAAAGATTTTATTTATTTATTTATTTGAGAGAGAAATTGAGAGCTTGTGGGGGGGGGGGTGGCGGCGGGACAAGGGGCAGGGAGAGGGAGAAAGAATCTCAAGCAGACTCCCCACGGAGCGGGGAGCCCAGCAGAGCAGCTCTATCTCAGGACTTTGAACTGAGCGGAAACCAAGAGCCGGACACTCAACGGACTGAGCCACCCAGGTCCCCTCTTTCTCGGGTCTTTTTTAAGCCTGCCAATGGGGTGGGAGCTTGGCCCCAATGCAGAGTGGGCTGCCTTCAGGAGACCAGAGCATCAGGTGCCTTCTGCTTGCCCCAGGCCGTCCTGTGGGTTGGTGCTAATTGGTTTGGCTGAAGCTCCACTTGTTAAGTAGTTGTTATTACTAACAACCTGGGCAGGGGGTCCAGGGCCTGCCGGAGGAGGCAGTGCCAGGTTCCTGGCTGAGGGGCCGGCTGGCTCCCAATCCTGACTGGCACTGGCTGGCCCTGGGCCTGCGGCCCCAGCAGTCAGGAAAGGGAGCCATGTGGTGCTTTGCCGGAGAGCTAGGCTTGGCGGGTAAGGGGCGGATCTAGCTCAAAAGGTTGAGGGGGGTGGAGGCTGCTTCTGCAGGGCAGAGTCCTCAGACAGCCAAGGCTGCTGGGTGATGAGGGGTCAGTTCACAGCCTGGGGCCTGAGCGCAGGGGAGGCCCCCACGGGGCGCACAGGAACCAGGACCTGCGCTAAGGCACCCCCTGCCTCGGGCAGCCCTCGGCCCCTCCCTTACTAAGAGAATTTACTGAGTGCCCTGCACCGTGCAAAGTATGCATTTAGAAATTTTACCTAATTGAATGCTCCTAACAACTCTAGCAGATAGGTACTACTATTGTCCTTAAAGAGGGGTAACCCTGCAGTTTAGAGAGGTTATGTACTATGCCCACAATCAGGTGGCTAGGAGAGGTCTGGGACATTGCAGGGTGACAGAGGAGGACATATGTCCCCAGCAGCCATTATAAACTCTCCTCCACAGGAAAGTTGGCAGTGAAGTAAAGTGCCTACCTTCACCCAGGGAACACTCTCCTAATCCTTGGCATTCTGGGAGCTAGGACTGAGCCCCATGTGTTCTGTACCCCTCCCCCATCTGTCACATGCTCTGGCCTCTGTACTCTTTCAAAACAGAGGTGTCTCTGTCCCACCCCTCTGCCCTTGGCTCCTGGGAGGCAGAGGGTCAGCTAGTGACCTTCTAGAAGGCCAATGATAACAGATGCGCCAGAGGCATTCTCCAAAGGAGTGGTAGAGGTTGGGATCTTAGGCCCTGCCCCAAGCTATGGGAGAGAAATGCAGGCCGCCGGAGCCTGATGGGGCCCCTCAGGTGCTTCCTTGCCTGTCCCTGCTGCAATAGTTCAGGATACCAGAGCCAGCAGAGAGGCCCTGGCGGAACATGAGGTTTAGAGTGCGGACCCTGCTTCAGATAGCTGGGCTGCAGCCCTGGCTCTACCTCCCAGCAAGGGCTCTGTGCCTTGGTTTTCCCCTCTCGGTAGCGGGATAGAATTGGTACCTGCTTCAGAGAGGGTCTGTTGGTGCGTGCCAAGCAATTACAATTGTGCCTGGCACACAAGAATGCGACATGTGTGAGCCAAGATTATTATCATTACCGTTGGAATATCAGAGCTGGATTGAAACTCTGGATTCCAGAGTGACTTCTCCTGTTGGTCAGTAGCAGGAAAGGTCCCAGAAGTTCTGCTGTAGTCTCAGGGGTGCCATCATTTTCTTAGAGAAGTGTCACAGTGTGGGAAAGAACCCTAACTTCAGCCACATTCCCACACTGACTCCCTGAGTGACTTCAGGCAAGTTCCCGATCCTCTCTGAGCCTCAGTTTCCTTATCTGTCCAGTGAAATAATCCTGCCTGCTGGTTCCCACTGCCATCAGACTGGATAACTCTCCTGTGGGCCCTTTGTGAGAGGCACTGTTCTCAAGGGTGGGGAGGAGATTAATTGCTCCTGCTCTCCTGGCCAGAGTGGGAAGCTGTGGGGTGGCCGGTTTGTGGGCGCAGTGGACCCCATCATGGAGAAGTTCAACTCATCCATTGCCTACGACCGGCACCTGTGGGAGGTGGATGTGCAGGGCAGCAAGGCCTACAGCCGGGGCCTGGAGAAGGCGGGGCTCCTCACCAAGGCTGAGATGGACCAGATACTCCATGGACTGGACAAGGTATTCTCTACATCCTAAGGCCCACTCTAGAGCCCCTCCCTGTGGTCCCAGGCTCCTACCAAGTCCCTTGGGGGTGGGGACCGCACCCCCCTGTGGAGCACTCACCCTTCTTGTGGCACACCCGTAGGACTCAGCTCTTATACAGAGACAGTCAGTGTTCAGGGTTGGGGTGGGACCGGGGACCGGTTTGGCTGTGGACGGCTGACCCCTGACCCCTGGGGTTGTCGCCATCTGCTACAGGTGGCTGAGGAGTGGGCTCAGGGCACCTTCAAACTAAACCCCAACGATGAAGATATTCACACAGCCAACGAGCGGCGTCTGAAGGTATGACCCCCCACCTGTCCACCTGGCCTCCCCTCTCCACCTCACCCTTGGCCACTTGGAGCATAAACGCCATCATTCTGTTCCCTTCCTCACTGGCAGAGTGAGGTGGCCTCCACAGAGAAGGCAGGGACCAGGAGTAGGGAGGGAAAGTGACAGGGCTGGGAGGAACCAGGCCCTGCCTGAGCTGCCCCAATGGGCTACAAGCAGGCAGACCCTGACCCCATGCTTCCCTCCACCCCCAGGAGCTCATCGGTGAGACTGCTGGGAAGCTGCACACAGGCCGAAGTCGGAATGACCAGGTGCCGCCAGCTCCTACGGTCCCCGCCCCACTGCACCCCCAGGCCCTGTGCATTCCCGATCTTGGGGAGCCCAGGTGGCAGATTTAGGGCTCGGCGGTGGTCCTGGCTCCCCAGCGAAGCAACACATCTCTCTCCCTGAGTGCCACATTCTCCTCCCCACAGGTGGTCACAGATCTCAGGCTGTGGATGCGACAGAACTGCTCTAAACTTTCTGCCCTCCTCCGGGAGCTCATCAGAACTATGGTGGACCGGGCAGAGGCGTGAGTCTCCCATGGACCCCCAGGTGGCAGAGGGGGGCATGAGGGCAGCCAGGGTCTGCTGTCCCCTAAGACAGGCAGCGTGAGTGCCAGATCTAGGTGGCAAGGGTGAAGGAGGTCGGGGAGCCAGGCCCTGGGGTTCGGGGGCGTCCTGGAACCAAGTGAGGCAAAGCAGCCAGGCATGGGGGCACTTCCTGCCGTGTTTCCTACCGCCAGGCCCGCCGAGCTCAGCAGGCAGGGCGAGCTCACCCTCTGAGGCTTCATAAGTACAAGGCTGAGGCACTAGGCAGATGCCCCGAAGCCTGAGGAAAGGGGCCGCCTGTGCTGGGGGCAGCCCGGGTCACCCTTGGCCTGCCTGTGCCCCCTGCCCACCATCCCACCCCCCGGTCCCCACCCAGCACGGACACAGGACAGCCAAAGCTGCTCCCGCTGGCCTTATCCCAAGTTTTGGCTCCTGTGACCTCACGTCTTTGGGGTTGGCTTTGCTCTTTGCAGACCTGGCCGATTTGCTGCCAAGAAGTCCCGATCTGGTGTCACAGACAGGGTTGACCCTTCCTCTTCCCCAGCTCCCTGTGACCTCTTTTTCACCGACCTTACCACCTGGGGGAAAACGAGGTCATAAGAACTGTCAGTCACCCTGGGGGTGCTGGGGAGAAACAGGGAGTGACTGCTAATGAGTAAAAGGTGTCTTCTCTGGGGGGATGAAAATGTTCTAAAACTGATGGATATACACTAAAGTGTACGGTCTAGGGCGCCTGGGTGGCTCAGTTGGTTAAGCGGCTGCCTTCGGCTCAGGTCATGATCCTGGAGTCCCAGGATCGAGTCCCGCATCGGGCTCCTTGCTCAGCGAGGAGTCTGCTTCTCCCTCTGACCCTCCCAACCCTCCTCCCTCTAATGCTCTCTGTCTCTCATTCTCTCTCTCGCAAATAAATAAACTCTTAAAAAAAAAAATTTTTTTTTTTAAAGTGTACAGTCTAAATGGGTGAACGCTAGGTGAATTGTATCTCAGTAAAGCTATTTATTTAAAAAAAAAACAACCAAACCCAAACCATCCCCTACAGCACCTCTGCCTCTGCCTTGCCTACTTTAAAGAGCCCCCTGCTCTTCCGAGGTCCTTGGGAGCTTCTCAAGTGCTCACAAATGCGACTCCCCCTGCCAGGTAGTACCCACTCTGTGTGCCCTCCTTTGCTCTCACCTCTGCTCAGAGCTGAGGACTTAATCCCGTTTGGTCCCAGCCCCAATCCTACTCCGAGAGGCTCCACGGCACTGGCCCAGTCCTTGGGTCACACTGCCCCACTTCTGGGCTCCTCCTTTATGATGTGTTTGTCCCCAGGAGATCACTTGGTTTCTTGTGCAGGCAGATCCTTGGAAGGCTGGCCCTGCTTTTCCCTGTTGGGGCTCAGGCCTGCAGGATACGGGGTGACACAGGCAGCCCTTGCCTGAACCTGCTGAGCCCCTCAGGCCCCTGCCCCTATTCTCTCCCCCACCCCCCACCCCGCAGGGAACGTGATGTCCTCTTCCCAGGGTATACGCACCTGCAGAGGGCTCAGCCCATCCGCTGGAGCCACTGGATCCTGAGGTGAGTGGGGTGGGACATAGGGCAGGGGTACTATGGAGGGGCTGTGACGGAAGGGAGGGCCCCAGGATGCCCTGACCTCCTGCCCCCCGCCTGCCTGCAGCCATGCTGTGGCGCTGACCAGAGACTCTGAGAGGCTGTTGGAGGTCCAGAAGCGGGTCAACGTCCTGCCCCTGGGGAGGTGAGTAAGGCCCCAGTGTTCTGAGGGCCTAGTTGGGGGTAGGGGTTGTACCACATTGCTAGCATGGTCCTCGGGGATCATCAGAAGAGGAGGCGCTAGCAAGGACAGAGGAGGACAGCCAGCCAGGTAACTGGCCTCTCCGAAAGGGAGGGAGCCCTGCTTGGACCCGCGGCTCTCTCTAAGATGGGGGTCACCAGAGCAGGGCCAGAGCTCTCCAGGGAGGTCCCAGCCCGCCAGCCAGTTGCCCTCAGCCTGCCGTTGCCACTCCATGGGGACAAGTGTTCCGTCAGCTACGCTACCTGGGCGGCCGCCCTGACAGTCAGCACTTGGCGCTGGTGTGCACGTGTGTCTGTGCCAGGAGCCCTGCTCACCTGGGCCCCCCTCTTCCTGCAGTGGGGCCATCGCAGGCAACCCTCTGGGTGTGGACCGGGAGCTGCTCCGAGAAGGTGAGGTGCCCTGCCCCTCCCCCGTGGAGGTCCCCCTCAGTGCCTGCCAGGCCCCACAGACACCCACTAGGAGGGGGCAGGGGTCTGGTTGAAACCCTCATTTATTACCTATGGACACTGAGGCTAGAGGGGCAAGAGAAGGCTGGTGGCAGGGGTACATGGCTCTGGGGACACTCAGAGCTCCTGCTTCCTTCCTGGGACCTGTACAAGAGACCCTTCCCCACTCCTTCCCCTCCCTACTTTCCTCCCTGGCAACCTGATTTGGGGTAGAGGAAGCCCCTCCTGGCCCTCCAGCTGAGCCCTATTGCCTTCCCTGTCTCCCCCTCCTCCAGAACTGAACTTTGGGGCCATCACCCTCAACAGCATGGATGCCACCAGTGAGCGAGACTTTGTGGGTGAGTCCTAGGAGCCAGCACGCTTGTCCTCTATAGGGCTATTACCCTGCACCCTGCTCTAATTTGCCCTCTAGCCCTGGCTCCTCTCCAGCCCCCTCCCACCCCAAGTCTGGTCCACCTGAGGCTTCTCCAGACTGAGTGGGGAGCAAGAGAGGCCTGGAGACCAGAAGGCCTGCTCTCCCTTTCCTCCCACAAGCTGAGTTCCTGTTTTGGGCTTCGCTGTGCATGACCCACCTCAGCAGGATGGCTGAGGATCTCATCCTCTATGGCACCAAGGAATTCAGCTTTGTGCAGCTCTCAGATGCCTACAGGTAAGGCTGGGCCCTGCCCTACCCCAGCTCTGCACCCACCAGCATGGCTTCCTTCCTCCCCATTCCCCCCGCCGCCGCTGCCTGTCCCCTGGCACACCTGGACTGCATGCTGCTAGACCTCACCTGATCCAGCCAGCAGACCAGCCAAGGGGCAGGGGAGCCCTTTCAGCCCCAGCATCTCTGTCCCCAGCACCGGAAGCAGCCTGATGCCCCAGAAGAAAAACCCAGACAGCCTGGAGCTAATCCGGAGCAAGGCGGGCCGAGTGTTTGGGCGGGTGAGCAGGGCAGGGAGTGGGGGCAAGGCTTTTGGGCTGACCTGGAGGGTCCTGAGGGAACTTCCAGGATGGGCTCTGAGGTCCAGCCTCCTCAGTCTCACTCTTTTCTCAGTGTGCTGGGCTCCTGATGACACTCAAGGGACTTCCAAGCACCTACAACAAGGACTTACAGGTGCGAGGCTGGGGCTGTGGGTGAGGGACCCACCTGCACATACACCGCATCCGATTTCTCAGGGCCCTGGCACATCCAAGCAGGGGCCCCGCAGAATTGCCACCTCCCATCCTATGCACCCAGCCCTTGACTGCCCTTGAGAACTCTCCTCTCTGTTGGTGTGGCTTGTACGAGGTGCTGAGTGTTCCCAGTGGAGGCCAGTGGGGATGCCTCAGTGGGGGACACGGCTGCTGGGCTCTCACTTCCTGCCGCGTGCCTCGCAGGAGGACAAGGAAGCCGTATTTGAAGTGTCAGACACCATGAGTGCCGTCCTCCAAGTGGCCACAGGTGTCATCTCTACACTACAGGCAAGCCCCCCGTCCTGTCCCCCAGGCCCCTCTACTCTGGGATGGGCATGCCAGGAGGTGATCTTGAGAGGAGGTGAGGGTGGGTGCATCCAGAAGATCTGGGGCAGGGGGAGGTGGGTAGGTGTTTGCTCCCGCCCCTGGAACCAGCGAAGAGACGAAAGGTGCGAGCTACAGTAGAATGGAAGTGGGTTAGAATCTAGGGGTCCCATCAACTGTCCTGACCAGATTTCTTTTTTAACCATCTATGATGGGAAATTTCGGTATGCGCAGTTGAGAGAATGCACAATGAACCCCGGGGGACTAACAGCCAGCTTCAACAATAATCAGCTCCTGGAGTTTCTTGCTTTGGCTGTCTTTACTCAGTGCCCGCCACCACCCCGTGCTTCTGATGCACACCAAGGCTGGGGACCCTGAGAAAAAGTGCTGGCAACCCCAGGAGCTCCCCTAAACATCATCAGTGATGATGGCAAATGGCTCAAGCAGAGAGAATAGAACAGGCTGGGTCAGAGTGGCTCTGCCCAAGGCCAGGGACATCCTGGCTAACGGCGGGTACGCCTTGGGCCTGAGGCTGGCAGCTTCACCACCCAGGGTCCCCAGGACTCACGACTCCCCCCACCGGTGTCCCCCAGATCCACCGTGACAACATGGCACGGGGTCTCAGTCCTGACATGCTGGCCACTGACCTCGCCTACTACCTGGTCCGCAAAGGGGTAAGTGTGGGTGGCTGGGGGGGAGGCGGGAGGAGATGGGGATGTCCCCCAGGCCGAGGGTTGGGGGGGGCGTGAGGGCCTGGGCTGAACAGGGGTCAGAGGAAGACCGAGTCGGTGCCGCCCGTGCCTGGCTGCCTCAGATGCCGTTCCGCCAGGCCCATGAGGCCTCCGGGAAAGCTGTGTTCATGGCCGAGACCAAGGGGGTCCCCCTCAACCAGCTGTCGCTGAAGGAGCTACAGACCATCAGGTGCGGCCCCCTCCCCTCCCTCTGCTGCCTCCCAGGAGGTGAGCCTGGGCCCCTGAGGCCCCTGGGGGCCCCGCTGGGCCCTGGCCCACCTCCTCCTCTCTCCCCCAGCCCCCTGTTCTCGGGGGACGTGAGCCACGTGTGGGACTACGGCCACAGCGTGGAGCAGTACGCCGCCCTGGGTGGCACGGCGAGCTCCAGTGTCGACTGGCAGATCGGCCAGGTGCGGGCCCTGCTGCGGGCCCAGCAGGCCTAGAGCCCTCCCCACCCCGCGCCCAAAGAAAGCAGGCCCAAGAGGAGGCCGCTGCCTGTTTCCTGCCCAGCCTGACTCCCTCAGCGGTGGGCTTTCAGGGGCCTGTTGAGTGAGCAGTGGGGGCCATCAAGGAAGCAGAGAAAACGGACAAGGGTGGCAGGAGTCATGGATGGGGAAGGAGAGGGGCTTGCCTTCATTAGAGCCTCCGCCCTGCTCAGGCCCCACACCCTTCACTGTAGGAGGCACAGTAACCGGCCCAGAGCATCCTGGGAGGACTGGCCTCCTTGGAGCCTTGATGGCCCCTGATGGGCTTGGTTAACTCAGTCAGTCCCTGTTCATTATCCTTCCTTCCAGCGTCCTCTAGGCTCGCCTGCTCACATTCTCCCCTTGCTTAACCCACCCTTCCCTGAACAATCAGGCACCGTGACACGGTGTCCTGGGCCCTCGTGCGGGGAATGGCATATTTGGTGGTAAAGTCAGTCATCCAGCTAGCGTGGGATGCCAGGCATCTAGGTGAACTTCATACACATGCAAAGATGTCTCCTTCACCCTAGAGAGTAATGTACTGCCATGTGGTCCCAGCACGGACCATGAGGTGAGGGCCACAGACAGGAGTGCCTGGGGGGACCTGCCCCCTGTTGCAGTCAAGGACTTACATTTAGTCTACAAAGGGCCTGGGGCCAGGCCTGGCACACAGTAAATGTTCAAGAGCAGTGAGTCCCCAGAACCAGCGGAGGCCTCTTCTACACAGAAGTCACCAAAATCCTGATAAGAAATGTCTGAAATTTATGTTTTATTAACAACAAAGTTAAACTCAAGGAAGAATGAATAACCCCTCCCAAATGTTTCTTGGGAGCAATGGAAACACTTTGTAGGGGCGCCTGGGTGGCTCAGTTGGTTAAGCGACTGCCTTCGGCTCAGATCATGATCCTGGAGTCCCGGGATTGAGTCCCGCATCGGGCTCCCTGCTCTGCGGGGAGTCTGCTTCTCCCTCTGACCCTCCCCCCTCTCATGTGCTCTCTCTCATTCTCTGTCTCTCAAATAAATAAATAAAATCTTTAAAAAAAAAAAAAGAAACACTTTATAAACTAAACAGCCCAAACTCCAGCAGTGGGCACACCACACCACATTCCAAAAAGGGCCAAAGCCATGGCTCACAGAATGTTCTAGAGTATTGGCTCTCAAAGTGTGGTTCCTCCTTCCCCTCGTCCTCCTCATCTGGGAATTTGTTTAAAAATGCAAACTTTCAGGCCTGAGACCTACTAAATCAGATTCCAGGTGGGGTCCCAGCTACCTGTTTTTGCAAGGCCTTCAGGTGATTCTGATGCACGTTCAAGTTTGAAGATCATTGGTCTCTAGAATCTTGTTACCTAAAGTCGCTGCAGACCACCACC
Source organism: Neomonachus schauinslandi (assembly GCF_002201575.2). Taxonomy (NCBI): domain Eukaryota; kingdom Metazoa; phylum Chordata; class Mammalia; order Carnivora; family Phocidae; genus Neomonachus; species Neomonachus schauinslandi. Next base: position 161,201,266 of record NC_058407.1, on the reverse strand, counting down.
TCTCCTGGGCCCCAGCGTGATCTGATCCAGAATCTGCATTTTAACAAACTCCCCAGATGTTGGTTGTACACATTAGAGTCAAAGTGCTGATTGAGAGAAGGTATGGAGTCTGGTCTCAGAAATGAAGGAGGGATTTATGTCCGTCGAACAGCAGACAGGATTAAAATAATGATTGCAATACATACTGTAATACATTTGACACAGGGAGCAGGTCCTGCCCTACACCTCCATCAGTAGGGTGCACCACAGTCTAAGTGGGAACTCTGTTTTCAGACAATCCTATTAAAAGTTTCTCCTTAATTGGAATCAGCCCCCAGTGCTTCCCACCTGTGAGCCTGGCCATATGCCCTCCAACCTGACCAGAGGAAGGAGCCTCTCCTGGCTCAAAGAGAGCAAGAGTTTGTGTAGCTTTTCTCCAGACTGTCCATTCATGGTTGTGTTACTGCCCTTGCCTTCCTCTTTCTATTCTGCCACCAACTGACTACTTACCCCAAAGTTCAGTATGACCTTGTATTGGTTTCCCATAGAACAACATAAAGATCATCTTAAAATTCTTGAGGTCAGAGTCTGAAATGGGTTTTACTGAGACAAAATCAAGTGTCAACAAGCATCTGGGAGAATCTGTTTCTTTGCCTTGTCCGGTTTCTAGAAGCCATCTGTATTCCTTGGCTTGTGGCCCTTTCCTTCATCTTTGAGACAGTACAATGTCTTCAAATCTGTCTCTAACGCTGACCCTCTGCTTCCTTTGTCACATCCTCTGACTGACCTTTCTGCCTCCCTCCTATAAAGACCCGTGTGATTACACTGGATCCACCTGGATAAATCAAGATAATCGCTTCATCTCAAGATCCTTAATCACATCTGCAAAGTTCCTTTTACCATGTTAGGTAACATATTCACAAGTTTGGGGGATTATGATATTGGGGAATCATTGTTCAGTCTACTATGTTCTGTTGTCTGGCTCTCAAAGACTAACGTCCATCCCACGTGCCAAACCTTCACTCCATCCCATTTCCCCCCAAAGTTTTAACCCCTTAAACATCAACGCAAGTTCTAAATCTCATCAACTCAGAAGTCCCATATCTCATTATCTAATCATCTAAATTAGGTATGAGTGAGACTCTGGGTATGATCCATCCTGGGGCAAAATTCCTCTCTATCCATGAATCTGAGAATCTCATGTGATTGTGGTGTGGATTAGGGTTCATGCATACAAACTCAAGAAACAAATGATCTAAACCCAGAATACAGGGCTTGTTTAGGCACTGGATAACACTTAGAGGCACTTCAATTAATTTTTAAAAAGATTTTATTTTAGACAGAGCACAAGTGGGGTGGAGGGGGGATGAGGAGCAGAGGGAGAGGGACAGGCAGACTGCACTGAGCACAGAGTCCTATGCAGGGCTCGATCCCAGGATCCCGAGATCATGACCTGAGCTGAAATCAAGATTGGACACTTAACCAACTGAGCCACCCAGGTGCCCCAAGGCATTTGTTTTAAAAGGAAGAAAATGGAAGGCAAAAAGGAATCACTGGTTCCAAGCAATTTTGAAATCCAACCCAGACAATTCCACTAGGTTTCAAGGCCTGGGAACACAGGTTTTCCCTGGTCTCTGAAAATACAGTGTTCCTGTGAAACTCTTCATAAGCCAAAATGGTATAAAGTAAAGAAGCACTTCCCATTAATTTAATATGAAAAAGTTTTTGAGCATTCCCAGAACCCCTCCTAGGCTTTTCTGATACCTTAGGACATATATTGCTAACAGATGCCCAAAATAAATCAAGATAAAGCACAGATGTTCACAGACAGTTCCAAGCTATGGTGGCTTGATGCCGAGGCTGAGCGCAGTTCCTCGGGAAGGCGCTAGGTGGCGACGCTCTTGCCGCTTGGGGCGCACCCTGCCTCTAAAAAGGCTCACGGCAAAACACACAGTATGCCAATTTTGCTTTCTTGCCTTTTTAAAAGCAAAAATCTTTGGGTTTCTTTTGGTTAGTGAAAACGGTACTAATGTAGATCTTTCATAAAAGGGAAGTGGCGTAAGGCAAACTTTTGAAAATTAGGGGATACCCACAATCCTCCCTGTCCTTGAGCTCTGCCCTCTGGACATGCTCCACGCCCCACGCCCCACGCCCCACGCCCCGCGAAGCCATCATTCCTTTTTCCTGAAGGGTAGCACATCTTTACAGTTGAGTAACATGTAAGTGGCCTGTTTCCTGCTTGTAGGATTCTGAGGAAACTCGGGAGGCCTTCTTTAATTTCCTCTTCTCCTTTTCATCCTTGCTGGGGGTGTTTTTGCTGATATAATATCCTTAAGAACCATGCGGGTCTCCTGTGAATGTCACAGGGGTTCACTTCATGAGACAAGAGATTCCTCTACAGATCTTTCCGAAATAATGCCATTTTTATTCCTGGCTTCTGCTGAGAAAGCCGAGGGGATCCGAGAGTCCTGTGCCAGATCTCTTCAAAGAGCACTCTTAACAACAAAGTACTCTGATCTTTTGATCTCTTCCAGGCACTAGCAAAAGGTTGTCCAACCACAACCTAGGCTCTCTCTCTATAGTTTTTTTTTTTTTTTTTTTTTAAGATTTTATTTATTTATTTGACGGAGAGACAGAGACAGCAAGAGAGGGAACACAAGCAGGGGGAGTGGGAGAGAGAGAAGCAGGCTTCCAGCTGAGTAGGAAGCTGGATTCGGGGCTCGGTCCCAGAACCCTGGGATCATGACCTGAGCCGAAGGCAGACACTCAACAACTGAGCCACCCAGGCGCCCCTAGGCTCGCATGCTTTCCTGATAGTGAAATCCCTAATCTTAGCATCTGTTGAAATCTAGATTTTCCCAAATTACCAAATCCTGGTTTCTTTTTGCTTAACAGTCTTACCTCAATTTGTCTCTCTTGTTCTATCCTCTTAGTTTCAAGGGATGATGAGAAAGCAAGTTTCTGGCAAAAGGAATGAGGTTGTCTTATTGGCTTTTGTACTAAACTTTAATCATCCCTTGGGGTTTGGGGCAGGCCCCGCTTCACCGAGCCTGTTGTCTTCTGAAAGAAATCAAGGTCTATAGGAAGAAGCCGGGCCGGGGGGGGGGGGGGGGGGAACGGGGAAGGCTGTGAGTTTAGCAGCAGGTTATGTCCAGAATATATGATTACTGTCCTATTGAATAACCAAAATTGCATTCACATCTACCGCAAAACTAGTAGACTCAACGTCAACAAAACTCCAGAGGTATATTCTTTTTTTTTATTTCTAAGATTTTATTTATTTATTTGAAAGAGAGATAGCGAGAGAGAGGAAAAGAGAGCATGAGGGGTGGAGGGGTACAGGGAGAGAGAGAAGTAGGCTCCCTGCTCGATGTGGAGCTCGATCCCAAGACCCTGGGATCATGACCTGAGCCAAAGGCAGACGTTTAACGACTGAGCCACCCAGGCGCCCCCAAGACACACCCTTTTTAAAAGAATATTTATTTATTTTAGAGAGAAAGAAAGAGCACACGTGTGCATGCTGGTGGGGAGGGGCAGAGGGATTTTCAAGCAGACTCCACACTGAGCATGGAGCCCCATGTGGGGCTCCATCTCATGACCCATGCGATCATGAGCTGAGCTGAAACCAAGAATTAGACCTTTAACTGACTGAGCCACCCAGGCGCCCTAAGGGTTCAGTTTAGTGGCTTTTAGTGTGTTCATAGAATTGTATGACCATCACCACCACCAATTTTAGAACATTTCATCACCCCAAAAAGAAGCCCACAAGAAAATTTTGTGCCTCAAAGAAAGTAAAAGGCACTCATAGAATGGGAGAAAATATTTGTAAATCATATACCTGATATGGGTCTAGTATCCAGAATATAAAATGAACTTTTACAATTCAACAATGAATTGTTTATTGTTTTAAATTTTATTTAATTGAATTGAAAATGGACAAAATAGGGGCGCCTGGGTGGCTCAGTCGTTGGGCATCTGCCTTCGGCTCAAGTCATGATCCCAGAGTCCTGGGATCAAGTCCCACATTGGGCTCCCTGCTTGGCGGGAAGCCTGCTTCTCCCTCTTCCACTCTCCCTGCTTGTGTTCCTGCTCTCACCATCTCTCTCTCTGTGTCAAATGAATAAATCAAATCTTAAAAAAAAAAAAAAAGAAAGAAAATGGACAAAGTATCTGGATAGATATCTCTCCAAAGAACATGTAAAAATGGCCAATAGGCACACTAAACGATGTTCAACATTATAAATCATTAGGGAAATGCAAATCAAAATCAAAATGAAATATCACTTCATACCCACTAGGATGTGACTTAATTTTTGTATATAGTGTAATGAAAAGGTCCAACTTCATTCTTTCCCATATGGAAATCCATTTGTCTCAGTATCATTTGTTGAAAAGACTCTTCATACCCAATTAAATTGTCTTGGCACCCTAGTCAAAAAACAATTGACCAATATAGAGGGATGAATTGTCTGATACATGAATTATACCTCAAAAAAACTGATATGCCTCTAAAGTAATCAACTATTATTATATTTCATTTTTAAGTTTTTATTCAGTTTCAGTTAGTTAACATACAGTGCAATCTTGGTTTCAAGAGTGGAATTCAGTGATTCATCACTTACAACATTGACTACTATTTTAAAAAAGAATTTTCTGCATGGGCCAGATGTCATGCTGAATGCTTTAAGTTTACTTAGATTTTGTGGGATTCATCTTCTTCCCTTTCTTGAGAACTTTCTCGTTCTTTCAGCCTCACCAGTAGGCTCACTAGCATCCTGTTCATCATCAGCCACCACATTACATACAGAAATTCTACAAACTTACCACCTTGTTCTCAGTAACCCCAATCTTTTACCAACTCCTGTGGTCATCTGAATGTGCAAGACTGGGCCTATAACCTTAGCCAAACATTCAGTTTTTTGCTTATCCTTGCTCAGCTTTCCCTTATCTCCCCCATGGCAGCTACACTGAAGCTTTCATGTCTTCTTCAACCTCCCAACCTGATCTGAACATCTCCCCCAAGACCCTGGAAAACACTAATCTACTTTCTGTCTCTATAGGCTTGTTTACTTGATATTTCATATACATGGAATCATGTAATATGTGGCCTTTTGTGCCTGGCTTCTTTCACTCAGCATAATGTTTTCAAGGTTCATCCACATTGTAGCATGTATCAGAATTTCTTTCCTTTTTATGGCTGAATAATACTCAATTATATGCACATACCATATTTTGTTTAACCATTAATGATAGACATTTGGATTGTTTCCACTTTTTGGATTATGAATGGTGTCACTAAGAATGTATGAGTTTAACAAAAACCTCTTAATAACTAAATTCCCTTCAGTCCTACTTGACCTCTCTGACCTTCTAGACAGTGCTGACCATTCCTTCAAGAAATCCTTTTTTAAAAACTAAATACAATATGCCACAGTTTTAAAAGTAATAGTAGCATATTTTAAAAAGATTTTATTTATATGAGAGAGAGAGCATGAGAGCACAAGCAAAGGAAAGGGCAGAGGGAGAGGGAGAAGCAGACTTTCCACTGAGCATGAAGCCCAACACAGGGCTTGATTCTTGGACCCTGAGATCATGACTTGAGCCAAAGGCAGACACTTAACCGACTGAGCCACTCAGGTGCCCCAGTAATAGTAACATATTAAAAGGATTATACACCATGACCAAGTGAGATTTCCCCCTAGAGTGCAAGGATTGTTCAACATATAAAAATCAATCAATGTAATATAACACACTAACTGAATGAAGGAAAGAAACCCCATATGATCATTTCAATAGATGCAGAAAAAGCACTTGACAAAATTCAACACCCATTCATGATTAAAACACTCAATAAACTAGAAATAGAAGGAAACTAACTCAACATAATACCTATATAAACATCATACTCAAGGGTGAAAGATGGAAAGCTTTTCCTCTAAGATCAGGAACAAGATAAGGATGCCCTTCAACATAGTCCTGGAAGTCCTAACCAGAGCCATCAGGCAAGAAAAAGAAATAAAGAGCATCCAGTTTGAAAAAATTATTTCTGTTCACAGACAATATGACCTTATATGCAGAAAATCCTAAAGATTTCACCAAAAAACTGTTAGAAGTAATAAATGCAGCAAAATAGCAAGATACAAGGCATCACACAAATATCAGTTGCATTTCTACACACTAACACTGAACAATCCAAAAAAGGAGGAATATTTATTTACAATAGCATCAAAAAGAATAAAATACATAGGATTACTTAACCAAAGAGGTGAAAGATTTGTACAATTAAAAACTAGAAAACACTGCTGAAAAGAAATTGAAGAAAACATTAAAAGAAAAAAAGTAAGACATCCCATGTTCATGGATGCTGAGTAATCTATAGGTTTAATGCAGTTTTTAAAATCAAAATCCAAATGATGTTTTTAGAAAAATAGCAAAACCCATACTAAAATTCACATGGAGTCCCAAGGGACCAAGACAATAGTGGGGGAAAAAAAGAAAGAAAAAAGTTGGGGATCTCAAACTTCCTGATTTCAATACCTACCACAAGGTTACAGTAATCAAAACAGTGTGGTACTGGCATAAAGACAGACATATGGACTAATAGAATAGAGTTTAGAAACAAATCCTCACATACATGGTCCAACAATTTTCAACAAGGTGCTAAAACCATTCAGTGGGGAAAGGTAGTCTTCAATAAATGGTGTTGAGAAAACTGAATATACATGTACAAAAAATGAAGTTGGACCCTTACTGAACACCATGTTAAAATGGATCTATGACCGGGGCGCCTGGGTGGCTCAGATGGTTAAGCGTCTGCCTTTGGCTCAGGTCATGATCCCGGAGTCCTGGGATCGAGTCCTGCATCGGGCTCCCTGCTCCTTGGGAGCCTGCTTCTCCCTCTGCTTCTCTCTCTCTCTCTGTCTCTCATGAATAAATAAATAAAATCTTTAAAAAAAAATGGATCTATGACCTAAATATAAGACCTAGAACTATAAAATCCTTGGAGGAAACCACAGCAAAAAAGCTACAGGACATTGAATTTGGCAATGATTTCTTGGATATGACCCAAAGGCATAGGCAACAAAGGAAAAAAATAGATTGACCTGATGACAATTTAAGAATTTTGTGTATCAAAAGACACTAGTGACAGAGTAAAAAGGCAACCCACAGAATGGGAGAAAATAGTTGTAAATCATATATCTGTTAAGGAAATAATATCCAGAACCTATAGCTAACTCTAACTCAACCACAAAAAAACAAACAACCTGATTCAAAAATGGGGAAAGGCCTTGAACAGACATTTCTCCAAAGAAGATATACAAAAGGCCAATAAGCACATAAAAAGATACTTAATATCACTAATCAATAGGGAAATGCAGATCAAAACTACACCCAGTAGGATGGCTACTATCAACAACCAGAAAATGGCAAGTGTTGACAGTGATGTGGAGAAGTTAGAGCAGTTGTGCACTGTTGGAGGCAATGTAGAAGGACATCAGTCACTGGATTTAGGGCTCATCCTAATCTAATATGACCTCATCTTAACTAATTATATCTGCAAAGGCCCTATGTTCAAATAAACCCACTGTTACGGGTTAAATTGTGTCACCTCCCCAAAAAAATTTTTGAAAGGAAAAATCATAGAAACAAAAAGTTTTTTCTTTGTGAAGATTGACAATATTGATAAACTTTTAGCAAGACTATCCTAGTCTGTTTAGGTTGCTATACCAAAATACCACAGACTGGATAGCTTATATACAACAGAAACTGTTTCTTATAGCCCTAGAGATTGGAAGTTCAAGATCAGGGTGCCAGCATGGTTGGATGAGGGCCTTCTTCCGGTCCACAGACTTGTCGTTGTATCCTCGCATGCTGTTAGGGGTGAGGTTGCTCTCTGAAGCCTCTTTTTCTATAAGGGCTCTACTCCCATGAATGAGGACTCTGCCCTCATGACCTAATCACCCCCCAATGCCCCACCTCTTAATACCATCACATTGGGCATTAGGATTTGCCATTTGAATTTTGAGGGAACACAAATCTTTAGACCACAGCATAGACTTACACAGAAAAAGAAGATACAAATAATGAAAATCAGAAGTGAAAATGGGAACATTATTACTGAGCTTATAGAGATAAAAGGGATTATAAGAGAATACTATAAGTAGTTGTGCACCAACAAATGAAATAACCTAGAAGACATGGACAAATTCCTTGAAACACACAAATTACATAACTGACTCAAGAAAATCTGGGGCGCCTGGGTGGCTCAGTTGGTTAAGCGACTGCCTTCGGCTCAGGTCATGATCCTGGAGTCCCGGGATCGAGTCCCGCATCGGGCTCCCTGCTCAGCGGGGGGGGTCTGCTTCTCCCTCTGCCCTCTGCCCTCTTCCCTCTCGTGCTCTCTGTCTCTCATTCTCTCTCTCTCAAATAAATAAATAAAATCTTAAAAAAAAAAAAAAGAAGAAAATCTGAACACACCTCTAACAAGAGATTGAATCAGTCATCAAAAATCTCCCAACAAGTCCTAGACCAGATGGCTTCACAGGTGAATTCTACCAAACATTTAAAGAATTAACATCAATCCTTCTCAAACTTTTCTGGAAACTTGAAGAGGAGGGGGCACTTCCTAACTCATCCTAGGAGGCCAGCATTACCCTGATACCAAAGCCAGATAAAGACATCACAAGAAAAGAAGATTATAGATTAGTATCCCTTTTGAATATAGATGCAAAAATCCTTGACAAGATGTTAGCAAATTGAATCTAACAACATATTAAAAGAATTATTCACCATGACCAAATGGAATTTATCCCAGGAATGCAAGGGTGTGATTCATCATAAGAAAATCAATCAATGTAATACTTCAATAGAATGAAGAAAACAAAAGCATATCTTCATCTTGATTGGAGCAGAAAAGGCATTTGATAAATCCAACACCGTTTTATGATAAAAACTCTCAGAAACATTATATTCACTTTAACAGCACATATACTAAAATTGGAATGATATAGGGAAAATGAGCATGACCCCTGTGCAAGGATGACATGCACATTTGTGAAGGATTCCATATTTTTGCCAACTATACTTCAATTTTTAAAAAACTCTCGGGGCGCCTGGGTGGATCAGTCATTAAGCGTCTGCCTTCGGCTCAGGTCATGATCCCAGGGTCCTGGGATCGAGTCCCGCATCGGGCTCCCTGCTCCACAGGAAGCCTGCTTCTCCCTCTCCCATTCCCCCTGCTTGTGTTCCCTCTCTCGCTGTCTCTCTCTGTCAAATAAATAAATAAAATCTTTAAAAAAGTAAAAAACTCTAAGAAAGGTAGGAATAAAGGGAAATTTCCTCAACATGATAAAGGGCATTTATTTAATTACACAATTACAATAATCTTTTTTATTGGTATTGTAACACATTGCCTTATTAATAATTCAGGCATTCTGAATACACCGTATCTCAATGTGGACAAAAAAATTTAAATATTGATTATTTGCTAGATAAAGGGCATTGATGAGAAATCCACAGTTAACATCATATTCATAGACTGAAAGCCATCCCCCTAAGATAAGGAACAAGACAAGGATGACTGCTTTTACTGTTGTTATTCAATATTGTACAGAAAGTTCTAGCCAGAGCAATTAGACAAGAGAAAGAAATAAAAGACACCCAAATTGGAAAGAGGTAGAACTATATCTGTTCATGGATGGTGGGATTCTATATTTAGAAAATCCCAAAGAATCCACCAGAAAGCTGCTAGAGTGATACTTTGTTACAGCAATCCTAGAAAACTAATACAGTCACATTCTGAAGTCGTGGGTAGGCATGAATTGGGGTTCGGAGGAGACACTATTCAACCCACTACCCTGGGCTTTCAGATTCCTTTACCAACATTCATTCTTCCATTTCTGATCTGAAGATCATCCTCCCAGACAGGTGAGATGGAAATAGGAAGCTGCAGGCAGCCGGTCACTGTGTTCTTGTTCCAAACACAACTTCAAAGCCTCTTGTTACCATTTCAGCCTGTTTTTGTGTTTTCCCCCCCTCTTGCTCTTTTATTGTAAATCGGGTCTCTCTTTGGCACTGGACCTTTTTTTCTGCTTCGCATCTACTCCAGCTCAGCCAAAACGACCCCCCTCCCACTCATTTGAGATTCCCTCAGTAGAATTCATACTGAGGTCTCCAGAGCCACCTTCCTCCTTAGACCATCTAAACTCCCTGAGTTTACATTGCAACAGCAGCTCACTTCTGGGTCATGTCCTAAAATTGTATGATTCCTGCCCAATATTTGAGACACAAGATTGTCATTTTTGCTAAGGAAAGGGTGTACTGTGGGAGCAGGGACCTAGTTGAGCCCGCATCGGGCTCCCTGCTCGGCGGGAAGCCTGCTTCTCCCTCTCCCACTCCCCCCTGCTTGTGTTCCCTCTCTCGCTGTGTCTCTCTCTGTCAAATAAATAAATAAAATCTTAAAAAAAAAAAAAAAAGTTCAAGACGTCCTAACTCCCTGGGTTATTTTTTCCTTCTTTTTTTAAAGAATGATTTATTTATTTGAGAGAGAGGGAGAATGAGCGAGCACCGAGCAGGGGAGAGGAGCAGAGGGAGAGGGAGAAGCAGACTCCCCGCTGACACAGGGAGCCGGATGTGGGGCTCGATCCCAAGACCTCGAGATCATGACCTGAACCAAAGGCCAAGGCTTAACCAACTGAGCCACCCAGGCGCCACCTCCTGCCCTCCCCCACCCACGGAGTGAACTCTTAAAGAAAAAAAAAAGCTTCTGGGCATTTTTTTTCAGGGATGGGAGGAGAAAATTTAATTCTGTATTTGCTGTAATGTTCTAATCTTGAAAAAAATGTATGAAGTCACAGAGCTAAAAACGCTGATTTTAAATTTTGAATTTCACAGAGCAGAATTACAGTATAAACACATTTATTTTAAAACATTAAGAGGCAAAAGACCACATATATAATTCCATTTACATAAAACACCTGGAATAGCCAAATTTATGGAGACAAAAAATAGATTAGTGGCTGCTTAGCACTAGATGGGCGGGACAGAAGGATAGAAAGCAAAGAGCACAGAGTTTCCTTTTGAGGTAATGAAAATATTCCAAACTTAATTGCAATGATGGTCACTCACATCTGGTAATATACTAAAACTATTGTGTTGTACACTGTAAGTGGATGAATTATGTGGTATTTGAATTATATCTCAACAAAACTGTTTAAAAAAATAAACATTAGGGTGCTCTCTTTGCTGAACGCACTGTGAGAATGAAGACCATTTTCAGTAACTAGACTATCTACATTCCAGAAAATGTCATCACCCTGAAGGGACAGTTACTGTAAAAAGCCCAGCGGAATCCTGTGGAGGGATGTCATCAGTGTAGAAATCAGCCTCTTGGAAAGAAAATTGAGAGGCTCTGGTCTGACAAACAAAGAGGAACTGGTGGGGGTTCAGGCAGTCTGTAGTCAAATATAGCACATGAACAAGGGTGTTCCACTGGGTTTCCATTAAGATGAGGTCTGTGTGTGCTCACTTCCCCATTTATGTCTTTATTCAGGAGAGCAGGTCTCTTGTGAAAATCTGAAAATTTGGGACACCTGGGTGGCTCAGTTGGGTGAGCGTCTGCCTTCAGCTTGGGTAGTGGTCCCAGGGTCCTGGGATCGAGTCCCATATCGGGCTCCCTGCTTGGCGAGGAGTCTGCTTCTCCCTCTGCCCCTTACCCGGCTTGTGTTCTCTCTCTCTCTCTCTCTGATAAATAAATAAATAAAATCTTTTTAAAAATCTGAAAATTCTTGGATGAAAAAATTCTATCTGCTGGTTCAAATGAGGCCAGGTATTGCTTGGTCAGTATCTCAAGCCCAGAAAGTTACTGGCATTGAACTTGTACAAATTCACCTTCTTTGATTCAGCAAGCTACAACAGTTAATCACCAGGACATCAGAAAATTTTTAGATGCTATCTGTCTCTCAGAAAGGAACCGATCAGTGGGCTAGTGAAAAAGGTCTGAGGTTGTCATCTAGAGAAACAAGAAGATGCCAAATGAGTCCCAAGACCTATTTGAGGTATTGTTTAAATGCAATAAAATTTATCTATTGGAAAAAAAACAAAAACAAAACAGGAAGTCTCGGGCACCTGGGTGGCTCAGTCAGTTGAGTGTTTGCCTTTGGCTTGGGTCATGGTCGGGCCCCGTGTTGGGCTCCCTGCTCAATGGAGAGTCTGCTTCTCCCTCTCCCTCCGCTCCTTCCCCTGCTCATGCTCTCTCACTTGCTCACTCTCTCAAATAAATAAATAAAATCTTTAAAAAAAAATAGGAAGTCTCAAACTTGTGTTCTGATCAGCTGAGTATCCTGTGACTTGCTAGTTAAGCTCAAGGCTGTGACCATACAATCTTTGCAGGGACACTTGGTGTTGCTGCACCCCACCACAGGGGGAAGCATACTCTATTAGTACTTTCTGTCCTAGACATCAGAAAGTCCTTTGGATGTAGGGTCATTTGGGAAAAGAAGTGAATGTGCCATCAACAATGGTAAATGCAGTCTTGGGTGTATTACCTTGAGTAAGTCATTTTACCTCTCTGAACCTTAATTTCCACATCTGTAACAGAGACAGAGCCATTTTACAGTCTTTCAGAGCTGTAAGGCTCCCTTCACAGAGTGCCTGATCACAGGGATTGCTATATCACTATTGTCATCGAGCAATAGGAATGCAGCGGGCACCCCCACACACCCCAGGTGCCCCAGTGATGCTCTGTATGTTCTCATCTGGGGGGCAGGACCCATGGGATGGAGCTCATGGAGCAAGGAGGGGGATCAGTTGCCAGAAAGCCATAGCCCAGCTAAACCAAGACAGCCAGGACTCCAGTGCAGGCCCCCGAGTACAAACGTAGTCACAGTAGCTGTTCCAGAAGAAGGACAAGGGAGAGGTTCCCTCTGACTGGGAGGAAACAAAAGAGCTGGCATCCAAACCAAGCTTAGAAAGATGACCCGGAGAACAGGACAAAGAACGCGAAGCCTCCAAGACAAGCCTGGGAAAGTACTTCTGGGCCCAAGAGGCAGGTGTACAAGTTGGAGTGCACGGAGGGATGGGAGAGACACCCAGAGAAGTAGCTTAAGACAGACAGACTGACAGTCACATAGCAAAGTGACTCTGTGCTTCAGATGTACAAGAACGGTGAATAAAACACAGAAAGAGAAAGACCCCGAAAGATCTCGTCAAGATTAAAGTAAGTGAGACCTCTTTGCGGACCAGACACAAGCAGAAGGGGTGGATGGGGAGCCCCAGGGCCTGCCCCTGGCTCAAGGGCAGAGCTCGCGGCTGAGGGCTTCCATTTTCCCTTCCCTGGGGTAGCAGGAAGTACAAGCGCCCATGGGTACAACCCCCCTGGAGAGCCCTCAAGATGCCCAGTGAAGGGGGAGATGAACAGACCCTCCACCCCGCAGCTCCAGGCCTAGAACACGCCCAGGCACAGTCTCACATGTGAGCACAACGGCAGGAGTCATCTGAGGAACTTATGTTGCGGTGTTGATGGTGAACGTGAAGAATGGAAACAGCCTAAGTGCTGAATAGGGTAAGGGCAAAATCAGCGGTGGTGTATTTGCACGGTAGAATCCTCTCCAGCAATTAAATGCATGAACTAGAGCTACATGTACCAGCGTGGACAGATCTGGCCAAAGCGCCTCACGTGGCTACGTGTGGTTTCCTGGGGCTGCCAGAGTAGACTCCTCTCCCAGGGACGGATGTTGCTGTCAGTGAATGGTTATCCGGTCCACCACAGGTATTCAGAGAAAGAAATGAGCGGGGTCACTTCAGACTGCGGCCAGTGTCAGGGATAAATCAGGGAGACGTGGAGAGGGTGCTAATTTATATCAGGTGTATTAGAGAAGAACATTCCATGCCCCTTATTCCTCTCGTTTAAAATCATCTTGTGCTTTTCTCCTTCCCATGTGGTCGGTTTTGAGCTCTTTTCTTTAGGTGGTGGTGGAAAGCTGGTATTGGGTCTTGAGAATGCTGCAGGAGAAAAGGGGTTTCAGGAAGAGTATGTCTCCTCTTTCCAGCAACCGCAGATGCGAAGACGCCACTCCATGCCATAAAATTGGTTCAAAGAATCTTACCTAAATGAAGTGTGGGAATTGAGAATATGTATGAAAGTTCCATCCAGAACTGAAACTTGTTCTGTTTTCTGTTACTAAAAGCTGTGCTTGGAAAGGAGACACTGATTTATAAAGTAACATGGGGAATCTCAAAAACATTATGCTGAGTGAAAGAAGCTAGACACAAAAATCATCCTGTATAATTCTATTTGTGTGAAACTCTAGAGAAGCCAAATCTAACCTATAGGGGCGCAAAGCAGATCAGTGGTTGCTTGGGGCCAGGGGTGAGGGTAGGATTGACTGCGAAGGGTCAGAGGGACCTGCCCGGAGTAGTGGGAAAGTTCTATATTTTGATAGTGGTGGTGGGTACTCAAGTTTGTACATTTGCCAAGTCTTATGAACTGTACACTTAGAATGGGTGTGCATTTTATTACAGTAAACTATACCTCCAGAATTTGTTTTAAATAATTTTTTTAAAGATTTTATTTATTTATTTGACAAAGAGAGACACAGCAAGAGAGGGAACACAAGCAGGGGGAGTGGGAGAGGGAGAAGCAGGCTTCCCACAGAGCAGGGAGCCCGATGCAGAGCTCGATCCCAGGACCCTGGGATCATGACCTGAGCCGAAGGCAGACGCTTAACGACTGAGCCACCCAGGCACCCTGTCTTAAATAATAAAAAAACAAACAAACAACAACAACAAAAACTCTCCTTGGAAGTATTTCTGAAAGGTGGGGGAAGAACTTTTTAAGACAGTCGAACTTTAGAGACTATTTTTAGATCTTGTAGAAATAATCTCTAATCTCTAAAATACCTGTTACTTTAATTGGTTGTTGTATTTCATAACTGCTGCCCTGATGTTGATATTAGAAATAGTAGGGGCTCCTGGCTGGCTCAGTCAGTAGAGCATGAAACTCTTGATCTTGGGGTTGTAAGTTCGAGCCCCACCTTGGGTGTAGAGATTACTTAAAAATAAAATCTTTTGGGAAGCCTGGGTGGCTCAGTCAGCTAAGGAGCAACTCTTGGTTTTGGCTCAGGTCATGATCTCAGGGTCACGAGATTGAGCCCCACGTGGGGCTCTGTGCTCAGTGGGGAATCTTCTTGAGACTCTCTCCCTCTCCCTTCCCCTTTGTCCCCTCCCAATAAATAAATAAATAAAATCTTTCAAAAAATAAAAAATAAAATCTTTTAAAAAACTAAAATAAAATAATTGAAATATCAAGTAACATCTCTGTATTCCTAAAAGATGTAAATACTTGTATTCATATATATATTTGTCAACCCTGAGGATAAAAACTGACAGTTCCCTTTTTCTCTATATATGTATGAATGTATAATAAAACCCATAACTCTGTCAATTCGTGTTCAAACATGAGTTTGAAAGTCTTTGAGAAGTGGTACTACAGAGTGACTACAAGTATAAATCTGGAACCAGATTGGTTAAGTTTAAATTCCACCTCTGCCTGTTATTAGCTCTGTGGTATTAGAAAAGTTTCTTAACTTGGCTGTGCCTCAGTCACTGCGTTAATAACATGGGAATAATAATAGCATCTACTTCATAGGGTCATTGTGAGAAGTAAATAAGTTAATACATGTAAAGCACCCAGCATGTGGCACATAGTGTATCAGTCAGGTTAGGTTAGTTATGCTGTGGTAACAAACAGCTCCAAAAGCTCAGTTGTTTGAAACAATAAAGGTTTATTTCTCACTCCTGCCACACATCCATCACAGGTTAGAAGGGGAACACTGATCACCCTAAGTCACTCAGCAACTCAGGCTGATGGAAACTTAATTTTGACTCATGTTTCCATGATCTGACCAAGTCAGGAAAAAGGGATGTGGCAAATTAGACACTGGCTCTTAAAATTTCTGCTATTTACATTCCATTTAGTAAAAATAGTTACATTGTCATACCTAACTTTGGAAGGGCAAGACCATGTGTCTAGAAATCGGGAGACCCAGGGGTGCCTGGGTGGCTCAGTTGGTTAAGTGACTGCCTTCGGCTCAGGTCATGATCCTGGAGTCCCAGGATCAAGTCCCGCATTGGGCTCCCTGCCCAGCAGGGAGTCTGCTTCTCCCTCTGACCCTCCCCCCTCTCATGCTCTCTCTCTATCTCATTCTCTCTCAAATAAATAAAATAAAATCTTAAAAAAAAAAAAAAGAAAGGGGGAGAACCGGAAATATTTGGTGACCAGCACTAATGACTACCATAGTTAGTTATTATCATTGTATTTTGAAGTAGGTAGAGGAGGACTTAATGAGGAGGTGACATTTTTGCTGAGGTCAGAATGAGAAAGGAGAAACTATGGAAGAAATATGTGTAAAGTCTGTAAGGCAGGAATGGGCTTGAAGTATTTGAGAAACAGAAAAATGGTTCAATGTTTGGAGAATGAATGAATGAGAGCTAGCCGGGCTGGGTCACACAAGGCCTTGTAGGTCGTGGTAAGGAGTTTGAGTTTTATTCCAAAGTGTAATGGGAAACCACTGGAAGGTTTTAGCCAGGTGACATGGTATAATCTTAATAAAGACCATTCACTGTGGTTGCTCTTGTGGGATGGGTATGTATGGAAAAAGGGAGATCAGTCCAGGTGAAGATGCTGGTTGTCTGGACAAGGCTGTAGCAATATAGTTGGAAACAAGTAAGTATAGGCAAGATTAATTTTGGAAGTAGAGCTGATAGATTGGATGTGGAAGGTGAGGGAAAAGAAGGAATCAGTAATAACTCCTAGGTTTCTGGCCTCAGAAACTGAGTGGTTATGTTACCCAAAACTGGGTTCATCTCTTGGTGGGTGCTGAGTCAAAAGACACAACCAAGCCAAAGAATAGGAAAAAGCAGAGTTTTTACCTGCAACAAGTAAAGGAGAACATCAGGGATATTTCCCAAAGCAGTGACTCCTTGAACAAAACTGGGGCATTTTTAGGTCAAGGGCACATACATATTTATGAAGAGGCTTGTGCCATGGGGGATTCAGCATGGAGTTGGGGCAAAAGTCATGTTTAGGTGACAGAGTCCAGGTTGAAGTCACAGGGCCAGCAAGGGTCACCATCATCAATTCTCTGGCTCTAGCTGTCGGGTATCTGAGTGCTCAAAAGGGTTCAGATCCTGCAAAGATAACTCAAGAATGTTTATCGGGTCAGTCTCCACACCTTTGAATCAGAGCTGGGAGTTTTATCATGGATTTATTGTGCCTGATATGATCACGCTGTCCCCAACAGTGGCTATTCGTTCTTACATTTTTTGTTCCCTTAAAATCTTCTCCTGGGGTCTATTCTTCTGCAATTTCAACATATGCCAGGAAGCTCTGCAAGAAATGTGCTGTGGGCAAGTAGTGCTTGTGAAGCATAGATCTCAAGATGGCTGGGGGCCTAAAAAGACTTTTCTTATGTCAAGAAAACTATGTCTTGTCTTTATTTTTCCAGAGACCTCTAACTCCTTCTGCTCACAGTTATTGAGATGGAGAATTTTCCTGAAGTAGAAACTGAGTGGTAGTGGGGTTTTCCAAATCAAGACTTTTGGTTTTCCCCTGTTAATTTTGAGATGCTTTTGGATATTTAAGGGTTGATATCAGGCAGTACTTTGATATATGAATTTGGAGCAATGTGGAGTGGACAAGGCTGGAGATGTAAGCTTAGGGGCTGTAGTAGTTGTCTATTGTTGCATAACAAATTACCCCAAACCTAGTAGCCTAAAGCAACAAACATTTTATATCTCACAGTTTCTGTTGGTCAGGAATTTGGGAGTGGCTTAGTTGGGTAATTCTGGTTTGGGGGCTCTCATAAAGTTGCAGTCAAGGTGTTAGTTGGCGCCGCAGTCACTCGAAAGCTTGATGGGGCTGGAGGATCCATTTCCAAGATGGCGAACACAGAAGGCTATTGGCAGGAGGCCTGAGTTCCTTGCTGGCTATTGGCAAGAGGCACATGCAACACCATAGGGTACTTCAATGTCCTTCAGGACTTGGCAGCTAGCTTCTCCAGCAAGAGATCCAAGAGGGAGCAAGAGGCCGAAACCACACTATGACCTAGTCTTAGTAGCAACATATCATCATTTCTGTCATCTTTTCTTGATCTCACAGACTAACCCTGATGTGATATGGGAGGAGATTACACAAGGACGTGAATCTCAGGAAATTTTATCATTATATAAATAGTATATAAAGCCATGAGAATAGATGGGATAATTTGGTGGGGGGAGAATATAGATAAAGAACCCTAGGACACTCCAACGTTTAAAGATCAGTCAGAAGAGAAGGAGCCAGTAGAGGAGGCTAAGAAGAACTGGTTAGTGAGGCAGGAGGCAAAGCAAGAACATGGAGCTTCACAGAAACCTAGGGGAGTGTTGACTTGAATAACCAAGTCAAAGGTTACGGAGAGTAAGAAGACTGCAAAGTAGTATGGATCTAACAACACAAAAATAATTGGTGATCATGCCAAAAGCAGTTTCCGTGGAGTGTTAACCCTGATTGGAGTAGGTTGAGAGTAAAGAGAATGGAAAAATCTGGCAACATTGAGCACAGAAAATCCTTCTGAAAGTTTTGCTATGGAGAGGAACTCGGGATCAAGGGAGAACACTTTTCATGATAAGAGATCTAGAACATGTTTGAGTGCTACACAGAAATGATCCAAAAGCAGGACAAACACTGTCAATGCCTGAGAAGGAGGGGTAACTGAGAGGAAGTCCTTGAGAAGGCATGAAGAGATGGGATTCTGAGCCTACACGGAGGGGCTGGACTATGATGGAACAGGCGCAATTCATCCAGGGTAGTAGGAATGCAGGCAGAGAATGTGGTGGCAGCTGCAAGGGGGTGGGTAGATTTGGTAGTGGAAGGAAGGTGAGGGCTTCCCATCTTAGAAAGGTTTTATTTTATTTTATTTTATTTTATTTTATTTTATTTTATTTTATTTTATTATTTCTTCCTTTTCCTTCCCTTCCTTCTCTCCCTTCCTTCCTTCCTTGACTTAAAACAACAAAAATTTATTACCTCACAGATCTGGAGGCCAGAAGTCTGAAATCAAGGTGTTGGCAGAGTTGGTTCCTTCTGGAGGCTCTGAGGAAACATCCATTCCGTACTTCTCGCTTAGCTTCTGGCAGCCGCCAGCAATCCTTGGCATTCCTTGGCTTCTAGATTCATTACTCCAATCTGCTTCTCCCGTTTTCTTAATGAAATATAAGATGAAGGTTTACAATAAACATATGGATCATTAGAGTTTTAATTTACATTGTGATATAATGAGAGTTTTGACATTTTGAAGCTTCTGCCAATCTTTTCCTATTTCTTTTCTTTTTCTTTTTTTCCCCCAGCTTTATTCCCTTCTGTTATGGACTGAATGTGTCTCCCCAAAGCTCATATGTTGGGGCTGTAATCCCCATTGTGTCTAATCTGGAGTCAGGAAGTAATAAAAGTTAAATGAGGTCATAAGGGTGGGGTCCTGATCTGATAGAATGATGTCCTTAAAGAGGAGACACCAGAAAGCTCTCTGTCTCTCTGTGTGTGCACACACTGAGGAAAGGCCATGCGAGAACACAGCGGAAAGCTGGCGGTCTGCAATCCAGGAAGAGGGCTCTCACCAGAAACCAAATCGGCCAAAGCCTTGATCTTGGACTTCTCGCTTCCAGAACTGTGAGAAAATAAACTTCCGTGGTTTAAGGCACCAGTCTGGGGGTATTTTATTATGGCGGCCTGAGCAGACTAAGATACCATCATATTTGAAAAGTGATACGGTTAATACCGAGAAAGAATACAAAATCAATCTGAAATTAAGGCATGCGCACAAGAGCAATTCAAATGCATTTAATAATAGTTGCTACATTGGTACTGAGCCACATAATTATGCAATCAAATTACTCTTTTTCCAACACTCGTTGATTTATCGGTATATATGTGTGGGAGTTCCATCACTAGAACATTTGTTTCTTCAGGCCACTTTGTTGCCCTGATGGCAGTTTTGCCCACTGTTTTGTTCGGAGCCATCAAACTTTCCAGTTTGTTCCCTGTGTTTGGGAACAGCAAAGAGGGAGCTGGTCTCATTCCCAGGTCAGGTTTGGGGGCTTCAGAGGGGGAGATTTCCCGAGGGAGAGAAGGTGTGGCAGCAAGTGCTTCTTCTCATCCTTTGGATGACAGTGTCTCCAGGTTATTAATACCCGTTTCACCCTCACTTCTCAAATCTCTTGAAAAAGCAGAATTTAGCAATTTAGAGCTCCAGGTGAGATGCCATCAGCAGGGGGTGAGCCCGAGCTTTCAGGAAATTGGTCATTGGTAAGTGAGCTTTCAGGGACTTCAACTCTGGCTGAAATCAGAGGTGGTGGAGGGAATGGGACACCATGGGAACCTCTTAGGGACTTAGAAGGGGCTTTGGCAAGTGAGGGCCCCTGCAACTTAAACTTTTAGCTTCAGGGTTCATCTACCTCTGCAAGGAACTCATATTTGTCCTGGAGGGAGCCTTTGCAGAGGAAAATTTTACTCAAGGCAGCCTTCCACACATGGTTTGCCCTCCTTCCCGAGTCTCCTGCTGCTTCAGAGTCTCACTCACAGGCACATACTGCCTGCTCCTTTTTCCAGCTCTCCAGAATCCCACAGGTGGGATGCAGGGCAATTGGGAAGCGCCAGTCTTGTCATGGGCTTTACTGGGACATTGCTAAGTTTTAAGAAGGACACGTTATCCTCCCTGAAATATCCTAGAATGAAGATAAAAAAGGCTGGATTTAGCATTTGCAGACAGGAAGAAATGCCCTAGGGGGCTTATTCCAGGACAGGGAGGAATGAGCCCCTTCAAAGCCACTTGGGATTTTCAAGCTGTTCACTGGAGGTTGAGGGGCTACATCATCTATCTGGTGGCCAGTTCAGGCAAGTCCTCTGAAAGACGTTTGGAGGAAAGGCTCAGAAATAAGAGCAGGAGCTAGAAACCAGTGCCCATGAGAGCTGGAACTCAGTAACGTGCCCACATTTGTTAACTCAGTTTCCCTTCTCCTTCTGTAGAGCTACTGGCAGATGAGTCCTTAGAATAGAAAGAGTTTGTGCACCTGTGTTTGGGAACAGCAAAGAGGGAGCTGGTCTCATTCCCAGGTCAGGTTTGGGGGCTTCAGAGGGGGAGATTTCCCGAGGGAGAGGTGGTGTGGCAGCAAGTGAGGAAGACAAAAGGGGAGGCAGGAGTGGAGATGCCCCAGAAGAAAAGCTATGGGGTGGTGGGTGACCCCAGGGAGAGGCAGGGCATTGGTGGAAGAATGGTTTCCTGAAAAATGAGATGAGGACTGCTAGATTCAGAAAAATGGGGAGAGAAGAGGAAATGGAGCTTCAGGGTAGTAAGGGATCAAGTTTATAATAAATAGGGACAGGGAAAGTAGGAGGAGATTGTCGTCTGGGAGGAATCTCAGAGGTAGCGTGGTTTCAGAAAATAAAGAATCTAGAGTGTGATCCAGTAAATAAGCAACCATGGGAAGAAAAAGGACTAGAGGTCACAGAACTGAGGCCCAGGATGGGGATGCTATTCACAGGGACAAGAAGTGGGTTGGAGAAGGGGCCTGAGCCAAGGGCCAAATTCCTCAGTGAATTTGTGTGTGGGAGGAGAGACTTGGAGGCCAAAGGGATGTGAGGATAAAGCTGTTTGTTCTTAAATTTTTTAAATTACTAACATATATTATTTTTCCAGGGGTATAGGTCTGTGATTCATCAGTCTTACACAACACACAGCACTCACCACAACATATACCCTCCCCAATGTCCATCACCCTGCCACCCCATCCCCTCCCCTCCAACAACCCTCAGTTTGTATCCTAAGATTAAGAGTCCTTTATGGTTTGTCTCCCTCTCTGATTTTGTCTTGTTTCATTTTTTCCTCTCTTCCCCTATAATCCTCTGCCTTATTTCTTAAATTCTGCGTATCAGTGAGATCATATGATAATTGTATTTCTCTGACTGACTTATTTCGCTTGGCATAATACCCCTCTAGTTCCATCCACATCATTGCAAATGGCAAGATTTCATTTTTTTATGGCTGTGTAATATTCCATTGTGCATATATACCACATCTTCATTATCCACTCATCTGTCAACAGACGTCTGGGCTCTTTCCATAGTTTGGTTATTGTGGACATTGCTTCTATAAACATTGGGGTCCAGGTGCCCCTTCAGATCACTACGTTTGTATCTTTGGGGTAAATACCCAGTAGTGCAATTGCTGGGTCATAGGGTAGCTCTATTTTCAACTTTTTGAGGAACCTCCATACTGTTTTCCAGAGTGGCTGCACCAGCTTGCATTCCCAAGGATAAAGGTGTTTTTTTTTTATTTTTTTATTATTTTATTTATTTATTTATTTATTTTTTTAAAGATTTTATTTATTCATTTGAGACACAGAGATACAGAGAGAGAGCATGAGCAGGGAGACAGGCAGAGGGAGAGGGAGAAGCGGGCTCCCCGCTGAGCAGGGAGCCCGATGCGGGGCTCGATCCCAGGACGCTGGAATCATGACCTGAGCTGAAGGCAGATGCTTAACCATCTGAGCCACCCAGGCGCCCCCCTGGATAAAGGTGTTTGAATGGAGTATTAAAGGATGAGAATGAAGGGCTTCTGGGCAGAGGGAAAGACTTGAGCATGGCACAGAGGCATGAAGCAACATAGTGTGTTCAGGACCCAAGGGCCAGGAACGGGGCAGATCGTTGATGAGGGACCAGAAGGCTGAGGACAGGCAGGAGTTGACACCCCACAACACTCCCTCCCGTGGGACATATGTGACAGCTCTCCTGGCTGCCCTAAAGGAAAAACAAAACGTTAACTTATAGGGATCACAATCCTGCAAGACATGAGTCTCCCTCAGTTTATAAAAATCTTAGCAATTTATCAGAACAAGGCATTTCTATCAATAACCTGCTTCCAGAAGGAAATGTAGATACAATTAAATGCCTTTATAACCTGCAGGTCATTGACAGATACTTGAAGCGGGCAGAGTGTAATGTTCCTCCAGGAAGCTCCCAACTATCTTCATGTTAATGCCTTGCTAGAGGGAAAAACAACCTTAACTTGACAATGGCAAGGCCTCTGGTATCCTGTGAGTCTTCTTTAACACGTGAAAATCCTTTTGAAACCTCCCTTTTCTTTACCTCCCCCAACCCCATAGTATATAATCAGCCACCCCTCACAAGCCCGGTGCAGCAGCTCTTTCTGTCCATGGGTCCTGTCCCTGTGCTTTAATAAACCACCATTGTTCACCAAAGACATCTCAAGAATTCTTTCTTGGTTGTGGGCTCTGGACTCCACCCCACTGAACCTCACCTATATTCCAAAACCCCCTCAGCTTCACGTATCTGTCAATGGGCTACAGATTATAAGGACATTTAATTGTATCTACATTCCCTTCTGGAAGCTAGGCCATTGATAGAAATGCTTTGTTTTTGTAAATTGCTAAAACTTATAAACTGAGGGAGACTCATGTCTTACAGGATTGTAATCTCTAGAAGCTAACTGTTTCTCCTTTAGGGCAGCCAGGAATGCCTGAGGAATGTCACATATAACCCATGGCGGGGGGGGGGGGGGGGGGGGGGGGGGGGGGGGGG